>NC_137464.1:176076772-176675308 GCF_964235325.1 Thermobia domestica | reverse complement strand
ATAAAAGAAATGCCCATAACTTTACCCACGGTGCGTCATTGTTTCAATTTCGAAGGTGGAGTTACATTTCTTTTTGCAATAAAAGATTGGAAATTCGACTTTTCCTTGGTTCCGTATTATCAAGAGTTAATTTTCAATTGGAAAGTTTTATTTTACGTATGTCGTTTTCTGAGTTCTATTATAATTGTTGAGATAATTTTCTTTAATCTTCACTCCGAAAGACGGCTAATAGTTTTATACACTCAACAGATTTTACTAACGCGCGCACGTTATATAATATATGTAGGTTTACGAGAAGTATTCGAATATCCTTCCCCTTAGAATATTTATTTCAATGAAAGTTTAATAAAAATATGCAGAAAATACTCTACTTTTGACATAAATATTCAAAAACCCTAACCTCACAAAATACTCCTTTAATCAAATTGCTATGAATAAAACACCCTGCTTGTGAATACTACCTACCTTTCAAAAGGCATTAAAAACGGATCAGACGTTTTCCTGACCTCGAAAATTACGAATTAGACAAAAATTAAGTATTTTTTAATATTTTATTTTTCACCCCCTCCCTCTGTAGTTCTCTGCTGATGGGATAAACTTGGGCTTAAACTTCCTTGGGAGCGTCACTATTCATTTCAGCGACCCAGAAAACTATGGATAGCATACTAATATCAGTCTTTGTGCATTATTTTTACATGCCATTCCACCAAACTCCCATCCATTGAAGTATCTTACTTACTTCCACAGTTTTATCTTTTTTAATTATTTCTTTTAATATTGAAATTCATATGAAAGTTTCGTTAAAATAGCTCCAGAAGTTCGCTGGAAAATAAATTCATACACGTACATCAAAATATTTATAGTTGTGCGACCAACGCCTTCAGTGCTGCCCTTGTAAATTCTCAATGCAGCTGACATGCCGTTTATGCCTAAACTTCTGTTTAAATGCCATTGCTATTGTAATCTAATAGCTTGACGATTACAAACTATAGATTCGACACTAATCTCAATCATTTCAGACATTTCATTTTTCAATCTTGTCAACCTCATACCTGTGGGGGCTGAGTTTGGAGTTTAACGCTATCAGGGCACGAAGACTCAGTGGTAGATTGTTCACCTCTGGTGCGAGAGGTCCCTGGTTCGATCCCAGCTCTCACTAAATGGGCTTTGGGGTGGAAAACACCATGTTCGTGGGATTTCTTGGGGTTATTCCGTTTCCTCCCACTTTATTCATTCCATCATTTTATTAATTTCTTATCATCACCGTCTCCTTTAGCCTACCCGGCATAACCGTAGGACGTAAAACTGAAAGATTTCATTTCATTTTTTAACAGTATCAGGATTGTAATTGTTAATCTCTGCGACATCGATAACTATGGATTCTACACTAATATTGATCGTTTTTGATTAATTTCACATGTCAATTCCTTCCCACCACCCCAGAGGTACTAATGGGCAAAGATTCCATCGGACAATGAAATCTTGACCCATGACCCACTGACCCACCACCCATCGTGACCCACGACCCACCATGACTCACTCTGACCCATCACCCACTATGACACACTCGGACGCACCACCAATCATAAACCACTCACTCACTGTGACTCACTCTGATCCACCAAAACCCATCGTTATCAAGTCTGACACATGATCCATGGCCTCTAAAGTGTTTACACTTGTAATAAAACCAGGCTGTGAAATTCTGACTAATCGGAGTTTGTATTTCTATGATCAATCGCTCAAGCACCACTCTGTTAGAATATCGGTGGATTTGACCTTTTTGATATAAAATGGTAGTGTTTGTCATGGTCTAAATTAAATTTCAATTAAATTATCATTGTATTAAATTAACATTTCCTTGTTGAATTATTGATACTTTTCAATGGAAAAAGGATAAAATTTGAGTCTGAAATCAAGGTAAGTACACTAATGTAAAGGGGAAAAAAGTGTAAAATTTTTCATACAATTAAACGTACAGTCTGAACTTAAAATTTTCGTGTAATGAAGCTTACAATACAAATATTATGCCTACTTTTCTCACAACTTCATGAGTTGATTGCCCTGTGCTCTACATAAGTGCTCCATATAATAAATATAAGCTTCAACAATTATTATAGTAGAAAGCAATGGATATATGAAGCGAAGCACTGAATATTTTGTTTCTCAATTAATAATTGTTTCTCAACTAATATCGATCGTTTTCGATTATTTTTACAAACCAAACCACTACCAATTTTTCATATATAGAAAGTTCCTCCCCCACTCATAAAGGAGAATTTTAAAAAATGCTAGGACACGTTCTGTTCATTTTCAATAAAGAGTTAACACACTGAATTTCAGCTCCGTAAGTTTAAGGACTTGCGAGATACTTAAGGACGGGCACGAGTCGAGCTATAACTCAACTCGACTTGAGTTTCGAGTCGAGTCAAATTCAATTTTCTTGAGTCGAGTCACTGTTTTGAGGTCGAGTTTCGAGTCGAGTCGAGTTTGATAAATGGCTTGCTCGTTCAGCTCGTTTTAACTCGTTTTGAAATCATCGCCAGATTAGCCTGGAAAACGAAAGCCATGAGGAATGTAAACAGTAATGCGGAACACTTTTAATGTTGTTCACGACAGGGACGCACCTCGTCTCGTACTTTTAGTGCATCTTGTGGGGAACTCAGTAGCGTACCCAGGAATTTATTTCGGGGGGGGGGTCCAAACTAAATATGAAGCTATTTTATATTAAAATTGCTAAAATTGCCCCTAAAATTAGGCTAAATTTTTAAAAAGTCGAAATTTCGGGGGGGTCCGGACCCCCGTGTCCCCCCCTTCCGTACGTCCCTGGGGGAACTTTTAGTGCGTCTCGTCTCATCTTGATAACGAGGCAATAGATTTTAATAACGAGACTGCCTCAAATGTCATGACCACCAATATAAGTATGTAGTTCTTACCATCAAGGCTGAGACCTGCACGGTCTAATGTTTGAGCCCAAACAGAAGCTCAATCCGGGTAGTGATGTCAACCGACTCGACTCGGTTCAACTGAGCGAGCTGCTCGCTCCGGCTCGATTGTGATTAGCTATCGGCTCGGTAGGGACAAGCCATCGACTGAGCCGATGGTTCGAGCCAGCTAGGTTGGGATGCACCGACTCGGCTCTAGCTAGCTCCGTTGAAACGAGTCCATCGGCTTGGTTCGACTCAGGTCAAATGAGTCGATGGCTCGGTTGGGTGAGCAATCAGCTCGGTTTGGTTCGGCTTGGGTGAGCCATCGGTTCGAGCCTGCTCATTTAGGTAAGCTGTTGGCTCAGGTCACTTCTCGGTTTGGCTCGATATGAATGAGCTGTGAGCCGAGCCGTTCGACCTGTTGACAACCATAAATCCAGGCCGAGCAGTATTGAACATCTTTGGCCGGCGCCGTATAACTTTTAACAACTTTTCGCTCGAGTCCGAATACTTATTCCTCCGGAACTCAAACCCAGAACCTCGTGACCGATGTTTTTGCCTCCTGAAGACTTTTCGAAGACCGAGATCTACAGTCAACTAGTTTTCATTATTCAGATACAAACCGCCTACCTTTCATGGTTATACACGGTATTGTTCTGATAATAATAATAATAATAATAATAATAATAATAATAATAATAATAATAATAATAATAATAATAATAATAATAATAATATAAGAAGTAGTAGTAGGAGTAGCATAATTGATAATTATTTTGTCTCTGTAGGATACTTGAAAAGAGTACTTGGAACTACACACAGGGTTTAGCTCGAATTGGCTCATTTTGACTCGACTCGACTCGAAACGGCCCAAATTCGAATCGAGTTGCACGAAATTTTCGAGTCGAGCTGAAAAATGTATGTTTCGAGTCGAGTCAAGTTTCAAAGAAAACTCGCCCGTGCCCATCCGTAGCAGATACTCATTTTTTTTTTTTTTTTTTTTTTGCGCAAAAAATCGGATCCCCACTACCCCCTTAGGATATGTTTTATAATAAAAGCTATGTGATACCATCCCAGTTTGGATTAAGACCTAAGCCAAAAGTCATTTCATTTGACTTTTCAATTTGGCCGTGATGCACACATAATTACATTCAAATTTTTATTATAATAATTTATATATTACAGTAATTCAAAAATTATTATTTCCAGTATTTAGCTCCTCTAAAAGCTCACACGCTGTTTCTCAAAAGCCAAGTAGTAGTATAAGTCCTATTGCTTTTATTACGATTACAAATATCAATATCCAAAAATGCCTGAAGTTCTTTTTTCACTTAAATATACTCATCTCAAGTAAGTAAACAGAAACAAATGAAAAAGGATAGGAAATAAGAGCCATGCAAGTAAAACGTAGACAAATTCACCAGTATTCAGAAGATGCTGTCTATAATGCAGAGAGTCGGTGGATCACAGTGAGCCATGGTGAGTGGTGGGTTGCAGTGGGTCATGATGGGTGGTGGGTCTCATTAGGTCACATGCTGTTGACCCACTACCCAATGACCCACTCCATCTCTAGTATGAAACACTGTGACCTTGAACAATTACTATTACCAATATTAGGATTAATTGCATTTTATTTTTACTCACAAAGTTTTTATTTAAATCCCTATCTTCCGCACCAATTTATAAAATTCCGTCCATATGTCCCTACGGTTACCAGAAATGTCTAAATATTTCTAAGTTAAAGAAAGATACATATCCCTACAGTAGACATAGACAACACTTATATTCACTGTAGTTAGTTACCATACAGTGAGCCAGCTAAACTAACTTTTGGCAACCAATTAGTGATCAGCGCGCTGTTGTCAAACCTGCGATGAGTGTTTTGTAATGATGAGGCACTCACTAAGATTATTTAATACGTTATAACAATACATAAATACGTGACATTAATTATAAAATTATCTTAGCATGCGTGTTATTGATAATCGTATTAATTGTTATTACGGGTAAAAGCGGATCTGAAAAGGTAGGGGTATGGTAGGTAGCGGCATGAGGTCGCGCCGTCCCCTTGCCTATCTTTGCCCATTGTAATTTTTAGGAACTGGAGGGACGCCGTACATATTTTTTCAAGGTCGGAGGACGGTATCTCCCCGCGTTCCCTCTCACTTTTACCCTTAACCCTTAACAGGAAACGGTATTTTCTTCGCTTACAGGAAATGTGTCTCTGTGGGACACGGACATGTATAAAGCAATATCTTTTTAAAAAAAACATATGTGTAATGTTAAATAATAGGAAGGTACTGAGAAAACCGATACATTGAGTGAATCAGTGTTGCCAATGTAATACAATTAAAAACCATACGTGTCTAACAGACACATATTTCCTGTTAAGGGTTAATTATTATAAATAAATATTAATAATGTAAGTATATTCTATTTGGTTCGGATGTTCATGTATTCACAATCTAGTTCATAATCTTTCAGAGTTTAATAACATTGTTTTACTATTACAAGAAGTACCTTATATATATATACCCACCTAAGGTTTTCTCTTTGGACTCACAAAAATTTGCTCACCACTGTGCTAGCTATATATTTTCACTGAAATTTGTTAGTAATTATGAAAACACGAAATAAATTCTTCAATATCCTGCTATTTTGAAAACTCAAATATATATATATATATATATATATATATATATATATATATATATATATATATATATATATATATATATATATATAAGCAGTTCGTACATTGTCAGAGCCGTAGCTAAAGAGGGGGGGCAAGAAGAGCGGTCGCACTGGGCGCTAATAGTAAGGGGCAACGAACAAGCAAGAAAGAAAAAGCGCTGGAAATGAGTAAATGACGAGTCATTCCAAAAACTTATTGGTGTCCTATTAAATCAATATGTTTATCAGTTTGCAAAAAAATAGATTTAAAAAAATTTTTACTCGCTCCGCTTGCAATTCGAACGTTTCAATAAGAGTGATTGCAAGTTTTAACTTATTACTTAAAAAATGTATTGTATATGATTTTTTAATAACGATGTGATATACAAGGTAGGGTGTAATAATATCTTATAGTGTACGGAGGAGCGTTTTCAAAATCGGAAACGGTCCAAGTTTGAAATACGTGTTCGGCATTGCGATGGTGATGAATTTGCTTAGTTAATCATAATTTTTTACTCAATCAGATTAACCACGATGGTGAGAATGAAGATATGAAAATGAGAGTAGCGAAGAGACATGCAAGTTGCTGTTTGCGCAGGAACATTAACCAGTTGAGAATGCTCGAAGAGTATTGCCAGAACTAACTTAGAACGAATTATTTTTTCCCGAAATTTATATGAAATTTAATAATTAATTTATTTGTTTAAATTCGATAGATAATACACTTACATATTTGGAACCTGGTATTAGGGGATCTATTGAATTAGCTATATAGAGCTGTCACATTTTTATCACCGTATATATACTGAAAATGCAGATATAACCAGTGGCCATCGGTTATTATTTGGTACCAAAATGTTCACCATTCTCTTAGGTATTGATCAACACCAATATCATCTCACTATCACTTAAGGTTCCCGAGATATGGCTCCTTAAATCTACCGAAATCGGAACTTCTTCCAATATCTTGTAAACGGTAAGAGTGACACAAAAAATGTCATCACTTCTTTCAGGTAGTTTTTGATGCTCTATGGAATGGACGACTCAAAATTGAAAAAAAAAAAAATTAAGATATCAGACACACAGACATAGAGAATTCAGTAACCAACTATTTAAATTCGTTGAAAATGAAGGTAAACAAGGGGAATAATAACATTTTTGAAGCTGAAGCAGTTGTAGAATAGGAGCTTAAGGGTCATAACTTAACCCAGCGAATTTCGTCTTTTTCAAAGACGGATCACTATCAGTGATTTTTTTTTTCATTCCATTGACATATGAAATGCTTCCAATTTGAAGGAATTTATGATTTCTCCATCAACTACTTGTATCGCCAGGATATTTCTTCTCTGCATACCTATCTATCTAGTTGTGTATTGTTTTATTTATGTGGATACATAACTCTCTCTCTCTCTCTCTCTCTCTCTCTCTCTCTCTCTCTCTCTATATATATATATATATATATATATATATATATATATATATATATATATATATATATACTGTATATATATAATATGTATGTGCGTTAGTGTATACCAGACTAGAAATAACTCCCTCGTGTGTATAGCATACGCGCCTTTGGGGTGGGAGGCCCAGGTTCGATTCTCAGCGGGAATTCATGTGGTCCGGATCCCACGTTAAGCTGTAGATCCACGTCTCATACAGCCTTGCTGCTGAACGGGACACTAAACTCAGATATCTAATCCAACCCAATAAAACGAGAATCAGATAGCCTATTATACTTATTTCAAAGTGAAATAGTGTTATGATTTCCATTGGTTATTCCTTGCAATTTGCAGTCACTTCGAATAAGCATACAGGTAATTTTATGAACTACAACTTGGGAAAATATGTGTATCTATTTTAACTAATTGGTTCATTATCCAATCATTTGTCTCTTTTTCTTATAAGCATTACTAAAATATTTATTTAAAACATAATGCAGGCAGAGAAACAAAGAAAAATTAATAAGCAGTACGATAAATAAAGTAATAAATAATAACTATTCTTGTATAATAACTGACTTTTTAAAGTCGGATTTTTAAAAAAAAAAAAGTAACTCTCGGTAAAAGAAATATTTTAAAAAATAACAGGCCTTGAAAATGAAACAAAACAAAGAAAACCACAAAACAAATATATATTTACAATAATATTATGGAAAATTTCCTACTTTAAAATCAGACAAAATTAACATGAAACGCAAGAAGGAATAGACATAATAGCTTCAATGAATCTGTAAGTATTGCAGCAGGTAAGAAATATGGCAATTATTTGAGCTGACTTTCATAATTCTCTTCGTTGGCTTTTGCTCCTCGTAACTTACGTTACTCATTACAAACGGATACACAAAAGTTTCTCAAACAAGCATTACTCCACGTGGAGTTGATGAGAGTTTGACATTAGACACTGGAATCGTATTGGCTAAAAAAGTCGAAGAATTTAGGGGTGTGGCTGTGAATCGAATAAAGAGCTTTGTTTATGTCTTTTGACGCCAACTAGAGACCCGATGACCGCGAGAGGAGGTAGGGAGAACTAAACTTCCTTATCCTTTCCTCCTGCTTTATTGTCAATCTTCGGTTTTCTTTAAAACTGGTATTCATAGACGGCACCTGTTGGTGAAAGTCATCTCCTTTTAGAAGAAAGAGCTACTACATGTGTTTGTCAAAATAATTTATTGGGGGGTAATCTTTGTGTATAAGCACTACTTGAACTCGCTGAATGATCACCCTGTCCCTTACTCGTACCTTTATATTACTGGCAACCCTGAAACCAACTTAAAAGACGGTATCCTTTTGGTAATATATCTGGTTCCACAAGAAGGAAAGAATAAAAGCGGATGTCAATATGATTTATTGGGGGGTAGTTTTTGGCTGCTCATCTTGTACCCCCCGGTAATGCATGAGCAGCTTCAACTGTGGGCAGCACACCGTCTCCCTTAGCCTCGGTGCATGTTTGTAGGATGTTAAACTAAATATTTTATTTTTTGTTTCTGTTGAAAAAACTTCTGTCTCGTTCACGTATCTAGTAAAAGAGAAAATCTGTCGTTTCGTGAGCACCGTACTACAAAGACGTGCACGCGTTAGCCACTAGACCACCGGGGAGAATTATTTGCTGACCTTCTCTTTTTGTTTTTAACAGTAGAGTTGCAGAAATGCAATATTAGCCTGTGACAGATGTTTTTTTTTTTTTTTTTTTTTAGTTTACTTGAACTTCTTATTTAAACAAAGTCATAGTTCCGAAACGAATTCCTCTCTTTCTTTGAATTTATTGTTTTGTTTGATAATTTATTAACGTCCATCTTTTGTATTTATTTACAATTTTGCTTTTTCGTTTCGTTACAGTTTATGAGCATAAATTCACAACAACAACAGTATATAGAAAATCGTCCCTTAAGTGGTTTGTTGAAACAATATATTTACTGTATATATATAAAGAAAAGAGAGGCTTCATTAGAATGTCCAAGAACCGGGAGAATCTTAAGTCAGCATCTTGTCATTTTTTCTCTATTTCTTTTCTTTTTTTTATCATTAGCTGAAGAGAGGTAATGACCGGTTTTAATGCAGAAATGAGAACGGAATAAAAGGAGAAAAAGTGCAATTGCCTCTGTGAATTTGTATTATCATCATCATCATTATCATTATTGTTGTTGTATTTTCGTCTTCTTCTGAGTATGACCTTCATTCACCAGTGACCAAACAAAAGACACACTGAATATAACCGACAAAAGAATGAAATAAAAAAAAAAATGATAGCTGGGATGCACCAGCTCAGCGCCACAGTAGCGAAACATTTACAGTATGATACGGTTGGCTGCCGATCTAGATGTTAACTCATATGAAAAGGTAACTAAGTACTTTTATGGACCAAAGTAACTTTTTTTAAAATTTTTTTTTGGTCATATTTGCTTTTATAAACAGTTGATAGAGAATCAAGATCATCAGAATTGTAAATGAGTGTAGATTCATGATGTTATCAGTCCGTGCAGATATTAAAATCGCTATTAGAGGCAACCAGGACCATATTTACACTCAAAAACTTCCCTCTCCGCTCTTTGATGCTCGCATACAATAAGCAGTGACGACACTAGAAGAGCAAGGAGCAGCGTTCTAGAACGGACTAATTTCGTATTCTGAGATTATCATTCTATTATGTTTCAAAACATTAATCAGACAAACATTATTATTGTTTGTTTTAGTGTTGCAATGTAAAATGTATTGCTAAGAGGGAGCCCATAATTTCGAAAATGCTCATTATTAGTTAATGAGTAATATTTTTTTCTTTCAATTTTTCAAAAATCGTACTTTGCGATATAATTCCTATTCAAGGTCCGTAAACTTTACGACTGGATTAAGGTCAATCACGTTTGATATTTAAAATGTTAAACGTAAGTAGAGGAGGTAGCATACAACCATGTTATCAGTGGAAAGGAGATGGGTAAAAACTAAGGATGGCCAAAATTTTCCGGAATCGAAAATATCACTTTCTGGATTTCGGAAGTTTCAGAATTCGAAAAAAAATCCGGAATTCTTTTGAAATTGGAATTTTTTAAATTCCAGAATTTTTCTGACATCGGAATTTTTCCGAATTCTAGATTTTTCCGAAATCGGAATTTTTTCGATTTTACTTCCGCATTCCGGAAAGTAAAAATTCCGGAATTGGCCATCCCTAGTAAAGGCCCTGCCTCTTTTCGCCTATGATAGTCATAAAAAGTAAAAGTGATAGTCATAAAAAGTAAAAGTGATAGTCATAAAAAGTAAAAGTGATCATAAAAGCCAATATATCGAATGAGTATTCAGTCCAAGCGTTTCGTATGTAAGATGCGTATGAGAAATATTGTCACAAATCACATAAAGAATCCAGCAAACAAAGCATGGTTGACATTCCGCTAGTTTGGACGTTTTTTTTGAATCTTCAACAATAATTTTGGTATGAGACACTTCATGAACCAAATTATATGAATACTTGTTGATAACCTCATTAACTTTAGTCTTCACGAAAATACGAAGTATAATGTTTCATGAAGCGCCTCATGCTAAAATTGTCGTTCCAAGTTCGAAAAAAAAGTCTAAACTGGAAGAATTTCAACAGCCATACTTTGTTTCCAGGGTTCTATATGTGCGTCTTACATAGATGTAACACTTAATGCCTGAACTTCATAATATATACTGGCTTGTATGAATATTTTTGCTTTTTATGACTATCATAGGCCGATCTTTACTCACCTCCTTTCCAATAAGATTTTAAAACATGGATAACACTAGTTTCGTCAAAGAACTAACTCAACCAGTTCTTGGTTTTGAAATTAGTCTACGGAAAAGAATGTGATGGGTAGTATTAATCAGTTTTATGGTAATTCCCACACGCACCAACCTTACATATAGACAAATTATAATCCCAGCAGTGGTACCGCGTAGCGTAGTAGCTAAACGTTTTCACTTTCGATGCGAGCGGTCCCGGGTTCGATTCCCGGTGGGGGCATTTGGTCGAAAAAGTGTAAAAAGCTTTTCCAGGCCAGCCATCCTGAATGAGGTTTCCCTGAGTTTTCGTCATTCACACGAGGCAAATGCCGGCGTGGTACCTAACTTATAAGTTCCAAGCTGCTTCCTTCCTTCCATTTCGCCGGATAGAGTGCTCGGCGAGGGACGTCATCCCTTATACGTGACGGGCTAATATGACCATAGATGCCGAAATCTAAATCCTAAATCCTAATCGCAGCAATATTTCCCAGTTGTGTGTCGTGTGAATCGAGCAGACGTGTATATGTTAATTCTTATTCCATCTTCAGACTTTTTTTTTTATCGCTTGTGCAACCTCTCCCACTTCTCGCTAATTATCTAGTGTTAATATGTTTAAGAGTACAATTAAGGTTTATTTTATTTTTTTAAAGTGAAGTTTTCAGCTTCAGAACTGTAACTAGATCTTCTGAGCAAAAACACCAGAACTATTAACTATTGTTTTCGTCTAAATCTAATCTAATCTTATCTAATCTTTGTCTAAATTAGCTATTTTTTCTTTTCTTTGCAGTTGATCTCATGAAGAAAGAAAATAATAAGAAACGTCATATGAATAACGTTTTTACTGTAGCAGTAGAAGCAGGAAAGGTAAATATACTATACATAGATTTACTCTATAACACATTCGTTATTACATTTATTATAAATTTACCAACTAATCAGTGAAGTCGGTGAATTCAACTATTTCAAGAAATTAGAGGTTTCCTGCTACACAATTCATTTTCAAAGTCGGAAAGATGAGTTTTCACATAAGACTATACATGAAGGATTAAACGGACAATGCTAAACGAAGCGGTGTGCGTTGCTCTCTACCGGGTGCTACGAAAACAGCAATTTCAAAATTGTAGGTTACCATGTTCTTGCTTCACACCCTTCATATCTAGAGTACATTTAAAGTGATTTCTTGGGGAAACTTTAATTTTTTTTTAAATCAAAATTTATTTTATTTATCTCTCATCCTTCAGTTTATGGCCCTAATTTATCCAAGAGTCCAGTATTCACTTAACCCATCCCTCGTTTATTATTATTATTATTATTATTATTATTATTATTATTATTATTATTATTATTATTATTATTATTATTATTATTATTCAGTTAAACCTTTTAAACTATTTAACATTTGGAAGCAGATTCTTTTTTAATCAAATAAGTATTTTAAAAAGTAAAATGTGGTTTCCTGTTTGCTGATAATGTTATGGCAGCTTAAAATCTGATCGCATCACTATAGTTAGTAAACACTTGAATTGTATATCTTATCCTTGGTAACTAGGATATTAAGATAAGGTAATATTAAAATAAATCTTAAGAGCATATACTATCGAAGATTACTTTGAGAATGATAGCTCTGTGCCGTAATTTCATCTCTTTGATACAAGCCACTTGAGTAAAGTTTTAAAAAAGCACTGATAACACTATCTAACACACATTTTATCCGTGGGTTGTAAATTTATTTTCCGATAATGTGCGATAAAAGAAGACAGGAATGCGATATTTTAACCAATAAACTTTGGTTTTGCGACTTACATGACGAAATATGTGTTTTAAATGAGTTATATGGGCTGTGTAGGGTCTAATAGGAGGCATCCTTGAGGTGATACTTCGGATATTTTTTCATCTCAACTGGCTACATCTTGGAATTGGGTGATTACTGTAACATACGAATGAAGCATCGAAGCAAGAATTTTGGCGAAAATATCAGGTCTTCAGGTAGGTATAGTGGGATCTATGAAATTATTTTCTTGATATCTTTATGTATGAAACAAATATTGTACGTTTTCATTTAGCAAGAAAGAAATATTAGCTTAGTCTGTTGAAGCTTTTGAAAATGACGTTGGAAATTTAGGTCTGTTCCACAATAGGTTTACTAGTAACAAAATGTATATTTAACAGTGTTGCTAACCTTTCGAATTATCTCATTTCTATAATTGTTAATATTTCGTATGGCAGATATTTGGTGAACTATGGTTCTCATTTTTTCAATAGAGCATTTTCGAAATTACCTAGGTATATACAAGCATGCACATGCACAAGGTACAAGGAAAGTGTCAGATGGCAAACATCTACTTTTATTCTCTATTTCAGAGATAACTTCAACAAAGTTTAAGCATTCTCCTAACTCATTTTGCTACGCTTGTGGCGACTTCATAAAATGCAGGGGAAGCCATTTCATATTACAGTCATGTCCTAAGATATGTGAGGCTAGCAAATCATATTTTGGAATGTCTGTTAGTCATCTGGACAAACCTTGGGCCACTTATGTATTGCGAAAATACTTCAGAAGAACCTCGGATGATAACTATTAAATGTTGTTACGACCCACTTTTAACAGTAGGGCATATCATTAAATACATATTAATAAGGTGGGCGTACGCATTGTTAATCTATGCCCACATAAATAATAATAAAAGTTGCTGTACATTTAATTATTCTGTTTTTATAGATAATTAGGCTGAAACAAGAAAAATACCGTTACTATATACTAATTGGAGATGGCAGAAAACTTGGATATAAATTAAAGTTTTTACGGACAGAGGGCAAGGTGCCCCTCAAAACCCCCTTGTTTATGACAAAGTAACTATGGATAATTATATAGTATATTACTACTTAGGAAGAGATTAGGGCTGGAACTATGTACTGATGAGAACTCATGGATCATCTTATAAACAAAACCAAAAATTCTACACTTTTTGTGTCAATTTGCTTTCACATGTATATAGGCCTATACACATATATATTTCCCTATGAAATATAGCTTTTGGCATAAATAAAGGGTATAATTCTTATAAAATTCAGTTTTATAGAGCGTTTTACATAATTTTTAACAATATTTACTGGTTGGATAAAGTATAATCGTTCAAGTTAAAATTTTGATACATTATTTGTAATTATGGTTTACATTTATTAATTAGGAAGGACGACATGATTGAATGTTAGCGGAAGTCAGCCCAGAAGCTGTTACTAGCCAATGGGTGTGCGACAAATCATTAAATTATGTAATCGGGAAATGATAATAGCCAATTAGGTGTAAGAACGTGTTTGTGGTGCAAGAAGAGGGGATATGAATGATAAGAAACTAAATTGATCTCTGTCAGACATTCATTTAAAGACATTCGCTGATAAATGGATAATTAACGAATTGACAAGCATAAAATTTCGCGAATGGAAATGGGTTATCTTTCAAATTAAGTTAATCAGCAGACGATCAGGTAAAGACAAGCTATTTTATTCTTAAGTGATCCGTGTGGAAGTTACAGATTGGTACCGATTGGATATGCTATTAAAGTATTAACGTTTTCATTGAGAAATGAACTAATGTTTTGCAAGTAGGTTTTAAAGATAGATCATGGTAATACAAGTTGTTTATTTTGTTTATAAAGAGGTTATAATGTGTTGTCATTAAACCTTGCCGCGAGTCGCACACACTAGAACGGAGAAGTAAGTAAAAGGTGATGTCTTATTAATTTGGCTTCCATAGTAAATAATCAGTTAAATTCAGTGTTGATTAGCTCATGTGGTTCGGATTTCACGTTAATCAGTAGGTCCACGTCTCATATAGCCACGCTGCTGAACGGAACGTTAAACTCAAAATCAACTCAACTCAGTGTTGATTATATAGCGTTCAAACGTATTTCTTTCTTACTCTTACAAAAAGTCTTGAAAATTGCTAAATATCTGAGTGCATGGTAAACAATGGAATTAACTTGATTATTACTGTTTTCTTTCGTTAAGCTAGTAATTCGAAATTATTTGTTTTGCATATTAAGAGTGTTATTACACTATTGCCTTTACGAGTTATTAGGGTCACTGGTTCGAAATCAAACAGATAAATAATGATTGTGCAAATCCTGGTGATTAGGCGCACACATTATGGTGTAGTTGCCGTAATGTAATCTGATACCAGTTTATTTATAAAATTAGATGTGTCACTTATATCTGCTATGACTAGTTTGTACCACTGTGATCGTTATTCTCGGTGCCTTCCGGGATTCGAATTGTGTTATGTCAGGCATAGCATAATTAATGTCCAGTTATATTCCAGTTCTTGTTGATAAAGAAATTTAGTGCGCTTTATACATTATAGACCTTCTCTTACACACATTCAACAATATTCTGGTCCAAGGTCCGAGGTACGTATAAAATAAATAAATTCATCCTAACTGGTATTTACGTATTATGTTTACACACTATATTACACTTAAAACTTTTACGTTACCTTCTTATTCTAACGTGTCCTTTATGTCCATAGATAAATATAGTTTAGCAATGGTCTTGAGTTCAATACCTTTAAAAAATCTCATAATAATGATAATACGTTGAACAACGAAATTGTTTGTCTTGTTTACTATAATTTATATCCTTAATATATACTAGGCAGATATCCTTAATATAGGACTTTAGTGCATAACTAGGAAACTCCATGAGTTCGATATTAGTCCACATATGATAATCCTTTCTTCCCCTTAAGTTTAAATATACACCTGTACGTCGTAATACGTCCTAGATTCCAAATTTAGATTTTATAATATTTACTAACGTCTTAAGCTATAAAGTCGCTAGTGAAATACTTCTGAGTTTGATATACTTGAAGTGCGTAATTTTGAATTAGCATTGGAGGAGTTAAACCGAGCACCTTTGGGTAGTTTTTGTATTTCTATATCCTGTTCGTATTTCTTACATATTAATTTCCAAGATGTAATATCAGTTGGAATTTGGAGGATAGTAGTTAAGAACTATTTAACTCCCACCTGCTCTCTAACAAAATAACTTTTTTAAAAGCAACGAAACTGACCTTTTCTCGGTATCTGCCTCAATTAGTTAGTTTCATTCTTCAAACCGCGTATGAATGTGATGAAGGTATATAAAAGTTATCTACCAGCTGGGTTCCAAACTCGAGCATATCATTTTCTCAATCGTTTCGAGTCAAAGCAAATGTTGCAGAGGTTCCTGTCTATAGATGTACATTGTAATCTTGAGAAGGCTTGCACTGTTGTGGATTTTTTTTCCTTCCTACTTTCTTACTTATCAACCCTCATCTCATTGCTAAGTGTAGGTTAGTTTAGAGGGGGCCATTATATTTCACTGTTTCTATTATTCTTTTCCTTTATTATAAGAAGATATTTATGTAGGTATTTAATAATAATGAGTTGTTGAGAGAGAATATGTACGTTATTAATATGAAAGATGTGTATATCGATATAAGTAAATGTCGGAAATGATTTCTTAAGATGTCAACCAATATGGTGATTATGAATATATAATTGAAATGTTTAATGCAAGCGCCGAAATAAGCATAATATATGAACCCTGCCTGACTGTTTAATAACTAATTGTGGTGGAATTACCTCTTGATTTTTTTTTTTTTTTTTTTGCGCTTATGTTACATGTTTGTTTATGTGAAATGATTTGTGGAAGGAGTCTGTTTACTGAATTGAACAACAAATTGTCAAAACCTCGGAATATAGCATTTAATTGTATTAAGTGCATATATATATATATATATATATATATATATATATATATATATATATATATATATATATATATATATATATATATATATATATATATATATATATATATATATATATGTGTGTGTGTGTGTGTGTGTAATAAGTGTAATATACCTCTTAATTAAATGCATGAACCACATGAGTTCCCGCCGGGAATCGAACCCGGGTCTCCCGCGCCAAAGGCGTGTACGCTGCTTAGCCACGAAGGAGCTCACACTGAGGAATGTAAAGAATATAGTAATATAGGAGACAGCTTGGATTATATTATTTTAATAGAGACATTGTAATACTCAATATTTTAACTATTATATAACTATTAAATATATTAAATTTATAACTATTAATAACTATAATATTAATAAGTTATAACTATTAAATATATTAGTTTCAAGTCGAATCTCTCGCGTGGAGTGACTTCACCACAAGTTTCTGGATTACTTGTTGATTTGTTTTCTGTTTTATCTTTTACTGAGAAGATCCGTTGCGCATGTATAAATCTCATTTGGATTTTTTAAGAATGAAATGAAACATCGATTTTCTTTTTATGAAAAACGATTTTTGAAGCATGAAATTATATAATAGTTAAAATGTTGAGTATTACAATGTCTCTATTAAAATAATATAATCCAAGCTGTCTCCTATATTACTATATTCTTTGCATTCCTCAGTGTGAGCTCCTTCGTGGCTAAGCGGTTAGAGTACACACCTTTGGCATGGGAGACCCGGGTTCGATTCCTGGCGGGAGCTCATGTGGTTCATGCATTTAACTAAGAGGTATATTTCCACAATTGTCTAAGACAAAGGCTACAGGTTTTACAGTCCCACAAGTGGACAAGGCTCTCCAGTTTAAAAATATTTTCTCAGACACTTCGGAAAGAGATATTTGGTGGAGCTGTGTCGCAGTGATTCAAGATTTCCTAGCACTCATAGGGCAGAGAATTATGTGATAGACAACCTTGTGAGGATCTATGGTAAAGTGGGGTGGAGGATGTTCCTGAATTTTTATGTTTTTAAGTCACATGGGGGCATACTCGAAGAAGCATGAGGAGCGCTTCCATCAAGATATTTATTTCGAACGTCATTATCATTATTGTATTGAAAATATGATGGGTAATGATGTCTAGTCTTAGATTCGTGAGAGTTACATATACCTCAATATAGAAAACGAACACGTTTCTAATACTGACAGCTCAATCGATGTCTTATTATAGACACTTCTCTTTCGAATTCTTGCTGAATAGATAAGAAATAAAATATTAAACGGATTTTTAGGGAAAAGAAAATACTAGTACAGTTTATAAAGATGCAATGCCGTCAGTCCAATGCCACAACTGCGAATATGCTAATTTGGATATTTTCACATTTTTATGCAGTTCTGTATAGTTTTGCTGTTGTAGAACCTTGTATTGAACTCATTAGCGTTTCAAGAATTGACTATAACCAGAACGGAGTGCTCTTTTACATACAAGGCTTTGGTATTTAGTTCTGTCTATTCCATAATACGAAAGTGCACTTAGGTGAAAATATCAAACTTAGCACATTAGCGGTTTTGGCATTGGACCGATGATTTATTATTTTTTAGTCCATTTGTACAATTGTTAACTTGATAAAACTGAGTGAATACTTATATATTGAGTTGGTGTATTTTTTGCTACTGTTCTAATCTTATAAAACATCAAGGTTGCTAGTACCAAAAATTTAAGTGACAATTTTTGAAAAAATAACGCAATTTTCATAAATCATTCAGCACTAGTTCTCCCTTGTGTAAAATATTGGAAGATAATATACACCAATTAAAAGCCTGTTTATTTCGTAATACAACAAGGTATAAATAGTTTTATTTTGTACAAAATACAATAGCGTTAAGTGTTTGTAACTAAAAGGAAGCATTTTTTTTCTTTTAAAATAGCATGATTTTAAGGCTGTTTTCACAAAACCAAAGTTTCAGGTAAACAAATACCATTTTCCGTCATGGTCAGACTATATGAATCGGAAAATAACCATAAGAACCCAAGGACAACCGAAAGTTAAAATTTGTTACATAGTGTAATGAATAGATGGTAGCACATGTCCCTATAGGAGCGCTGATAATGAATAGATGGTAGCACATGCCCCTATAGGAGCACTGATAATGAATAGATGGTAGCACATGCCCCTATAGGAGTACTGATAATAAATAGATGGCAGCACATGCCTATATCTTTTCAGTGCATTTTGTAGGAAGCAGTTATATTCAAAATAATTAAGTTAAACCGAAGAGATGAATATTCGAACTTTGTGCAAAAGCAAATTGAATTAATTTCAGATGGTAAGCCATGCACTTTTTTATATAACGGTATTGTATTCTTTCTTCCATTGTTGAGTATGCTTCATCATTGGGAGTTTTTACAGTGAAATAAGTACTTTCAACAGTGAAAAAAACACATTATCAATAAACTTCACGGATTATTTTCTGATAATTTCTTCAACTTGTCTTCGGACGAAGTTTGGATTTTATTAATTAAGTTATTTTGGATGTCATTTGCTCCCTTCGAAACACATACACCCGCTGGTATTTATTGGTGATAATTGAGCCTTTACATTATCCTAAGAAGCCCGTATAATGATGGAAAGGGAGCATATTTATCTCGCTAGCCAAAACATGATCATGTGGGCACAATTTTATACTCACACACAGTGGCAGCTCTGAAGTTCTACAAAAGGGAAGCCACATCAGAATGGTAGTGAAACCAGCTTTGCACCTCTCCCTCCGCAAAATCAACCTCCAGCTTTTGGAGCCTCCTATATCTGTATATTGTTGTATAGGCATTGTTTTTTTTTCCTACGAACTTAAAAAGTTCGTTACTGAATTTTCTATGTCTGTGTGTCTGTCTGTTATTTGCGATTTTTCAATTTTGAGCCTTCCATTCGATAGAACATCAAAAGCTATCTGGGAAAGTGATGAAATTTTTTGCGTCACTCTTACCGTTTCCGAGATGTTTAAAAAAAATGTCCGATTTCCGGAGATTTAAAGAGCCATATCTCGGGAATCATAAGTTATAGAGAGACCATATTGGTGTTGATCAATATCTAACAGGATGGTGAATAGTTTGATACCAGATAGTAACCGGTGCCCAGTGACCAACTGGCAACCGTTCCCCAGATATTGGCTTAAAAAGTTCGGGTTTTGGGATATTTAAGGAGCAATATCACGAGAACCGTAAGTCCTAAAGAGAGATTTTGCGAGAAACAGAAGAAGGTGCGGGTAGAAGATTTACTTTTACATATAGGAATAATTACAGTTACCCTACCCACTCCATCTTTCCATTCTTTTTAAGTTCGTACTGGCAATGCCCTTGGAACATTCTCTGAAGGCTACATGAAATATGCACTTTTTGTCCCCTTCTATCTTCTAAACTATTGACTCTACAAAAAATATACATGATTATTTTCGTAGAAAATTTAATGTAGTTAATTTTTGTACTTGAAATGTTTTGCTAGACCACATAATTATTGAGATATTTAAGAAAAACTTGAAAAACTATCAAACTCTCTCTCTACTGCTCGCCACCACCTAGAAATCTTTTAGTATGTCGTTTAGGGCACTTCTTCCACAACTGTGGCAAAATTCAAAACTACACAATTTATTTATTTATTTATTTAAATTTCCTTTGTTAGATGGACTAAAATGTGTGATTACATTGTATGTCAGGGTGACGTTTAAAGGGTTACTCTGTAACGCGAGAGAAAGCCAAGCCAAAACACTTAAACAGAGGGTAACGTCAAGCATTGTGACTTACACTGTGTTGTCAAATCTTTTAACAACTTCGATAAGGATTGCAGATTCGATATTATAATAATCAAAACTTTTGTTCGGTCATTCTTCATTCCAATATACAGAAATAAATATCCATTATTAGTTTTAGTAGTGGGGACGCGGTGGCTCAGTGGTAGAGCGTTCACCTCCGGTGCTTGGGGTCCCCGGTTCGATCCCAGCTCGCGCCGTGTGGACTTTGTGGTGGACAAACACCGTGTTCTTGGATTTTCCCGGGGTTTTCCGTTTCCTCCCACTTTCTTCATTCCACCATTTCATTCATCTCTCATCATCACCGTCTCCTTTAGCCTAACCGGCATAAACGTGGGACGTAAAAATAAAAATTTCATTTTTTTAAAGTTTTAGTACTAATGTTATTTGTACGCATTGGGAAGGCACGTGATTTTGTAACTAACTAACAGAGCCGACCCAGTGCATATCATGCTTTTTGTCAAAAAATACGACTGTTGTTTCTGAAGTAAGTGAACGCCTATTCTGTAATTGATATTTGATACGGTGAATTATTAAGGTATAATTATTTTTTTTCTTAGAAATGAGTAATTTTTGTAATTTTTTAACAAAACATTTCTCTATGCGTCACCGAGCAAGAATGGACTTGGAACATGGACTACAAAACAAAGTGTTGGTTTCTTTTGTCATGAGTTACTTGACTACGTTTCATGTCGTTAAATACTTTAACATGAAAACATTTTATGGAATTCAGGCGGCATACATTTCAATGTAACCTCCAAATTCAGTGCAGAATAATTGTAGAAACAAACATAGCTTAACACGCAAATTTGACATGAGTAGATTTGTAACAAAATGTTCAATTAAAACTAAAAGGTATTCTCGGAGTTTGTAATACCTGAAAGAGATGCTTAGATTTTCCTTACTGCTTATCATAATGGAAGTCCATTACTATATGAAGTTTGAATAATTAAAAGAAGGTGAGGAAAAGAAATCTTAATGGGAATTTCAACACAAATTCGTCGTGCACAGATAAGTTCCGATACTTGTGAAGATTTTTTTTTTTATTTATTTAAATTTTATTGAGGGAAGTGATTTGTGAATTTCTAGGGTTTTATATTAATCTTTATGGAAGATATTTCTCTCTCTTCTAGTATAGAGGGCACATTTCTGCCACACTTGTTTAGAAATAAATCTAAGGATATGCTTTCTAGTGAGGTTGTACTAATTTCAACACAAATGCTTTAATTCATATGTTTATTCATTAACAGTTTTAGTCTATAAAAATCAGCAACAATGTCCTTATGTAACAATATGATGATACTCTCAAATTTATTAATCATTAAATCACATAATGACATATGACGAGAGTTTTACTTCGAACCTTCATTATTTCTCATTTACAAGAAGAAATTAAAATGTTCAGAATCCACTGCAAGCCCGTAGCCAGCCGAAAAATTTAGAGAGGAGGGGCCCGGTAGAAGTTTGGGGTCGGATCCAACCATGTTTATTTACAAGCTCACCGTGAAAACTTTAGGAACCCCCCTCCCCTCTAGATACGGGCCAGCCAGTATGTAATCTGATGTTAAATTATATAACTAGGAAATACGGGCGGAGTACGATTATAATTTATTAAACTACAAGATGTACAATTAAACCATATTTCTGATTAAAATTTATCATGTAATAAGTTAGGCGTCTTTTAACGTTGATAAATCCTCATTCATTATCTTTAGAATCACTTTATCAATTTGTGGTTTTTACAAAAGTAATGTAACACTAAAGCAATGTTTGAAATGTAAGATTTGTGTGAAATAGTGCTCCCCATGAGACTTCTCAAATTTCTCGTCGCGTTTCTGAGGAGACGAGAATTGCCATGTTTTACTCTTTGCTTCGAATCTAGAATTATACTTATCTCTACTCTTATCTCGCTCTCATGGGAAATTTCTGGTCTCATGGGCAATACTAAACTTAATGTTACAACAAAAGAACAAAAGCATTAGTTGTCGGTCAAGGTGTAAGCAAACGATAAGCGATGTGCAGTATGCGAATGATTGTATTTACAAAAGGGTTTTTCGATTTATGTCGCACCGATTTGGAAGGCTATTTACCTTTACGAGAAACCTCGTCGCTACCAACGATGCTTCTGTATTAAACATTTAGTACTGTGGACTATCAGTCAACATCGAAATTTCTCTTGGAGCTTATCATGTAAACATAATAGGGGGTGGATGATAGGAGAACAATAGAAAGAAATGCAGAGGTCTTACTAAACGCTCGTAGGAACATGGGTTTAGAAGTAAATGCAGAGAAAATTAAATACATATCAAATAATACTTTCGACAAATTGGATACTTTCAAATTTCTAGGATCAATATTAACAGACCAAAACCATATTCACGAAGAAATTAAATGACGACAAAAAGCACGGAATTCGTGGTGTTATTCAGTTCAAAATCTTTTGTTGTCGCGAATTCTGTCGAGGAATTTGAATCTTATAATATATAAAACAATAATCATGCCAGTTGTGCTATATGATTGCGAAACATGGTCGCTTACTTTGAGAGAAGAGTGTATATTGAAAGTATTTGAGAAGAAGATCCTTAGACGAATATTCGAACTCAAGAGGAGCGGGAACGAGGAATGTCGGAAATTTCACAACGAAGAATTGCGTAATTTATACCGTTTACCAAATATTGTTAGGGTCATCAAGTCTATAGGCAGTGTGCGAATTAAATAATCTATATTGGGGGGGATAAAATTAGGCCAAAGGACATAGTCTGAAGGTTCAAATTTCAAAATGAGAGAATAAATGCCTTACCCCCCATATATGTATATATATATGTATATATATATATATATGTATATATATATATATATGTATATATATATATATATATATATATATATGTATATATATATATATATATATATATATATATGTGTGTGTGTTTGTGTGTGTGTGTGTGTGACATCTGTAATAAATAAGGCATTTATTCATTTAATAAATCTACCGACAATAACTATGCACATATATATTGTCTGACATACACACACCCTACTAAACCTTTCTGAACGTGTTTTAATGTTGTACTCACTCTTGTCCCTGTAGCTCTCTAAGGTTTATTTAGTTAATAATTCGGCTTGAGCGATAGCCATAATCACAAGCATATGTTAATTTTTCCACTCATATTGAAAGCTTCCACTTTGCATAATACATACAGGTTCCGAAAAGAAACCTATTTCAGTCTTGTGAATACTTCAGTCTTGTGAATACTTCAGAAATACTTCAGTCTTGTGAAAACCACTAAAATTATCAGTTAAACCGGACATTTTTTTTTTAAAGAAAATCTAGATATTAGCCTATCAAATAAGAAATGGATTGTTGCTGGTCCCGATTTCTCACATCAAGTTCAAATCGAAGGCCAAATATTTAAAATCTCTCAATTTAAATTTCGAACTTGTGCTTCTACTTCCCGCTAAAGCTGTGCTCATCACGACTTTTTTTCTCCAAATGTCGATTCCGTGATGGGCACGAAAAATCAACACTTAAAAATTACTTTACTGTTAGGTTGAAGATGAGTTGATTCACTATGGGCTACGTTATTCAAATAAAGTAAAACATTACACTGAAGTTTTTCAGACAACATTAATTGCGTGGACAGCAAACTGTACAGCGAAAAGATGGAAAAATGAAGGGTTAACTTAAAAAAAAAAACGCTCCAGTTGAAATGCTTATACAGACACGGACAATGACACGGAGAACCAGTCGTATTAACAAATGCTGAAACAAATATTGAATTATTCGCTTATTCACCTAAAAATCACTTTCATTAACATGTCTGCTCACTAGGAGCGTATCCCCCAGCGTGTACGTTAACATATACTTACGAGAGAATACCTGTATCTCAGATTTTGAGTACAGTTTCAAAAGTTCATTTCCGTAAACTGTAAAAGCAGTGATTACTATGCTAATTATCACAAATTAAATGCAACTTTTGAGTTGCATACACACAACCTACTAGGGAATGAAGACCATGTGCTAACAAAGAGTACACTGGAAAATGAAATAACATGTTATAACAAAAATTAAAATAAGATGATAATCGATACAAATATAGAGGATGAATATGACATATCCGAACTTCGCCAAGTATGGTAGAAGAAGCTATTTGAGAACATTTATAAATCTATATGTGGCTTTGTTATACGCAATTAGTACATTCAAATTCACAAACGATGACGAACTGAAGGGTACGAAGGTACAGTTGCAAGTAACAACCGTAGTCATAATAATATAGTTCTACTAAACAACGTTGAAAATAGTGGGTAATTAGGTGGTAAGTAGAAATGACCAAAACTGAACAGTTTACATCGATCATTTCGAAATACAGCTAGAAGATTAAATTTACAAGAAATAACAAAAATCAGTGAAATTTGGAGTTATATTAAGCATAGTTTGAGGGGGAAAGCGAGCATCCCCGGTGGGGATACTTCAGCTGACTCCTTTGGGGGGGAACAAAATGTGATTGAGGGGGAAAATCCCCCTCATCCCCCCCGGTAATTCGCACCCTGTCTATAGGGGAGCCAGCAAGAGAAGGTCTCTGAAGCTCGCAGTGACGTTGCCACTGTTCATGTATCAAGGCTTTTTTTCGGTGCATCTGTAGTGGCAACTTAATTAATTTTGTAAGACAGAGTGACTATGGTTGGTAACACTAGTACCAAAGTAGGGACTGTATTGTCCCTCCGCATGTGGTAAGAAACGTCAGAAACCATCTCTTATTGGCCCTGGTATAGGAGGCTCAGAGAAGGAGGTCATAGCCAGAATGGAAGAAAGTAGGAACACTTTCAAAGTTTTAACTGGAAGTTCAATCGGAAAACCACCATTAAAAAAACTTAGGCGCAGATGGTGGACAATATTAAAATGGATCAAGCAGAAGTAGGAATACAAAGTAGAAAATGGTTCACGTTGGCTAAGGACAGAAGCCAATGGAGAGCTTTCCTGAATTCGGCATTGAATCTCGGTTCCATAGGCCATAGAGTGAGTTAGTGCCATTATGAGTAGCATTGATTGAACGGGTCATAGGTCTCGAAGTCACTTGAGTGACGACTTTTATTCAGATCTGGATCTCGCTTGTTAGACTCGGTCTGACTCGAAGATGCAGAAGCAGATAAAATACCAGTTCTCCACCATTACTTCAGAATTTCATAGCGGATTAACGATATCCACTGGAGAGAACCATGTTAGAATTACATTAGTATCCTCACGCACACTCCGAATGTTCATGACGACATTTCGTTGTCTCCGGATCATGGATTTGTGCGGAATAGACTAGATCAGTCCGGTCATGGGTCAGACCGGGTATCTGTGGGTCATGGGTCTGTTCGGTTCACCGCATCAGACAGTCACTCTATGTCATGGGTCTGTCCAGGGCACCGGGTCAACCTTGGTCTGTCTGGTTACACCGGGTCTCTCTAGGTCATGGGTCTGTTTGGTTCATCGGATCAGAGCGAGTCACTTCATGTCATGGACATATCCATGTCATCAGTTCAGACTAAATCAGTTCGGTCATGGGTCTGTCCAGGTCACTCTGGATCAGATTGAGTATCTCTTGGTCATGGGTCTATTCAGTTCAGCGGATCAGAGCGAGTCACTCCAGGTCATGTGCCTGCCCGGGTCGCCTAGTCATGGGCTGATTCCCTCTGGGTTTTCCGGATCACAGGTCACGAAGTTCGCGATCTATTCTGTCACTGATGAATAGTAATAAGTAGTATTCATATTAATATATTACTGTGTAAGTGGATAGTCACACACAGTCTCGGATTCGATAACCTGTAGGGATATATAATTTTAGATGTTCTCCAGCATCCCAAGGCATCTGGGAGCTACTTCGAATTAGAGATACTGAAATCTATTCTTGAAGGCCAGAAATAACGACTATGGGAGCCGCTATACTGATCGCTTACATTACCCAACTAAAAGCCATCTGGGCCACCATAGTCCTTTGACAGTTTACTACCATTGCTCGTACTATTAGCAACCGGAGCAGATTAATGAAATGTTCGTGAAAATGATGTCTCATCTCCAAAAATGTTTCTATTGGAAAAGTTCTGCCTCGTTACGAAAATGGTCTCTTATTGTCTCGTGTGGTCATTTCTATTGAAGGCAAAACAGTGCAATGGGAATTGTTCTTGCATGGTCTATGCACCCGTGAACTGTATTGAGTTCAAGCCCAAATCGTGTTTCGGAAATCATGTTAATAGTAGGTTCTGCCCTTTAATAACCTTAGTATTGCATACTGACGCAAAAACATAAACTCAAACTTATCTATAACAGTAACAGTCCTTTCATCATTGGTCAAAAAGTTGGGTCTTGAGTCGACTTTCTTTAAAACATACTTTTGAAAGAAGACTGATCTGCGATCAAGTGGGCGACGATCAGTGGAAATCCCAAACATTATCTTTCAATCCTTGCTTTTTAAAAATAATTAATAAAGTTATATTATAGTTCATTATGTATATCGATGGATTTTTATAGCACTTGATAAATTCCCTGATCCTTTGTGACGCCTCTGGAAATTTATTAGTAGGGATTTATTTAGTAGAAAAATTAAAGAAGCAATTCGTAATGATAATTGTGCTATGAGTTAGGTTTCATGCTTAAAAGAAACGTAGCTTCGAAAAAGTACTTCACAAAAAACAGGAAAAAAAACTTTAAACCATTTTATATTAAAATTTTAATTCTTTCATGTTTCATTAACAATGGCTGCCAGGCTTTCTGCTTCCCCTCATACATATATATCTACCTATATAAAATGCACTTCCTATTAATATATTCTCACCTTTTCGTTCTCACGGTGTTCTGTTTCCTGTATCATATTTCTTCTTACTGCTGTTATTGTGATCACTAAGTTAACCGGATGTGCATTCTCTACAGTAGCTTGTATACTTGTCACATTTGTTTATAATATGCTACAATTATTTCCTTGTTGTTAATCGATCAAGGTGGACCCTAATGTTTAAGTTGTTCTTATACTGAGTTGACTGGAAACATGGAGTAAGGGTTTTGGTAGATTTCTTCGATTAAAAAAAAAAAAAATAATAAAAAAATGAAATATTGCATATAAGATTATCCTAACCATATATAGAACTACATGAACTGACATAAAATAAAAGAATACTTCCGGTTGAGGTGGAAAGTTGAAATTTGGCAATATTGTACCTTTCAGGGACTAACCCACAGGGACATTAGCAAAAGTGACTATTTTTAATTTTTAGGGATTCTAAAGAGCGGGATGAAGAAATTCCCCATGCTATTTAAATAAGTTCAATATGTTTTAGGTACTTGGAATTGGAATAATAACTTGAAATTCGGTATGCTTGTACGTTTTCTAAAGCATTATTTAACAAAATCACTAAAAATAAAAATTTAAAAAATCCAACTTTAGAGTGATTTTATGGGGAACTGAAAAATCTTTTTCATGTTATTTATATGGGACATCTTCTACACCCAAAATGTTTAGGCACTTCCTGTAGAGTTACAATGATGCAATTTGGCATAATTGTGTCTTTCCGGGAGTAGCCCACAGAAAAATTACCAAAAGTGAATACTTTTAGTTTTTAGGGGGTCTAAAGGTGAAATGAAGATTCTCCATGTTATTTAAATGGGTGTTTTCTTGGAACAGAAAAGCTTATCTTTTAGGTAGTTGAAGTAGGAAAAGAAACTTGAAATTCGGTTGAATGTGGGTTTAGGAGGTGCGAGGCTCCTGGTGGCAAAGCCCCCAGCTAACCAAATTTTAAGGGCAAATACATGCAATTCAGTCTTATGGAAAAGCTGATACACAAGAGATGAGAGACCATAGGTCGAGCAAACGATCAATATATAACTACAAAACTATACTTCTATTAAAATATGAAGTACGAAGTTTTCGTTAAGAGACGTGTGGATCTTATTCTGGTTGAAAGCGCGCTCGAGCGATGAGAAACTGGTCCTGATTGTACAGAATCATCCAATTGAGAATGATTGTGCACTCTGCATCTGCATTCGCCTACTGTTTTGTGATTTGTGAATTGCGAAGGCGTCTAGATGAAGTGTTCCGTTGGGTGCTTTTGTGACAGAGTGACTGAGTAAGTGAATAGAATGACCGTGAACTTTCCGCTACATGGCACAGATACACTTTTTTTCTTCTTTTTCGTGTTTGTTGTTTTCTTTTGTTGTTCCTGTCTTCAACTTTTATGTACTTTTTTTTAAACAGTAGACTGAGATCTTCACAGGAAACTTACCAAACCCTCAGCGGAAGTAGCAAGTTATTATAAAAGTGTACATTGCTATATAATGTCTTTCGACGTTGTTCATGTTTTGGAATTGAAGCACTCCAATACAAATGACCTTCAGGCAATTCAAAGAATATATATATATAATGTGAATATTTTCAGGGTCTTGTTTATGTAACAAGCAACGCAAGCGGAACTCATAGCATGCGTACGTTAAATCGTACGCAATGAGTTTTGTTTTCTTTGACGGTGAAGTGTTACGAAAATATTGACCCGAATTGTTGTTAATATATTATTTAATGGGAATCGCTAGTCGAGGGTGGTTCAAACATGTAGAATACGTACGTCCCAACTTGCAATGCACAGGTCAAATACAGCTTGAAAAAAATGATTATAGTCTTTAGAATTAGAGATCAGAAGGAAATATTATTATAACCACACTATATTATTTTATCGGTGCGAGCAGTTCCGGGTTCGATTCCCGGTAGAGGTACTCGGTCGAAAAAGTGTAAAAAGCTTTCTCAGGTCAGGCATCCTGAATGAGGCTTTCCTAGGATTTCCTCATTCACACCAGGCAAATGCCCGGATGGTACCTAACTTAGAGGTCCCAGCCGCTTCCTTCTTTCCCTTTTCTCGGATAGTGTGCTCGCCGAGACGTCATCCCTCATACGTGACCGGGCTAAATGGCCTTGGATGCCGAAAGCCCAGAAATCTAAATCCTAAATCGTTTATTACTTTATCTGAATTTAACGTCTTGTCAAAATGTTCAATTTATTGTAGTGTTTAGCATAAATTTATAGTATGATAAGAATTCATATATTAAACAGAGAACAACATTTTTTTCTTTTTTGCAAGGTAAAAAAAAGTCGCCTCTTATTCGGACATCTGACCAACGGGTGATGGGAATATACTGTATGGTTGCACAGTTGCATATGGTGTTGGCCAAATTTCTCCTGTCGTATCGAAAACGAGACAAGAAGTACTCGTGTGCAGCCAGTTCACGCAAGTCATAGACCTCAAACAGTGCTGCAGAGTTACATGATTCATACTATAAAAACTATAAATTGATAAAGTGAATATACAAACATAATGAAGAGCATTTATCGACGTTTTAAAGGTACACAAGTCATTACACAATATGCTCCAATTATAAATATGGTAGCACATCTTTGGTGGACTCCTTGTGATGTGGAACGATTCTGATAACTTTTCGATGAAACTAAGAAAAATTCAGTGCATAACGTTTGCTCATAAATTTATAAAACGAGACGAGACAAGATCTTTTTGAAAATTGAGACGAGAAAGAATTTTTCGAAAATCGAGACAAGACTTAAACAAAATTTACAAAACAAGACGATAAAACCTAATTTCTCCTCTCGCCTCATCTCGTGGACAACACTAGTTCCATGATCTCGACACATAGAGGGTAATAACCACGCTACGGCCTGTTTTACTTCGTAAAGTAGTTGCAAGTATCTGTTTGGCAGAGACTGAATGAATTGGTGAACCGTACCTGAACAAAGGTACAGCGAGCATTAAATCTCGCCCTTCCCTCACCACACACACGCATACCGACAATGAGCTCCAACCATGATAACGAAATCAATCATAGTGTTCTGTTCCTTGCTAGGGTTGATGGGAGATAACGCTCATGATCTACTATTCACAACAGATAGGCCCCTATATAGTATTGCTTATTTCTCCTACAGTTACTCATGGTATATTGCACGATTTGTCCTTTTGCTGCTATTCGTTCCAGAGGAAACAGTACCTGTTGTTCTATGCCACAGTAAATTGAACTTATAAGAATAAGGACATAACATAGGACAGGACATTTTGAGGTATATGGGAATTGTTTCGGACATCTTGATTGGCCAATCGTCTGTGTCAGTGTTCTTCATTGGCCATGCTAGTCTCGATTGGATAAATGGCTGGGATTACTCGTACAACTTCCATTTACTCTGCCGTCTCTGTTAGCATATAACGTTTAGGTGCCTATGATGACTGATTAATTCTTATATTTTTCAATTATGAGTCAAGATGTTACAGGAAGAGTTTGAGATGTCTGATAGAGAAATACAAATAATAAATTCTATTTAAGACATCTGAAGCTACATAAATCTTTTGTAACATGCTACAATGCAACTCCGATTTCCACTATCCCATCAATGATAGACCTACAATGCACCAACATGTAACATGTTGCAGTACGTTATTTCTGCACGAATGTCTTCCATCACCATAAATAACACTATTTAACTGAATGGAAAAGAATGCTGATGATAGATTCTTTACAAAAATAATATATTACTAGAGGGTACTATAGCCAGAAGAAAGAAACCTACCAGCTCTGCTTGGGCTATAATTTATTCCAGTGTTGGCAGTGGAAGTTACTAAAGACTATATGATTCCTCAAGGTCAGAGATCAGGAGTAACAGATAGAAATCATAGGATTCTCTCCACTGTTATATTCTGCCGCCTTTGGTCATACTCTGTTTTCTTGTCTTTGGTCGTGATGCTGGAATGCTCACGACAACGCCAAGGAGGCGGGGTGGGAATATGAATATTCACAGAGCCTTCACCCCGTTAAGAAGGAAAGAAAAAAACTACAACATCTGCTAATTCTCTCATGATGTAATTTTGTAGTTTGAAGCATTTTTTTTCGTTACTGAGTGAAACTATCGAGGGAATTTCTTTAAATTCTTTCCTTTGTGCTACGAGAGCATCACGATTTGAGATAAAAATGTTTTTCTGGGGGAAGAGAGATAAGAATGTAAATTACCTGGGAATTATGTTGTAAAAAAGATCTGTGTGTCAGCGATGTTTAAATATTGTCTTGAGAAACAGATCAAGTTTATATCTATCAAGTTAGCATGATTCTTAATGGACAAAAATTTATGCACTAATGTGGTCAATATCCTCTGTAGACTTTTTTTTTTTTTTGATGAAACATGTCCCCAAGTGAATCTTAACAAAAAAAAAAAAAAAAACCCTCAAGGATGCAACTTCACTGTGGAGATTAGTACAGGATAAAAATATTTAAAATAAATTTCTAAGTCACACATTACATATTAAAAGATTCAATCCAAATTAAATTATCATTTTCGCTAACCTCACTTCCACTTTTTTCAATTTCAGTGAGTACCTTAGAGGCAATGACGAACATAAAAAGTGTAGAAAATGACCCAGGTACTCTCTGCAAAATGATATTAATAAACTTTAAAAAAAAAAAAAAAGCTTTTTTCTGGTAGACCAGAAATTTGAGTGCCCATCAATTAAAACTATGGCCTTTGGAGCCCTGAAGTTCAGTGCTAGGTTCAGAAAAGCTCCCCATTGACTTCTTTCTTAGCCAAATGGATCCAGTTTCTACTGTGTATTTAGGGATGCGCACGAGACAAGATTTGTGGCTGTCTCGTCTCGAAAATCTGCTGTAAAAGTAATGTCTCGACTCGAAAAATGTATATTTCTCTATTGGAAGAGCCGTGTCTCGACTCGAATTTTGTCAGGAAAATCCTGTCTCGACTCGTCTCGTGCGCATCCCTATGTGTATTCCTATTTCTGCGAGATCCATTTTAATATTGTTCTCCTATTTGTGCCTAGGTCTTCCTAATGGTCGTTTTAAGATTGGATTTCGAATTAAAGCTTTGAAAGCGTTTCTACTTTCTTCCGTTATTTCTAAATGACTTGCTCCCCGCCCAAGACTTGATGACAGTAACAATGTTTGGTAAACGGTATAAATTATGCAGTTCTTGGTTATGAAGTTTCCACCATTCCTCATTGTCGTTCTTCTTGGCTTCGAATATCCGTCTTAGGATCTTGTTCTCAAATACTTTGTCTACGTTCCTTCCTCAGAGTAAGCGATCATTTTTCGCAACCATACAGAATAACAGGTATGATTATCGTTTTATATACAGGGTGTCGCAAAAGTCCCCTGAGATAGGGTAACTCTTATCACAGCTGCAACAAAATGCAAGAGGGGAAAACCTTCTCGAAATATGATGTTTTGAATCTAAAGTAAAGGAATTTTTTAAATCGGACTAGCCGTTTGGGCTGTACACTCTTTATGCGCCCGATGTTAAATGAAAATAAAACGTTGCCATTTACCTGGATCCACGTGAATGAAGTTACTGCCTGTTATGCTAACGTGTCGATGATCAGGCCCCATTTCAAACATGCCTCCATTCACAATACTCTTACAAAATTTGTCCACCTCCCGTCCCGTTCCGTCCATCCCTACCCCAGTCCCAGGTAAATGGCAACGTTACATTTTCATTTTACGTTAGGTTTTATCCATAATTTGCAGTATTACGATCCCGACGAACTTCCATGTATTTAGTTCTCTCTCCATTTACTTCTAAACCCATGTCCCTGCAAGCGTTTAATAAGACCCCTGCCTTTCTTTCTATTTTTCTCCTATCATCTCCTATTATATTTACATCATCAGCATACCTCATAACTTGCTGAATATCTTTTAGCTTTAGGCCCTGGTTGCTGTCTTTGGTTTTCCTTGTATCGTGCTCCAGAACAAAGTTGAATAATAATAATGGCGACAACGCATCTCCCTGTTTCAAATCATTTTCGACGTGAAAGCTCGTGGACAAGAATTTTCCTACTCGAACTCTACTTTGGGATTCATTTAAACATATCTTAATCTAACTACCTTTTTCGGTGTTCCAAATTCTGTAAGAATGTTCTACAATGTTTCCCTTCTGAGTCGTAAGCCTTTTAAAAACCAATAAATAATTGATGTAGCGGGTATTGTATCACCACTTCTTTTCAAGTATTTGTCGAATGGTAAATATCTGGTCGACAGTTGTTCGATTTCGCCTAAATCGACACTGATAATCTCCGAGAATTTCATCTGCGTATGTGGTAAATCTTGCTAATAGAATGTTTGAGAGGGTTTTATAGGACATTGACAAAAGAGAGATCCCCCGATAATTATTACAATCATTTTTGTCGCCTTTCTTGTGAATTGGAACAATGATTGATTTTTGTTCACTCTTGTGCAATTTCTTCTTGTTGCAGATAAGGAGATTAAGTTTATGTATCTTGTTCTACATTTTTTCTTTTCTAGCTAAAATTAACAGCCGAGATTTCATCTATACCCAGAGGTTTGTGTTTCTTTAATTTCTTTATAGCGATTTATACTTCTGCTCAGTTAGGGTCTGGAATATACAGTTCTGCTGTGTGCATTTCCCTTTCTTCACGACCATTTATTTTTGGCTTCGTGTTAAGCAAATCGTCAAATACACTTTTCCATTCATTTAAGGTGCTGTCAGAATTTTCAGTCATTCAGAATTCTGTGTCAGTCAGAATTTTCCGTCCGTCGGCTTTCTTTACTATTATTATCTTCAAGTTCATTAATTTTAATTTTCAAAAAATCATGATTCTTTGTTCTAAAAGTTTTGGAAGTTTCCCGCCTGATGTCTAGGAAATTTAGTATAGTTATTTCTTTTGGACTTTGTAGTCAACTCAATTTTGCCTGTTTTCTCTTCTCTGCTAGTTTAGTGCATTCGTGGTCGAACGATGGTTTCTTCGTACGTATTTCGGAGTGCCCTCAATTTTTCTTTTGCTGAAATTATTAACGCTATCTCCAATTTCAATAAAAGTGTTTTCGACACTAGTGCACTGCGAACCAGGGGCCGCGGCGACTTAGTGACAGAACGTCCACCTCTGGTGGATGGGGTCCCTGGCTCGATCCCATCTCGCGCCAAGTGAACTTTGTGGTGGACAAACACCGTGTGCGTGGGTTTCCTCAAGGTTCTTCCGTTTCCTCCCATTTTCTTCATTCCATCATTTCTTTCATTCATAATCACTGTCTTCTTTAGCCTAATCGGCATAACCGTAAGACGTAAAACTCAAGGATTTAATTTTCTTTTCATTGTTTGCACTGCGAACTTTCGAAAATCGAGAATCTATTCGACACTTCGATCTGGTAATCCCCTCTCACCTGATTCTCCTCTAACGTCTTCAAATTAAATCTCTCCGTTTTCGGATATTGAATATTTCCTTTAATCGATGATAATCTCTCTTATTATCGCTGCTACCAGGGTTAGTGATCAGTGTCACAGTCAACTCCTTTAAACGACCGAACATCAGTTATGCTAGACTGTCTTCTTCTCTCTACTAAAATGTGATCAACTTGATTGTATTTTACCGTTTGGTGAGGTCCAAGTATAGTTATGAACGTCGTGATTTTGTACTCTTCACGATAAGGTTTGTGGATGTTGCAAAGTTTAGAATCCAACGCTGTCATTACTTTCGTTATGCAGACTTTCGTTCCGTATAATCGATTTGGAAAATATATTTTCGCGTTCGGATTGAAATTTCCTAATAGAATTTTCATATGGTATCTCGGGAGTTGATCAAATACCCGTTCTACTTCTGTGACGTTGTTAATTGCATAGTTAAAAACAGAGAAGTATAAGAGCATAGCTTCCATTTACAAGTAAAACTAAACTTTTGTCCCTGCAGTTTCGTAGGAGAGGCATAATTGAAAAGAATTATACCAATAACAAAGACTATTTATTGTCTTACTCATCTACCTTCGGCATACACATAATTGGAAATATACCGGGTATTTCAGATAATAATGGCCAATCTTATTAATCACAAATGGTTGGAGATAGAAGGATGAAACAAAAAGTAAGATAGAAAAATGTTAGTGGGCACTGATTGTCTCACAGGGACCGAGAAACTATCCGAGAATTTTATATGGTATGGCACATAATTTTTCACTAAAAGGATGACGGAAAAACATACAACTTTTATAGGGAAAAGTTTTTCGTGGGGAGCATTGTTGACACAATGGTCAGCATTGAATTGTGAATACTTGCATTTGGGGTGTGCGATATTCGGTGATTTGGATATCGAAAATCGATATCAACAAAATATTGAAACTTGATCGATATATTGAAAATATTGAAAAGTATCGAAACTGTCAAAATATTCCGGTCCGGTACCAAAAATATCGATGAAAAACAGAGTTCCTCTTTTGAGAAATCTAAATTCGAAATAATAATAGTAATAACAGAGGAAAAAACGTTTCTCTCTCTTTTGTAAGAGAAAAAAATGCACATTAAGTAGACCCTCTAAGGCTTATCTTGGATTTTGTAATTGCGCCCAAGAAAAGCGCACCTGCTGACTTCATGAGTATTTTTCTTGTAAATACTCGTGCATTGTAAGTCATCAACAAAACAAAATCACGTATTTGACAAAATAAAATAGTTCAAGTATATGAAATACGCTATTTTAACTTTTGTCGATGATAGCACATATCACATGCTATCTTTTATTATGTACGAACTACGCACTTGTGGCTGTATCATCTTACTTTCGCAAGAAGTCGGATCGAGTGGTCCGTAATACACTTCAGTCAAGCTGAAACCACCTGGGAAGATCTGGATAGGTCTACCATAAGGTTTGTTAAAAATGTCTATCCAGCAATAGAATGGTACTGTACAAGTCCAGTTTAGAATGTCGACCGTCAGCGTAGGATATGATTGTTGTTATCCATGGTAAAAGATCGTTGTGATGTTGGGATATCATAATAATGGGAGCGTTTATCTAACTTTCTGTTGCAACCTTTTACTTTTAAAAGTATATTATTTACAAGCATTGGCATTGAAACAGCCTCCATTTTCTCGTTTGTGTGTATAGCGAAGGTAGGTGAGTACGGCAGTAAATGCTCTTTGTTACTGATATAATTGTTCTGAGTTGTGACTCGATTAAGAAAATACTGGGATTGATAAGTTTAGTTTCTCTTGCACTTCTGTTTTGACACCTCTTGTAATTGAATATTATAACCTATCTCACTACTGTAAGAGTAGTATTTCGCACGCACCCAATTTTTTTGTGTCTTCAAGGCAGTTATTTTTTGTACGTATTTTTAAATCCTGTTTTTTTAATAAGTTAAAATCGATTCGACAGTCGTCTATAACTGTTTTTTTTTCAGAGTCGATATAGGAAAATGATATTACTAACAGAGGAGTCATAAAATTAATATTATCTACTTATAGAAACAGAGATTGTTTCTTCCGTTTATGGATTCTAGCGCCAACGAAAAGTACTGAAGGATGATTGTCCTTAAGTCAAATCGTGACATCGTCATGATAGATTTTTATATTCGCGTCAGGAATTGCAATATTATCCAATATTCTTTTAAATAAAGCAATATAAATTAGAATACCATAGTTATAAATCAAGTGAATAACGGTGATACAGAACCGAGGTAGTTCCACTTAATGTAGCAAGTATAGGCAACAAATATAATAGGTATATGTATATAATACCGCATAGCGATTCAAATTATCTGTTACTTGTTACAACAACGACAATGCTAGTAATGACAACCCGGAAAGAAAACTTTCCCTTAGATTGTATCTCAAAATTTTTCTAAATTTTATTAAAAATCCATAAAATATTATAATGGTAGTTCAGCCCTAAGTCCTCCGTAAAAGAAGAGATCCGTAATAGACCTAAAAGTTATTAAGAAACCAAATTTGGATTTGAAAAGTAAGAGTACTGGTTATAATTATCCGATGATTTACGGTAATCACGGTGGTACTGTTTTCACAAATTGGCGAAAATCCCATTTTCTGTGTATCACGAACCGACAAGTGTGCAAAATCTAATAACGATACGGGAAATTGCAGCTATCTACCATTTATGGTTTTAATAGTGACGGACTCTGAACCAACAATTTCACATTATCATTTATACTCGTTTTGTTTCATGGGCGTCAATAATGAAACCAGAAGTGGTGAAGGGTGGAAATGGAATTTACTCTTGGGACATTCAATCTCCCTTCATGAAACCGTTTTTAGTTATATCTTACCATTTTTTTTATGTGAACATCCAATATTGACACCGGAAGTGGTTTGAGTAAAAGTATGACTGCGGGATTTACTCTTAGAACATTGATTCCATTTGAAAAAAAAAAAAAAAGATCTATATGTCTTCTACTGTTGTTAGTATATTAATATCTAATACTGATTTGAATAGGATAAGAATAGAAATATCTTTATCTGGTGCATGAATCTTGGTGACTGACATTGAAGCTTGCTTAGTTGAATAATGAAGTCACACAATCTTTTATCTGTAATATGATGGGAATAGTTTTATTTGTATGTATTCCTGTCCTGGTAGTATGTTGTTAAATAGTTTGCTTTTATGGTATAGATATGGCACAGGGGGAATCCAGGCAGGACGTACGAATTGTAAGAAAAATTTCAGCGTCCCGGATTATACCAAAAAGGGGCGCATAATATGGCCTGACGCAATATTGCCCAAAAAAACTTACAAAATATGCGACAGAAACATTCTTAGTAACATTTATAAATATCGCTCCACGATGGCTATCCAAGACAATGGAATACCAGCATGGTTGTATCACTAAACATTTTCTTGTTGGCAGCAACGAAATCACTACTAGAGTACGTTTGTTTTATCTTGGCGCGTTTCCCGCCTAAAGGATGGATCTATCTGCAACGCGTTCTTGCCACGCCGCAGTTAAGTTACGAGTTACAATACAAGGAAACAGCAACACTACACCACTCACAAGTCACTGTAACACACTTGTTCGCGTGTGGCAACTAATCACTTCAAATACCCGCCAAATAGCAATGATCTCATTTGATGGGCTGGCTGACAAACTAACGTCACCTACACAACGAAGCCGATAAGACGTCTATTGGATTAAAACGTTCACGTAAGCGCTACCAGAAAATACTTTAAAAGCTAACCAAGTGCTCTGGCGGGAAGCGTGCCAAGATAAAACACAGGTACTCTAATTATGTTCTTTGAGCGGTTTAGTAGTTCAACTCTTCTGTTCAACTACCATCAAGGAATTGATGCTACTGGTTTTCTGTTGCATGTTTTCTGGTTTAAATTTTCATTCATTTCTGTCTGTCATTCTTAAATTGTCCCGTGTACAAATTTGGATGTGAGAGGAACAGGCGATCTACACATGTTCGATAAGTGTGTGTACAGTTTAAACTTACCAAAGGTGACAACCTTAAATCCATTACTATCAAACATGTTAAAATCCGACGTTAAATATGGATTAACTTTCAAGTGCCATCAGAATTTCGCGCTTCCTTTCTCATTTACATGATCGATCCAGTTGCTTATGGGGCGGTATTGCCTTAAGGCTTTTTGATATGAGAAGTTAGCCATTAAGCAAATTTTGATTGGGAAACTTCCTTACTAAAATAACCACTAACCATAATCATAAAGGATATATCAATAAAACAGCTAACATGCACACTTTACAAATTATCGCTTGAGCTGCGTCTTTTTCATCCCTATGGGAAGAAAAATATTTGACTTAATGTGTTTTCTCTCGTGTTTAAATTATCTGCGAGAAATACTATAATGATGTTTCTATCTGTGTTTAAGTTATCTGATTGTGAGAAACTATTTGAAACACGTGAAATTCGTGAAGAAAGACATTGCATGCTGAATTTAGTGAACATGTTGGAACGATTTAGTCAATGTTTATGCATTGTTATCAGTTTGTCACACAATCAGAATATGTAGTATAAATATATATATTTGTCGAATACCTGTATTAATATTATCTGTATTTCTTTTTATAATTTATTAGACAAATCAACTTAATCTAAACAACGCTGTGCACGAGACTAGACTTTCATGACATTTTTGAAACAAGGCAACCTCAATACTTGTTTCTTGTGCATTCTAACTAAACACATACAACGCAAGGTCATGGTGCGATTCCTCGCAAGATCTTACGGTTTTGTATGTGGTCCGGATTCCATGTTAAGTAGTAGGTCCACGTCTCACATAGCCTTGCTGCTGAAAGGGACATTAACTCAACCAACTAATCAAGCTTAATAGGATATTGACGCTCAGAACGCACAAACTCTCAATATTAAGAATCTTCGAAATGCGTCTTGAGCCAGTCTATATTTCTTTATTTAGGAGAGTTCTTTTTATTCTATGCAACACATAACCTATCTTCCCCTTCCAAATTTTTTTCTAAACAAAGTTTGATAGAAAATAATTGCATAATATGGAATAGTAGATTTCAAAATTAAGAAAAGCAATCGGATCTTATATGGAGTATTGCAAAATGATACTTCTTGGGCTTGTACGATCTACTTTTAAGAACAATTTTTCAAGTAGGTCAAAATTTGGCGATCATCACTGGAAAAACAAGTTTGATAATCAATCTCGAATTCGTAAAATTTACGCCCATTTCAAACTCAAAGTGAATATCGGACAGATTCAGGTCAAGAAAATCGGAAACTTATCTCTGTATTTTATTTAATTTATCCGGTCGAGCTTTATAAAATCAAGCCCGTTTCAGACTTGTTACATTTGAAATTAATGGCTATGACATCTACTAAACAGTTTAATTGTATTTTTTTCTTTTGCACAATTTAACATTTAAGGGTATGTAACTCATCACTCGTTCACATATTTAATATACAATGTACTTTAATTTGATTATTCAAATTCATTCACTGAATAATTTGTATTCTAACAGGTTGATAATTTATTTTCACTAAGTTGAATGACTAATAATCTTATTTATTTATTTATTTATTTATTTATTTGTATAGTTCCACATACAGAATATTTGTCATTTTATACTCAAACATGCAACAGCAGTAATAGACAAAACATGTTAACAGGAGAACATGTTAACAAATTTTACATAACAATATTTACAACTTAATTGTATACAATGGGGAACCCTAATAGTGTTGCACACGAGAATATAAAAAAATTCGTCTCGTCTCAATTGTAATCCCCAAAACGAAACGAGAAATCACACTAATCTCACCAAATCTTACTTCTTAAACAGTTTTTTTTATTGTACAATCCGCGGCAAAAAACCTGCAACATGAGGATGTAAGTTTTTTTGTGAAACTACGCCTAACAGCACAGGGAATGAACATAACGTCTAAGTGGAACGAATCACGCCAGAATAAACCTCGGCCTCCTCCCGTGCATACTTATTTTGGAGCAAAAGACTTCGTTATTTCACAATAAACTTATATGCTCATGTTGCAGGTTTTTTGCCGCGGATTGTACAACATGGAATTATAATTTGACGAACACAATGAAAAGTATTTATCAATATTTAAGGTTACGCAAGTTATTTCACAATATACTCCAATTTTAAACATTATTTAAATTTTGTTATATCACAATCTTCGTGGCTCTCTTTCGTGACACGGAAGGGATATGATAACTTCTAAATAAAATTTTAAAAAATTCAGAGCATAACATTAATTAATAAACTAGAAAACGAGACGAGACAAGAAAACTTTATTTATCGTTTCGTCTCATCTCATCTCGTAGACAACATTATACATCAATAATGGACAAGAAGTAATATAACATAACGTCAACTAAAACTTGTGAACAAAAATTTATATAATATCTATTATTTATTTTCTATAATTTAATTCTGGACAATGCGGATTGAAAAAGCCTTTTATGAGTATATCTATGGTAGGTGGAAATCTTTTGAATCCAGTAGGAAGTCTGTACATGAATGACTTTTGGATTATTTCAGGTCGAGTTTTCGAAACATACAGCAGACTTGCATCCTGTACTCTGAAGAAAGTACTTGAATAGACTAATAGATTTTTCCCGAATAGACTAGAAAATTGCATAGTTATTATAAAGTGGTATATATATATATATATATATATATATATATATATATATATATATATATATATATATATATATATATATATATATATATATTCTTAAATCCATGTGTAATATCCTCGGGTAGTAGAAAACTTATACATATAACTAACTTTAAGTTTATGGTTAGTGGTATCAGTATGCGTTAAATAGAGTAGTGAGGACTAATAAAACACAACAGTTTTCCATTGGTAAAATTGGCAGAGATGACATTGATTGGTACGACAACTTGACATCTGCTTCAGACTTCATGCAGTGTAAAATCCAGTAGCAAACTACCACGGTTCATCACAAATCGGAAAACTGAATCAACTGATAGAAAGAGTACAAGGAACTGGATAATCTAGTTGCTTAAATAATACTCTTTCTACTTCTAAACTACTTCGATCACTATTTACTTACAATAAGGGCCAATTACATTTCGTTTCTTCTATGTGTAATTGCTTTACACTTTCCTATACACTTTCTCCCATCCATGGAATCATCATTCTCAACTCTCACATTAATTATCAATAATCTCCATACTCAAAGGCCATCTCCATGATAATTCATATCCTGTGCCTCGTAGCACTGCTTGCATGTTCCTTATTCACAGATACCCATTCTTTCAGATAGGACAATATTTGAGAGAGAAGTCGAATTCTGAGGAATATGATCGTAGGCGTAGTAGAAGGCATAAGAAAAGAGGAGGAAAATATGATATTATTCATGCGCAATTCTTTCATCAAAGCGACGACATTAGCTTACAATTGTAGTGTAGGGATGGTTCTACTTATGTATTGTAGCTTGTTGGTAATAGCGAATATTTGTTATTGTTGTGACAATAAAATAACATTAAAAATGGAGATTCCTTACATAGAATGCTATATCATAGTACTGTGTATGATATCAATTCACAATGGTACACGTGATGCACGTTACACTCATTTTATTATTCGAACAACTGTGAGCTCCGGCAACAATAAATAATTAGAGAAGGCTGACAATACCTCCCTTGACAAGGCGGCATACAAGCTAGCAAAGAAGGCCAAAAGAGTTGTGGCAATAGCAGAGCCAGACTATGCTTATATAGAGCTGGAAAAGAAAGACGGATACAAACGAATAATGGAAATAGTCAAGCCAAGATATAAAACATCCAAGGACGTCACATCAATCAAGCAGATGAAAGACGACGAGGATAAAGTGCTGCAGGATCAAAAGTTCATCTAGGACAGGTGGAGAGTTTATTTTAACAAGCTAGTAAATTAGAAGAACCAGAAGGAAATATATAAGGATAGAGTGGAACAGAAAGAAAGCGGTGGAAAAAATAAGCAATATAGCAGTGGAAAACTCAGTGAAGAAGATGAAAAGCAGGAAAGCAATGGGTGCTGATCAAATCCCCGTAGGGGTTTGGAGGAGCCTTCGCAAAGGAGGAATAGATATGGAATCTCACGAGAAAGTTCTGGAAACAGAAAATGATACCGGACAAATGGGGGGGAAAGTATGTTAGTAACAATTTATAAAGGTATAGGTGATATGCGAGACTGTGAAAATTACAAGGGAATTATATTAATGACTCACACTATGAAAATCTGGGAAAGAATAGTTAAGGAATACAACAAGGGACGACTGTTGAGAGGAACAGTTTAGCTTGATGTCTGGTAGAAGAATAGCAAACGCTAAATTTGTGTCAGGGCAGTAGATGGAACGATATAGGTAAATACAAGCGGAGCTGCATCTCGTTATAATAGACTTTTAAAAGGCGTATGATAGAGCACTTAGACAAGACCTATGGCGATACATGGAAGAGCAAGTGGTTTCGCAAAAATATGTACTGTTGGCGAGGAACATGCACGAAAAAGTAAAGACTCAAGTGAAGAATAATGTGGTATAACAGAAGGTTTCCTTGTAGAATTGGTCTGCATTGGGGATCAGCTCTCAGCCCATATTTGTTCGATTTGGTAATGAATATGTTGGCGTGGGAGGTAGAAAGTAGAGCAGCATGGAGTATTCTGTTTGCTGATTATGTGTTATATGCAAAACAACCGAAGATAAGGCTGAGAAGAAACTGGAAGGATGAAAAGGGTGTTGAAAGAGGGGCATGAGGATAAATAGAACAAAGACAGTCAAGAAAGAAGATGGAAGCTTTCTATGGCTACAAGGAGAGAGGCTACTTCAAAATTTAAGCATTTTTGATCACTCTCTCGACCAGGATGGTGGATTGTGGACAGAAATCCAACACAAAATATTCGTATAATCTGACTGACTTAACTGGAGAAGGATGAGCGGGGTACTGTGTGACAAGAAAGTAAATTGCAGGTCAAAAGGCCTTATATATAAAACGGTCATAAGGCCTGCAATAATGTACAGTAACGAAACCTGGACAACCATAGATGTGTGATGTGGCGAAGAAGGACAGAATAAATAAACGATTATATAAAAGATACTGTTAAGGTGGGATCTCGGAGTAAAAAGGTACGTGAATGGAGGCTGAGATGTCTGGAACATGTTGAACGACGACTATGTTGGAAGGAGAATTGGAAAGCTGGAGGAGGTAATAGTTAAAAAGAAAAAGGGAAAACCTAAAATGAGATGGAAGGACAAGATACAAAATGATTTGAAGAGAAAGCATACAGAATAAAGGACTCCTAGGATAGAGGGAAATGAAGGCAAAGAAAGACTGGAGTGTCAATCTCATATAAACATGGGAAAAGTCGGAGACAGAGAAAAATTTTACAACAACTTTAATTGGGTGAATGTTAGATGAAACGTCAAATCAGCTAAATATTGTGCTAAACATTTAATTAGCTAAAAGTTTTACGAAACCTGTAATTATTAATAACTAAATGTTTTATAAAAAGTTTAATCAGGTGAATATTTCACTAAACGTTTAATTAGCTAACGTTTTACGAAACTTCAATAAGCTAAATATTTTATGAAACGTTTATCAACTACAGTTGCTAAACGTTTAATTAACTAAAAGTTTTACAAAATCTTTTATTAGCTAAAGGTTTGAACCATGGAGCCCTCTATATAAAATTGGTGGGGAGTTCCCTGCGGAGCCCCTCAATTTAATCCCTGATATTACTACTACATATTTCATTTTACCCAACACTTTTTGTACATCAAACAACCGCCTTGTTTATTTCTCTCCTTCATGTTGCAGAACATAATTAACCTGAAAATAGTCCAAAGAAGAGAAGATCCGCTACTAGGGCATGAGGACTTTTCAGACAATAATGATTCCAAGAACGCTATTAAGTTAATGTACTTCACAGCATTTTGGTTTAATTTTTTCTTTTGTTCTTCTTAAGCGATTCATTGCTCTTTAAATTGCGTCTACTTTAACTATAATAATGAAAAGAAAAGCTTAAGCCACAGAAAGGTATGTACACAGTGTATTGAATTGAAAAAGTTTTGTAAAAAAGAAAGAAAAATCGGGTCACTTAAAAAACAACAGAGCATTGAAAATTGTGCTTGTTCATATAGTACGATTGTTATGTCTTTTTGCTCCTGCTTACCGTTAATTTTCCCACGGCAGAGCATCTGTATTATGTCTTATAGACATGCAAAATTTTCTTTTCCTTTTTTTCTTTCTTCTTTAAATGAACTCGGTGACAAGACAGCGGAAAACAGACCTTTTGTTGTTATAATCTTACAAGAGGATGAACTGTACCTGTCTTGTTTTTGAAGATTGTTACGTCACAACAGTACAAGCCTTTATACCTGACGAAAGCGTTCGCTTCTTTTATGGGTACTTCCGACTTTCCCAGACATTGCTACGTTCGCAACAAGAATTGCTTTGCATAAAGGTCAGTAATAAATATATTCCTCTTCCTACATCCTTTTTACTACATCCTATGTCTTTCAATCTCTCCTCTTTCGTTTATTGAAAACTATTGAAGGTTCCGTTTGTGTCTTTCATCCAAATGAACTAAAAATGCCTTAGAGCTAAATTAATATATTGATTCTGAAATGTTATTTTTACATTTGAGTTATGTATCGAAATTTGCCTTTTTATTATCTAGATACTAACAGTTATGGTTGTTTCGATACTATCTGAATCGAGATACTATTATTAATCATCCGAATATTTTGGCCATGTTTTCTGCAGACTGATCAATATATTAATCGAAATACTGTTATCAGTCATCCGGATATTTTGGCCATCCTTTCTGCAGACTGATTAATATTTTAATCGAGATACTGTTATCAGTCATCCGGATATTTTGGCCATCCTTTCTGCAGACTGATTAATATTTTAATCGAGATACTGTTATCAGTCATCCGGATATTTTGGCCATCCTTTCTGCAAACTGATTAATATTTTAATCGAGATACTGTTATTAGTCATCCGGATATTTTGGCCATCCTTTTTGCAGACTCGTTAATATTTTAATGTCATATACACATATACGAATTATGCCTAAGTCGAGTACTAATAACCGGCTACCGGTTACAACACAATTTCTATAATCAAGAATACGTTTACATCGGTGTCGACTAATGAACACCTTTCATGGTACTCCGTTGTATATTTCTACATCTTATATGCAATATCGACTACATAATCACCACTCATTGTCAATTTCTATTAACCAGAGGCGGAGCTATAGGGCGGGAGGCAGACCCACCTACGCTAAAGCCTGATCTCACTAGTAGCCTTTCTTGTCAGTAGTGTCCATGTTCACACTAACTAAAGTGTTGAAAAAACGTAGTACAGGTCGATAAATACTGTGCGCTATCAAACACTCAAAACCATTTTTAATGCAATAGTAACTATGAAAAATCTCCAAATTAACTTTCAATTGATCACTACCAATATATCCACGGTTGAGTAAAGAAAATTGATTTTGTTGCAAACGCTCAACGCAATGTGCGTAAAATGCGCCTTATAGTCTGATTATGGGGATAGCGTCGCGTTACCAACGCTGCGTATTGAATCCGTACAATCGAACAAAATAACGTCGCGTTTACAGGGTCCATATAGTCCAGGCCAAAAAAAAAAAAAAATGTATGATTTCTCGTTCAAACTTTTGAAAGAGAGAGAAAGATGGAAAAAAATCAAACGTCATTGTTTTCACCAAAAGCAATGCTTGTTCTTCTGCTGCGCGCTTAACGTTCTTTTTAAAATGTTTGAATAATAATAATAATAATAATAATAATAATAATAATAATAATATTATTATTATTATTATTAATAATAATGTTTCTACAGTGACGCCATTGTATATTTACTTTTATTTTCTATTTTTTATTTACCTGGCTCCAAATAAAGTTATATTGTTCTGTCTTTGATTGGCCCTGATTGCATTCTAAATCCACCATTACTATTCTAGACAATAACATAGCCTCCATTTACCGTTAGAGCTCCTTCGTGGCTAAGCGGTTAGCGTACGCGCCTTTGGCGTGGGAGACCCGGGTTCGATTCCCGGCGGGAGCTCATGTGGTTCGGATTCCACGTTAATCAGTAGGTCCACGTCTCATATAGCCTCGCTGCTGAACGGGACGTAAAACTCAAAATCACCTCACCTCCATTTACCGTTATTAACTACTTATCGTGACTGTTTTTGCGCCTGTTTGAAAACTGCACACATACGCTCACAATAACATTATTTATGTATTTATTTATTTGAGAATAATCGGTAGTACCAAGTATCAAAATATTTACTAAATTTGCTTAAGGATGCAGAATAAGTTAATCTACGATTGCTTATCAAAGATACACTGTATTATTACGTTGTGGAATGAGGTAAGAAAATAAATAATTGTTTTAGGTAAATGTCCCTGTGATTAGGAGGCTTACTACATTACAGTCTCAAATGCAGTTAATTCTGATAAGAAACCTGCATTTGACTTGATTATAATGAAACATTTCTCTCTTTACCATTTCAGGATGAAGGGTTCTCCGAGGACTTTCCAGGACGGAAACTGCTGATTAGGTTTCTTTTCTGCACATGAACGAACTGCTACTTCAGGAATGCTATAGAACACGGAGGCTGCAGTTTTCATTAGTTAAATATTGGATTATAATGGGTTTATCAAGAAGCTGCAGGGATCGATTACAGGTAGTTTAGCTTTATTTTACTTATGGTTCACTTGCTTTTATTCATTTTCTATGTCCCTTTTCTGTATCTCATAAGATGTATACTTCGAAAATAATTGTCTTTTGGGTGGAAGATGGGTTTGATTCCTGGTGCAAGTTCATGTTTTCGGATATTAAAGGTCCATTTAAAGAACTGTCTAAGCTAGTCATTTCCAACGCCAATGTATGCAATAGCAGCGGACTATTACGATCAGAGGCAGTTGAGAGAGAGAGAGAACAAGTAAGTAAAAATAGGGGAGAACGCGTTAGGTGGAAAAGAACAAAATCAAATGTTTGCAATAATTCAATAAATCAGACCATTCGGAATTCCATCCGTGGTTATTGTATTAGACTCATGTTTCAAACGCACTGACTATCTTTATCTTCAGATTTGTACCTGTGTTGGCAGTGATTCGGTTAGTCATGAATCTATGTGTTTGTGTCTGCAAAATGAAAGACTACTCCTTATTTACCCGCCATTGCTGTCTTCCATCAACGGTAGACTAGATACCTTCTCCTTGTGGTAGGCTGTTCTAGGCGCTAGGTTGCAATTTTTTTTTTTTTTTTAGGAGAGAAGATTAACAATGGAGCATATCTGTTTAAAACTACAGCATGGATACTTTTCTTTTCCAAAAATGTAAAAATCTTTCAGATTCTCTGCTTGTATCTTGTACTTGGAAAATACGGTATCTTCCAGTATGTTTTAACCAAAATCTCCGGTAATTGAGAAAGAGTAATGAAGTTGTTCTTCTGGATTTGACATGCACATTAAGCTCTAGGCCTTACATATACAGTATTCTTCATATAATCTAGACGTGTGCTGCAGAAGACGTTAACTATAAACAAATAAAACAATGAACATCATTATGGAATTCAAATAGAAACAAAGTAAGCATGGGATAAGCATTCTCGTACAAAGAAAAATATTGAAATCAACTGAAAACTTCAGTTTAATATTAGTGGTCATGTCCAGTCGGGTACAGGAGACAGATGATAAATTCAAATAAGTGTGATATTGAACAAGATTGCAGAGTGGGCTGCTAACGAGAAAAAAAAAAAAAACCACTGACACATTGTTGCTTACAAATAACGTTAGGCAATACTTTGCAACCTTACTAGGGTTTCTTCCCAACACACTTGAGAACGCAATCATGAAGTCACCACATCGCTCCAAAGGAATAATATTTTAACTACATGATAGTTACACGTCATTATTTTTTATTACTGACTTAAAAAAACAGAGTTTAAGCAGTCAGAACTTATAGATTGGTGGAGGATCTTGGATACAGGATGGACCATTAGTCACTTGACTAAAATCAGTTTGAAAGTAATTACCAACTACGAAACCATGAAATTATTTGTATCACAACATTAAGTTCGTCACGATCCACACCATAACAAATTGTTTACATCAAGCAGCTACTGCGACTGTATGGTCAAATGAGAATTAAATAACTGCTAGTGTCAAGTGACTTATGGCCCATGTTGTATTTTACATTACGTTAAGACCACATTACATTTCTCTTACAAGTATTTTTACAAATAATTAACTTTTTTTTTGTTTTGAATAATCTTACTCTTCCTATTCACTGAGTGGAAAATTGTTCTGCAGAGGAGTATGTGTAACTCCTCCTATTCATCATGATTTGTGAATTAAAATTATTATACAGCAGGGTAACATAGGTTACACTCTTTATTTACCGAATTTTAATCTATTCCGGAAAATGAGCTGCTATAACTATACTTTTGAATGACTTACTTTCTCATTGTTACTCGAGTTTCACTTATACAATATTTCTTAAGTCAACGCTGTTTTGAAACAAAGTACTAGAGAATAAGGAGTACGATGTACTGTGTAACAGCTTAATATTTAGGAAATAAATAAAAAAAAAAGCTTGCTAAATATTGTTTAATAGTGGCCTATTTTATACCTAATGTCGCTTCACATAGATCAGCTAACGTTTGTTGTTTGTCTATTACGTGTTACGAAAGGGAAATATAATCTTGTGCTTTATCAGATTCTATTCCTAGTGTTGGATACAAAAAGAATAACAATGGAACAGTCTCCGACTCTTTATGCTCATTAAAATTCGATATGCTGGACTGCATAAGACAAACCTATGATAATGCGACCAATCTAGCAGAAGTATACCAAAACTTACAGGCAATGTTGAGAAACCCCATTCAGTAGTTTGTTCTACTTATTCCTTGCAGCTTACAGGTTCAGTTTCCTGATAAAAAGCTCTTGAGGAACACATATATTAAATCTTCATTAAAAAATTTACAACTTCTTTGTTTCACACACAAAACAACGGGGGTTACTTCTATTTAAATCGAGTACTCCTATTTTAAAGTCGATTTGGCAATAATCCCTTACGTCCCGATTAGATTCAACTTATTCCTTAAAAAAAAAAAAAAAAAAAAAGCAGACAGAGAACTATTTAATTTTACTTTACTCACTGAATAATAAATTGCGTAATGACAAAGTGTGTGAACACTGAAAGCAAAACAACAAATTTGTGTATAGATGTATAGAATTTGTAAAGGTTTGAAAGGAAGGAAAACGAATTTGAATTATAATTTTAGAAATTTGTGACGACAGAAGAAATTTTATAATCAATACATATCTTTCTGCTCTGGATAATAATAATAATAATAATAATAATAATAATAATAATTATTATTATTATTATTATTATTATTATTACCGTGTAGTTAAAGAGCAGAAAAGAAATAAATTGTCATGTTTTGCTGAGAAACAAGAAACAAAGTTTGACGTCACAAGATCATTCAGTTAGAAATGAAAGCTTAAGACCAAGGCACACGCAAGATTACCTCAGTCTACTGAGATTGTTATTGCAGAAATCGAAATGTTACGAAAATTACAATTTGAACGCATAATTAAGAGGTTTCATGAAGTCAAAGCAAGAAAGTAAAACATCGTTTGACTTTAATGTGTTCAAAATTAAAATATTTATGCAAATAGTTATTATGGTGTTTAGTGAACATTAATGTGTTTTTGGTTATTCTGCTTATTATTAGTAAACATAAGCGCGTTTTGGTTATGGGATTACTATGTACTTTTCATTTCTAAATTTTGAATTGGCTGTTTAAAACTAAAGAATGTTACATTGAAAAATACCATTAACCACACGTATAACATGCACCTAGTAACAGTTACTGTGTGTAATCGCTGATAATTGGTTAAATAGAGGACTAAAGCAACAAGTGAGTGATAAGGGCACAAATGAGTAGGAAAACCTTTAAGAATATATTGTTTCATGAAAGTTTATAGAATCCATGTGCCTCTATAATACGGAGGGATTATAAATCTTAATAAAGCTTGTGGAAAATCTATGAAACCTGTATTGAGCAGCAACCTCCTTACAGCCAAAACAAACATAGCATCGTAGGCAGCGTGATTTTTCTTTTGGGGGACGTTTCCAATATTTCAATATGCTAAGCATCTGTTCAAGTCTTAATATGTTCTTAATTGGATTCACAGTATCATTGTTAATATTGTAAATGTTTTTTTTTCATGTATAATTAAAAATGGATAATTTCATGAAATTTTCAAAATTGAAATATTTCATTAAAATTTCAGAAAAATATGTTTTCTTTTTTATGAATGTCTAATACAGATATGACACTGGTATTGTGGAAATAAAAATTGCATGCTATTACAATGAATACAGTCTCTCTCTCTCTCTCTCTCTTTTTTTTTTTTTTTTTTTTTTAATTAAAGTAAACTAAGTTACCAAGCAAGAACTATGATGTAGGATATGTAAGACTTTTGTTATAAAACTATACGACAGACTCGATAGTTTCCATGTTTAACTGACTTTAATATGTTTCTGAATCAGAAAGATCAGAATGAGCACTGTCACTGTTCTCACAGATATCAGATTTACCAGTCTCTGCGTATGGCACATCGACATCAGCGTTACCATCATCAAATTCTGAAGGTGTAGAAGTGTCTATTTCTTCTTCACACATTGGGTCAATTCGTCCTTCAGTCTCCTTCTTCCTTTTCCTTACTGAATATCCACTTGTTTCTGCTGTAGGCTCATTTTGGTTACGACTCGGACTCGATCGACTCCTCTTAGAAAGGGAAGATGACTTTTTATCTCCAAATAGTGATGTGTACTTCAGGTAATGCTTTATAAAAGTCAGTTTATACAGCACGTTCATTCGTTAAGCGGTTGCGTTTCTTCGTATGGATGTTCCCATATGTGCTAAAGATACTTTCACAAGGGGCAGATGTAGCAGGAAGGCCAAGGACTTTTCTTGCAACTTTTGTGAGCTCACAAGCAAAGCATAGTCCATTCCACCAAGTTAGAGGAGACACCTTTATCGTAGTAAACCACAAATATTCCTTGGACCAGACATTTTCTTTCATTCTGTATTATGCAAATTGGGCCAGAACTTCTGTCTCATCAACATCTGTATAAAGCAGCGTTTCCCAAGCTTTTTCAACTTGCGGCACACTTCAGGGTAACTTGAATTCTCGCGGCACACATATTATTATTATTATTATTATTATTATTATTATTATTATTATTATTATTATTATTTGAAAATATAAAATACTGTAGTATTTTTTTCTGATTACTGACATCCTTCTCACAGAGAAGAAAGCTAGACCACTGTTTTTTCCCCGTGGTAAATCATTATGCTTATTTTTCATTTTAATTTAAAAATAGAAAACAATTACAATCAGATATAGGGCTCAAGTTGTTAAAAATACACTTTTTTTTCGAAAACTGTATCCAACCTTTCATTAAGAAGGAGGATCACTAAATAACGAACGAACAAACGAATCTCTTTTACTTTTAAAACACAAATATAGGTAATTCGTATGCATGTTTACTTTGCCGGAAGGATTGAATAATATTTTAAAATTTCAAGTTACGAAATATTCTGCAACAATAAAGAAGCAATAATGGTCATAACAATGATAACAAATACTTTTTTTTCAAAATTAGAAATGTACAGAAAAATGTTCTACAGAAAAGTAACACAGTATGAAACTTTAAATTTTAGATTCATAGTAGTAATTTGAAATACAAATATACCTTTTTCTGTATGTCTTGCAATTTGATTGCTATAGAATTAATAATTTTGTTCCGATTTCCTCGCGGCACACCAGCGACCCATTCGCGGCACACCACTGTGCCGCGGCACACCGGTTGGGAAACGCTGGTATAAAGCCTTATTATCTGACTCAGATATTTTAAAGCGTCCGATTGTTCTTCGGTGGTCAAGTTATTGTCTCTGTAATCAGGACCTAGAATATTCGCTAACAAATGTACAGGACACAGACAGGTTGTTGCATTTTAAAATATTTCATGCTCACAATTCTATGTATAAGGGATGTCCAACAGAAAGTTGGACTGAGGTTGGAGCGCCGTTATGCCCAGTGGTAGAAGTTTGCGATTTCCCTGGTAGATGGCAGTGTATGTCAGAGGGTCTGTGTATTGTTGACGGCAACAGAAAGGAGATAACAGGTAACGAGCATGCCATGGATTCCTCCAAACAGGCTCAGCGCGTAGTAATCCAATTTTTGACAGCAGAAGGTGTTAGTGGAACTCAAATTTACCGTCGAATGTTGTCAAAAGGGATTATTCTGTTGCAGGATAATGACCCCCCTCACGTGGCACAAGTATGCAAAGATCTCCTGCAGCACTTCGAATGGGAAGTTTTCAGCCGCCATTGCATGCGGGCCGGGGGGTCACCTGCGGGGAGGAGAATTACGGAGACATGTAAAAATAATCGAAAGTAACCGATATTAGTGTCAAATCCATTGTTTTCACTGTCGCTGAGATGAATGGTGATACTCCCATAGGCTGACTTCCAAATACAGCCCCCATCGGCTGGGGGCCAGAGGCGTTTTTTTTTTTTTTTTTTTTTTTGAAAATTGGAAATAGGAAGTCATAGGGGGCGTTTACCGGGACGTAAAAGTAGTAGAAAATGACCAATACTTGTGTCGAATCCATATTTATTGGGGTCGCTTAGATGTATAGTGACACTTCCAATAGTGTTTATGTTCAAATTCAGTCCCCATCAGTCATCCTAATGAAAACACATCTACGTTGTTGGATATATATTCACACAAAATAGATAAAATTTTAGAAATGTTTCTTAATTGTTCTTTCGTTGTTCAGTTTGTTTACATTAATATTTTATCTGATCCGTTCGAAGAACAGGCATAACAGCTAGTATATAATAAAATGACTTAAGAAACATTCTAAGAACAGCAACTAGTAATGGACTTACTTGCGTAATAACTTCGTAAAATTGTGTATTCAACTGTTGGCAGTATGTTGGCTTAGTGATACAGAATTTGCTGCTTCATAATGAATATAAATTAGGCAGAAATATGATAATATATCCTATTTACCTTGGATTACCAGCAATACCTTTATTTTTCGGAAGATATTAGGTATTTCCTTAAAATGAGATTACCCAATGTAATAAAATAGAACAAAGAAAAAATTAAAGAATAATGAAGCGAAAACAATATTGAGTTTTAACCGATACTGAATGTAGACTAATTACTTAATCTGTTGCATACTTAAGGAAGCTTTTCGACAGTGGTTGCAGTCGATTGAAATAGCCTCCATATAGGTAATGTAGTATTGATTGCGGGACGCGAGAAAATGTACTGCTGTGAGAATAAGCTAATGGAAACTTCTTTTGACAATTTCTCGTTTTGGTATTTTCATGTCTTTTTCATTGCAAAACTGTATTTTAACCTATATTTGATATTTTTTGTGTGAATTAGGATGAAAACATATTTTATTCTTTTTTTCTTTTCAGTTTGTAGTTGCTGATGATACCTAAGCATAAGCGCTGCTGAAATTCTCCTGAAAGGCACTTCAATGGAGATTTCAAGGACTTTTACTAAGTGCAAGACATCAATGTGGTGGTACGATTCAACAACAGCAGTAGCAGGAACAAACGGAGCATAATGAGTGATTCGTTTTTCTTGACTTGTGAATTGCATTTCATTCTTCCAGGGAGTCATGTCCACCTTCGTCGAATGTTCCGAAGCATATAGCCCAGAAGAAAAAAGAAGAATGCGTGTGAAAAATAGATCACTTGTAATATTGGCTGCAAGTTTTATACTTTTTATACTAGTAATGATGATCCACACCTCCGAGAACATAAATGGCGATAGAAGCTACCAAAAATTACCTTATTTACCATATGCATTAGTGAATGACATATCAGTAAGTATAGGGTCTCTTCCTGAAGAGCTTAATTGGCGTCATTTATCATCGGAAGAAATTAAGCAAATGTCAGAGCTTGGGCGGAGATTGTTCATCACTGGGATGCCAAAGAACGGGATACGAAAACCTCAGGCTACAAACGAGAAGAATTTTACAATACTTGTATGGAAACATGGTCCGTTACTGTCACGGAGGCTTATTCGCTGGTTTGGCAAGAAGGATCATGATCCATTTGCCTTGTGTTCAGTGAAGAACTGTAGATTAACGTATAAGGATGAAGATGCCAACAAATCAGATGCTATTTTGTTTCACTTACATAGACTGAAAGGGCCGGAGTTTCTTCCGCCAAGCAAATGGCGCCGTCCTCATCAGCGCTGGATTTTCTTGACAGACGAAAGTCCATATCATACTTTTATGTCATCAAAGAAATACAAGATGAAAGATTACAATGGTATGTTCAACTGGTCCATGTCTTATCGGATGGATACAGACATTCCAGTGCCTTATGGACGAACTGTTCCATTGTCCTCTGTAGAAAAACCCGTCGTTATTAAAGACTTCGCTAAGGAAAAGACAAAATTTATAGCGATCATGGGTTCGAATTGTGGTGGAAAGAATAGTCGGTGGAAATATGTAAAAGAATTGCAGAAGCACATTCCAGTAGATACATACGGAAAGTGTGGTACTTTGAAATGTGCAGGTCATTTTGATTCTGATTGCCGTCTGTTGGGAACTTACAAATTTTATTTAGCTTTTGAAAATAGTAATTGTCGTGAATATATCACAGAAAAACTTTGGTGGAACGCTTTCCAGAAAGAATCTGTGCCTATAGTGATGGGGGCAAGTCGTGAAGATTATGAGAAGCTATTGCCCCCTCATTCCTTTATTCATGTGGACGACTTTTCTACTCCCAAAGAACTTGCCGAGTTTCTTCGACATTTAAACAGCAGTGATACAGATTATAATGAGTATTTTAAGTGGAAGAAAGAGTATAAAGTTGTAAACGAACACGGGTATTTCCAATCGCCTGTCTTCCATTATTGTCGTATCTGTGAAGCATTAAATTACAATGATCCATCTCCGAAAGTTTACAACCATCTCGAAGACTTTTGGAGTGTTGGAAAGGATTGTTTTCCACCTAAATGGAAACTGAAGTAAGTTTGTTTTAAAGATGGCAAGTAACTAAAATGAAACTAGTCATGCTATTGTGAGGATATGAACTGTCGTACAGAACAAAACTAATTGAATATCCTACTCGTTGTGTTTATGGCATATACATGTTATTCATTGATTCCTTTGTAATATCATACATTCATTTAATGAGAGGTTATATTTTTCTCATTAAATATTTTATTACTTCCAAAAAAGCAAATTCAACATTTTTAAGAATATAGCTGTTATGATTACGTTAAATGAATAAAGTAATTTGCTATTGGTTGTAAATTATACATCATAAATGTTGTAACATATTTTTTAAAAAAAATCTAAGTAGTATAATCTTATAAGCTTATTAGGTAGTAAATCCGGTTGCAAAGATGGCTGGAGTTGTTGACGAATGTGCAAAGAATGTAACTAAAAAATTGTTCAGCATTAACAAGATGATAAAATGTCAAAGTTAGCTGCTAGAAGCAAAAATCGAAAACCTTACGAGATATAGAGGTTGAAACTGCCTTAACCTAAATATCAAGTCTTTGTATTTATCTTTTATATTGTACCTGTATTATTATATACATGATATGGTCACACTTGGTTAATTCCGGTACAATTTTTTTCTAACGTTTGCTGGGCAAGGCTTTATCGGTGAGATTTATCAATTAATAATATCAATCAATCAATATTTTATAAATGAATGGTGTTTGAACTAGTCTTGAAGTTAAATCATGGTTCGATATTTTTACTTTTAGGAAGAATTTTATCAAAAATGGATCCTAGCAATTTGAAAATACAGACTTTTAAAGTGCAAGTTTATAAATATAGTCTAACTGATGTTGGCTTCTACTAGAAAATTAATGCAAACATGAAATGTAACATTAAAGGAGAGTTTGTATTCTATTATTTTAACACTCTAACATACTTCGCAATCTATTCTTTTGAACCACATTAAGAATAAATGTGCAGTTTTCAAACTTAATGAGAATGTGTAGGATCCTTTAGCACACAGTACGCACATCAAGAAAAGGAATTGTTTTATCCAATGAAAACATAAGTCTCCTGCAATTAAATGTGATAATGAAAAATCGAAGTTAACTTACTTAGAAGTAAATTCTAGTTATGAAAAATTGAAATCAAATATTTATAAAGAATTATACTGAAATTATTACAAATGTGATAGATAAAGTTTTCAAGTTTATTTTAAAACTTTTTTCTTGTAATAAATCATTCGTTAAATTGAATCTTTAAATTGAATGTCCTAGTTTATTCTGTTAACGATGTTTATTCTGTTCTGATATTTACTTAATATTTCACTGTTATGTTTGAGTCAAACAAATGCACAAATAAGTGTCCTTATTACTTTAATCTATATACTTTTACAAATCAAGCTGTGCGGTTTCAGCTTCCAGAGTTTTATTTTAAAAAGCATAGAAACTATATCAAAACAATTTAAAAGTAAAATTAGTGCTGTTGTGTCTGAACACATTTAGTGGAACCTTAACTCTACTATGTTTATATACAAATATTTTTTCTGGCAGTATTATGCACCACCACCTCTCTGATTTATTTTTTTAAAAAATGTGTAGATACAACCATTATTAATTGTTCTATATAAAGTACGAGTAAGAGAGTATGTTAATTGTGATATTTGTAATATGTGCATCTGAAATCTATCACACTGTAATCTATCACGGTGATTATTTGAGTACCTAGGTACATAATTTATCAAATGTAAACACAGAGTACTAACTCCTTTTTGATACTTTTCATAGTGCAGAAGTATTTCAGCGTAATATGTAAAGTATTGATGCATCATATAATGTAACAAAATCACAACACTTGGTATGTTGTACTGGAGTTTTTAAAATTATTTGATTGCTATGTAAAAAAAAATACTAATTCGTCAATATTTACACTGAATGTTCTATTTAAATTTTAATGATTGTTTTTTAATATTTGATATAAAACGTAGTAATCACATCTTGTTATTAAGTTTCAATTGTATATTTATATCTGTCTAAATATTAGAGGATATAATGAAGTAACATCAAATTTTTAAGATGATTTCTACAGTAGGGAAAGACGTAAAATAGAGAAACTCTAACATATCGTAAATATTTGTGCATAAATATATTGGATGGCCTAAATTATGGTCGCTGAATTCTCATTAAAATTGATCAAGTAAGAATGAAATCGCAAAACAAATACATTTTTGTTTAGCAATTCTTTACACACAATATAATGCTAATTCGATTATCACTAGGGAACAATTGCTAGATTTCCATCTAGATAAGGGTTCTGGTAATGCGCTTCGCGCATTCCCAACCCAGGGCTCACAACACATTTTCAAGTCATTTAGGCGTTAATATAAGTTGTAAAGTGAAATTATGAAGTAGATGTGCAAAATGAGTACATTTTCTTCCACCGTTATCACCTATTAATTACAAGATTTTTCTCAGAACAAGAAGGTGGTGTTTCAGATTTGGTATTAATTTCTCGCAATTAGTGTAGCGTGGCTATTTAAAGAACATGAAGTGATGCTTACGATATTTCTCAGTTTAACGCTGAAACAATTTATATAATAGTCCTTCTCAGGACGTCGTGATTAACAATTCTCGAGCCGAATTATCATATTTGTTCTCCAGTTTTCCTCTATGACATATACCCAATGTTCGGTTTCGTTTTACTTGGTAAATTTGAAATGAATAATTCTTCATTTTCGTAATTTTTCTGTATTTGTTCTATCTATAATAATGAATTGATTTCATCTATCTTTAGACGGGTTCCAGGTCTCGTTAGTTTCCAACAATGACAATCACATTTATCATTTCAACCCTTCACTGTAACTATTTTGCGAAACAGTTTTCAAACACAAGTGAGCCTTGTAGAAGACAAACATCGTGTACGTGAGTTTTCTTGAGGTTCGTCCTTTGCTTTTACTTTCTTGATTCTACAATTTTCGTTAATTATCATCATTTTAGCTTCGGGGCAAAATCGTAGCATATTAAACTAAAAAAGTATTCTACCAGCAGACAGCGGGAAGTTTGAGAACTACGGGTTTAGATTTCTACAGAAAAGTTATTCATAAAGTATCAAAGTACATAGAGTATATATGAAGTAATGCATGATGATTTATAGACATAATCTTACCTTTGAGGAACCTACGTGATCTCCAAAATACAAAAATTATCATTTCAATTATTAGTTGTTGGCGAAACAAAATATGATTTGTACTCTTTCTCTGATTTGTACGAAATAATTAAAAGACTATGTACAATACCAATGCATCATTTCTTGCTTTTGAGTATAAAATTATAGTCGTGTGTTTTTTATATGGCATACTTCCTTACTGTTCCTGATTAGTTAGGACATAATTTTCATTCTAACAAATTAATTATGTGTGTTAAATGTATATAAGTCAATGCATCTTTGTAATGTATACTTTGCTTTGCAATGAAGCTGTGATGAGCGATAAAGTAAGGAGAAATTATATACCTAGAGTATGTATGTATCTATGTATGTATAGGTGTGTGTGTGTGTGTTTTACATGTATTACATAAGTTATTTTAAAGTGCATCTATGTATTTTCAAAGGATGATGGATACGATATCCAAATTATGCGAGAAGTGAATTCGGAAGTCTAGAAGATAGAAAACCAAAGTATGCACATTCTTGACAAATCCTGAAAGTTTCTATATAAGCTTTAGTTTCAGCTAGAACTGTACAAAAGCACGCAACTGCGTTATTTTGAACACGAAACCATGGATTGGTTGTCCATTTCAGAGTAACGAAGTCACACAAACACCATCCAAAACTGTATTTTCAGCAATGTAGAATGGTTACGCGAAGGATTCCTGGAGGGCATAATCCTCAAACATGCTCCCAACAGAATTCTGAGATATCTTTTGATTTAAAGGTGGGGTCGAAGTTAGACAAAAGTAAGCTTTAATAACAGTGAACACGAAATGCGTTGACGGAAAGTCGGAAGTGTTAAGAGACCACCAGCTTCACAGTTCCTTCCGTTCGGAATAGAGTGTGCTGCGATGTTCCACGGTAAGTTTCACGTTTTTCACACGTGTAAGCGTGAAACAATACACAACAGCACTCGTTATTCCAGGTTCATCCAGGTTTCTCCAAGCTATTTTTTTCCTGTAGTATCACCGTCTACGCGATTTCACCTACCCCATTAAGAGATATTTCTACTTTTTTTTTTTTTAAAAAAAACGATACACCACTAATAAAAACTCACTTTCCCAATGATTATGTACTTGTTATTGTGTACAAGGCACCGAACAATACACTGTATTATTCTTAAACAACATTGCATAAATATTAAATATTTTGTGCGATTTTTTTTGAATTCTGCACAAATTATCGTTACTTTATCACATAGATATTTGAAAATGTAAAACTATTATAACAATTTACTTTGGTTTGTCTGGTCGAGGAGAATTTGAGTCTCAGCCTGTAGACTTGAGTAAGATTCGTTTTAGATTTTAATTTAACCTTGAGGAACTTACACTTTTTTATGTGCAAATTATACTAGAGCTGATTTCAAGAGAAACGTAAGTCGCGAGTGGGAACAGGATGTGTAGTCGTTGACTTGAACTGAATCTTCTAATTTGATAATTTTAGTACAATATGAAACAAACAATTAATATAAATGAATTTTGGAATTCTTGCTTCATATGTATGTTTTAGGCTTAACTAATTTATATCGGACTTCCGAAGAGAAACATCAAAGCAATTTAATGATCGTGTCTTTAGCGACGATTCCCAGTCACGACCCCTCTTCGGTTTTATTAGAAAGAGGAAAAGAAAGAGTGATAAAGAAGAGGATGAGGCAGGAGAAAGGAGGAAAAGGGGAAGAGGCAAAGGAGAAAGGAAGAAGGAACTAGAGATAAAGGATTTCTGGATAATTATGGAAATATGGTAAAGGAACTTGAATAGTTATTAAAAGGCGATTCATATTCGAAGGTTATTACTTGAGGATCAATTCTGAAGTGACCCAGATGAGACACATGCTCCCTCATACTACCCCGACCTGAATCTAGACAACTGCACAAGTGGGAGTTGCCCTAACCCAGCCCAGGTAACGAGAAGTTTTAATTTAATTGTTTGTCTATTATTTCGAAATGTTAAATAACCTGTATCCAATATCTGAAATTTTTTATAATGGAAATCGAACACACGTGAATCAGCCAAGAAAAAATTAAGTAATATATATATTCTTCACAAATAGAAGTTTTGAGATTTCTGAAACGACTGTCGTTATTCAGGCTCATCCTGTTATTTTGGCTTTCTCCCAGAGCCGATTTAAACTACTTTAAAATTAGTTATTCTTCATGACCTCCGTCATACACTAATACATATAACGTGCTATTACACACTTATTATGAACACTATCATAGTAAATCAATATTAATCGCTACCACTTAAAGCTAAGTTTCTCACACAAGCACATACATACAGGACAGCGTGATGACACGGGTGAAAATAGTTTAAAAGAAACCATCCAACTGCAATTTGGTGAACATTTATTACATCTACTGAGAAATTAAATACAGAATTTTGTAAACATGCAATAAGTATACGTATCAATTTACATATGAAATTGAATATCAGCAATGTAATTGTATATATATATATTTATATATATAATTAACTTCTGGTAAAATATGATGTAAGTCTGTAAATATCGTTACATTCTACAATATTCTGAGAAAGAAAAAAAAACTTGAAATGAGGGTTATAATGAGTATTTATCTCATATATGAAAGATTTGTTAGTAATTACACGAGTCCTCTCTCGTAGCTCTAGATGTGCTATATCACATGTATTATTGCAGCACCCCTTTCTGGTGTCTATGCATTTGATTTCACTTTATTTGAATGTACGCACATGAGATCATGTTCATAAATCATAGACCACATATATTTAGTTTGTAGACACATTTATTTATATATTTTACATTTTCTGGATTAACGAATAAAGTTTTGTCACTCATAACAGGGTGACTATGTCACTTATCTGGTCATTCCGATTATTAACTAATTCATTGACCAGATATAAATCACTATCGCCTTATATTCCAAGACGCACACATTTGTAGTTATATTCATAGCACGTATAAAGAAATTAGAATTTTCCAGGGATTTTTCTTTTATTGAGAGCACGATTACTGAGGCGGAAAACACTGGTCAGATTTGAGGATCCGTATATGAGGGATGGAATTGAAATGTAGTTTTACCGAAGGATTTCAGTTTACTAACTTGAGAGTTGATTTAAGGATACAATAGGGTTACGATGACCTGCCTAAACCCATGCTACATGCAGTTTGTTTAATACAGATGATATTAGTCATTACATATGTTATTTAATAATATTACAAAGTTTGAAGAGAATATCTAGAACATGTGACGGTATCTACTAACATTCACATTTTATATTTGTTGGGTATTTCGGACCTATCGCAACCAAAGACCGCTCGAGGTAAAGTACCAAGACCCTTTACACCTTTATTTATTCAATTCACCATTACACATTTTACTTCAATATCATATTTATATTCCACACATATTTATTTCATCATTTATAATCATTTAAACTTTCAAATCAATAACCCCGACAAATATCGCACATTTACAAATAACTAACCGCACATAATGATATAATTAGTATTCTCAAGCATTTCATTAAAACTGGTAGACATTTAATTCGAATGGCAGACACCTAAACACGGTATATGTATAAAAATATGGTTCTAAAAATGTTTACACTACTTTTGGGCCCAGAACAACTGCAACAACATTTCCATTTATGGTTACCAATGGAAACAAAAGTAGAAATGACTGGTAATCTAACGGAGAATTCTGAACGGATAATGATAAAAAGTAACATTTTATCGTGTATTGAACCATCGCTCACTATTGCTGTGGGTCGAAATATGATAGAGAAATGTTCCCTTAACCTTCCACATCAATGAATACCTTCTCGAACCGTATCTCGCGACATCTCAGTTGGTAAACCAAGTTCAAATGATATATGTTGAATGGTGGATATATTTAAATACGTTAAGTTCACAACGGGGGGAGGTTAAAAATAAAATCTTGAAGAAGAGAATAGATAGATTGATAATGAAGAAAAAGAAAAAGAAAAGGCGGCGCCAAAAGAATAAGCTAGGGCACTAAAACTACAAAGATAAGTGATCCAATTTAGACATACAACAATCCACAGCCAAATATACTTTCATATGCCGAAAAAGGTGACCTACTAAATACGTAGTCCAAGATAAATATCTGCAAGCCCACAAGCTAGTCCGTGTTCTGAGCGAGATTTCCACAGACAATGAATGACTTTATGGAAATCTCACTTCGCGCTGTGTCCGGCTGAGACCTTGGAGACTCCGGCACTACCGGGAAGTCAGTGTGGTTTCATAATTTAGGATTTCTTAAAAAAAATATCCGACCCCTCAGGAACTGAGAAGAGTTACGAGTAGAGTATGGAAAATTAGACTGAAGTCTATAAAACAGAAGAAATCCTAATAGAGATTTGCCAAAATTAAAAAAAAAAACATTAAATAAAATAAATTTTGTACTAGTAAGTTGTCTGCCAAATCTTACTAGTCGTTCCCTGTACACAAAGGCACTAACTAATTTCAAAACATTATATACTAGAAATAAAAGAAGTGAAAATTCATGGGTATTGGGGTTTAGACGCCCTGATACGGTATAACGAGATTCTACTGTAATAAATTTTCTATATTATTTAACCCTATCCACTTTGTCACCTCTGCGGACAGTAGTCAACTTAATCAGGTGACGTGGAAAAAAACAGAGTTGTAGAGTACTATCGCAAATGTAAGCTGAACGCGTATATTTAAATTGTACCAATTCTGCGAACGGTTATACTATTTTGTGACTGACTGGAAAATATCCGGAATTATTTGCAATTGGCTACCGTTTGTGTCGTCAGGCTGGATGATTAGTTAGTATATCTGATTACTATTAAGTGTCAAGCCACAAAGTGAAAATACAATCCATCCTTTTTCCACAACACACTATCCTCGCACAATCTCTGATGTAATGGTCAGTGCACTAATGTTTATTATTATTATACATATATATAATCAATACCTTGTGGCAAAATTCACAACTGGGCACATATATGCACGGGCATATACTCACACACACATTATATATATATATATATATATATATATATATATATATATATATATATTACTATTATTATTATTCTTTTATATATTTATTCATTTCTTAATAACGTAGATTTGTTTCCAGACACCCTATACTTTACAATTACGACCAAGTCTGTTCAAAGCAGTTTTATTATATGTATATATATTAAATCACAAAGCCACAGCATAAACTTTTGTACACTGATCAACACGCGAGAATTTGTATGAACTGAGACTAGATTCTTTCAGTACAAACCAAAGAATATTTCACTTCACGGCTTTATATTATTTTTATATGCGATGAGAATTTAATATCATTAACTATCCTCTTAACTAAATACAATTATATTTTACAACTGACTTTAATGCAATCGTTCACAAAAGGCAACGGAAAGAGAGAATTTGAAACTGCAGCCTGACAACAAATACAGCCATATAGGCAGACATCAGGTTAAAAGAAACAGGAAAGTTTACTATTATTAATAATTCGATTACTGGACTATATAAATGACTGTGCTTTTCAGAAAAATCAATTTACAATGTAAATCTTCTAAATACCTATTTGTATGAGCGAGAACTAATATCTACTCATCATTTATTGCACAAGAAGGGTCATTTTCGTGTTGACCAGATCCTTATGTTACTGAGGGAAAAAACACTAGCAGCGAATAGTTCCTAACCGAGCGAGAGATGGTGTTGGTAGTATGAAAACAACCTTTGAACTATTAAATACACTTTTGTACTGTGCTATCGTTAGCCATAAGCAATATACTATGTAGTTACGGTACGGAATTACTATGACTGGTCATTATGAATCAATGTATTTATTACGACGGACCAAAAGAGATGAATCATCAAACAACAATTCACTGCCCTTAAATAGATTAAGTTTACATGCACACACATACACACGTAAATGCATACTAAATTACACATATCAAATATCAACTAAGGAAGTTAGACATGCTAACACATATCACTACACATGCTAAATCATATTATCACACGAATTTACTATATGTACACTGAACGAAACACTGATTTCACCATTCTAAACCGGCTCGGGAACTAAGAAAGGGGGGAGAGGGTCAGAATCAAGTGGCTCTTCTATCAACTAAATCATGGTTTGTCAATTACAGAATTATATTAATGCCCCGGGAGGGACATATTGAAACTATTAATGAAAAAGGTCCCTTTTCTGAAGGGAAAAGAACCCTGACAAAAAAATCATTCAACCCATTTCTGTTGGAAGCTTTGATCAATTCAGGAGTAAATGAGAGTCCCTGTTAGCGTTTACACTGACATAATGAAAATTAATTTAACGATAAAGGAACCTACGAATACCGCCATGTTAATAATAAAAATCACATCTACTACATACACAAATATATCCACTATCCAGATATATGAATGGACAGGCTGCCGCAACCCTAAACTGAACTTTGGGAAGGGTGAAAGGGAGATTCTAAACGTTTTAATTCACTGAATCTTAAATCTTGAAGGGATATAGTATACGACAGTGCCTCATCATTTAGCGAGGACTCACGAAGTGCAGTCTTTTAAGGATTATTCATTGAGGATATAGGAACTTGAAAATGAGGTAACAAGGAGACTTCCATTTAATTACTGAGTAATATAAAATAAAATGTACGTCGGTTTGCGTTGCGTTTCGTTGTGTTTTATGGTATGCGAAGAATAATAATGTGCCCTTGTACGTAGTGTATATGTGGGGGATTTGAAACACATATCGCATGTCACGTGCACGTGGATGCTTCTTACTACTTCTAAATGTAATAAAATCATTTTTATACGTAGTGCAACAGTAGGAAGTATCCACGCGCACAGATCATGAGGCACTGTTGTATACTATTACCTCTTGAAGATTCGCAACACTAAAATCAAAGCACTTTGATGCTATTTCTGTCCACAGTAACTTGTTGACGTAAACATGGCGTCTGTCAAGCTGATAAGTTGAATTCCATATCTTACTATTTTCTAACTGTTTAAAACTGAAATTCCAATACTGTAAGACTCTCAACGGCTTCCTGGATGGTTTATTACTTAACTGAGACTATTTTTACCTGGTTAATTCACAGAAATCTGGTCCTTTTTAAGAAATTTACTGCACCACCTCGATATGGATGTTGTTGTGAGAACGGCTACCAGCCAAAGACGAAGTCATTCGCGCTAGAATACTGAGGTGGAATATAGTTCTCAAATCAGAGAAAAGAATTTTGGCGGCGGAAAATATAAAGCGAATAGAAAATAGTAAAAAGTGAATGAAACCGGATTTTGGGAGGATATGGGCATCTCAGAGGGAAGAAGGGGGTCTAAATTATTCTGCCAAATATCAGATTGGTGGATAATTTCAAGAATTTCTGTCCAATTGCGGGCCTATTTTTTCGTATAGATTAAAGTGTATAATTTCAATATTCATCCATTTGAAATGCCCATATACTGGATTTACAATAAAATAATGTATAAATAAAAATATTATTCCCCGAAATATAATTCCTACGATATTATTCTGAAATTTCCACATTAATTTTGATTTGAATAAAGAACAACTGAATTTACTACATGGACCGAAAAATATATATTGAAAAATCTACAGTATACAGTACGTTCAAAAAATATTGGACCCCTCCAAACAAAAATTTCATTACCTCGACTGTAATGGTACATTACAGACTATGCACTAAGGAAAGTACTTCAAAAGTTGTGGTTACGTGACTTCAGTTGTCAAGATAATATTGAATTATTTTTTTACGGCGTTTTCTGTCTGCTGAAAGATTTTTTTAAAATAAAAAATAGGACCTAGAGTTTTTAGATATGCGTGTTACTTCTGAATTCGATAAATTATGATTCGGCAATATATTCTGTGCTTAAAAGATGTAGTTTGTACACTGGAAATGATTGAGATACTATGAACACCGGGTTTAGGTAACCTAACATTCGAACCAAACTTTTATGATACAACTTACACTAATTTCATAAGTTCGTACTTACTTACTAAATAATACATTTCAAATGCATTTTTGAGAAGTGATTTATAGCTCATCTTGCACATGATTACGCGCCTAATTGCAAATTAGGAGTCCAATCCTAGTCTCAATGTAATTACAATCATAATAAAAAAAGATTGGATTTTCTTCTTGAAATTATTGTCAACACATCCTTGAATGAATATATTCATGTATCTTTCGTTCCAAAATTCTGGGACCGTTTATGATTAATAGGAATTTGCCATGTTTGAAATATTAAGCTTTAACGCAGAGTTTGTTTCTTGCATAATATGGATATAATCCAAGAATCACCCTGTATTTTTTTCAATTTTGTAATAACTTGTAGCTATCGAATAAAAGCAGCTATATAATTAAGATGTAAATAAAATATTAATGTGTAGTGTGTTTCGTACATATGTATACCAAATCCAAATATGTATAAATGAATAGTTGGATATTAACTTTACGTTAAAATACAAGAGTGGAAATTTGAAACTATTATCTTAAGATCATATTGTGCTTTTAAGTGCAATGGAATAGAAAGAACAATTTTTCTCTTCAAGTTTTCATTTGAATACAACTAGAGCTAGTATACGACTCGTATTTTACTAGATTGTCTCTTATTACAAGGTTGTGTTACGGCGTCCCGACGAAATTCTTCGGGACACAGAATTGTTCCGTAATTGGCGGATTTGTGTTTAATGGTCCCATTCTCAAATTTAGAACATGTAATTGTCAATAAATCGATAGCTATCGACAGAAAAGTGTCATATCAGTTGGCAATACTGTTATGTTGCGAGAATAGTATCACTAGCGTACACAGTAGTAACTTACTTGATATTACACTGATCTGCAATGAATAAAAATTAGTTTTATTATTTGATGTGCCTTCAAACTGCCAAAAATAATGTGTTTTGATAAAAATCTAAGGACTAAATACTCCTTTTATTATACCATTTCATTGTGATGAAAAAGTGCAATGCATTTCTTTTAAATATACGAATTCGATACATAGCAGTCTGCTGTTTTTAACAGATTTGGAGAGGAAGCGATCTAGAATATATATTCAGTGCTTTTAAAGAACGAAATTGAGTTCTTTTGTAGAGTAATTAGACACAATATGAAATAAACATCAAGTGAGTGGAACTTGTAAATATGCAATACAGTATTCTAATGCATGATAATTCAAAGTAAAAACATATTCGATATTATAGCATGAACTTTAACGGCATTTTTTATTCTATAAACAACTGTATTTTGTGGTTTAACGTTTATATATAATATACAACGACTAATCGCTGAGTTATGACCACCTCCTAATAGCCTGTAAATTATATTTTCTCTCTCCGTTCCGCAACGATCACACGTAACGTAAATTGTAATGAGGTATCAGTGGTCGTCCGCTGGTACACATGGCAACCAAGCTGCATGTAATAAGTCTTTCAATGGCGAGGTACTTCTAGAGGTTGTATATGCCATTCTTTGGCGTCTATAGGTACTCAGTGGGGTTGAAAGGCCAGAAATGACGCTAGAAGACCACACTTTTATCCTCAACCATTCGTGCAGAGGATGTGTGAAATTGTTAGGCGTGTTATTGTCTTTGAAGATAGTATCTCCATGTTGGTAAACTGGAACATGGAGCTGGAACGTGGAATGCACTCAGTTTGCTAGGAGATCGCGATAATGGACATAAGTAATGCATTTGCCTACAAGTAACCGCCACTGTTGACACTATGCACGTGGACTCTAACGTCTCTTGAAATTGGTGTTAAACGCTGACACACCCATCAACGATATGAAGTAAAAATAATGACTCATGAGATCAACAGACCTTCTTCTAGTCACCCGTCATTCAATTCGCATGTTCTTTGGATCAAGCAAATCATTGATTTCCTCAATCCAGGGCTTACATTCCGTAGTGGTTTGCGAGAGCACAACGCAAAATTTGTCGCAATAGTCGACACAGCAGTTATAATTGTTTATTGGATTACGTACGTTGTTTTGCGATCGGCAAATTTTGCCAAGACTGTTACGGAGTGAGGACTTGGTTGAATGGCTAGTGACGCTGGAAGGTCTTCTGGAAAAGCTCATTACTTACGTATGAGTGTATGGCGCATAGTCACAGTTTTTTTTTTAATTGATTACGGTTATATTGAATAGTCAGCTGGATCGGGATGACCATTTGATTCCGTACCACTCGCTGAATGCGGTAGTCACTCCGACAGTCAACCTTCTACCACACTCTGCAATTTCTCTCTCTTGGTACTAGCCTTCATTCTCTTGTACTGACTAGAACACGCCACTAGTACAGCCAATCGGGACAGCAACCCTTCGAGATTCCAGGGTTTCATCTTCGTGAAATTTTGACACTTACACATCACGCGCAAACGCTCACTACTGACTGACTACAAAGTTCTGTTTCCGGTTGCTATGTACTACCAGTGTGCTTGCACTGCGTCATTATGAAACTTACGTAGCATGTAGCAACAAAGTTGAACCCACTAATCGGAGGGTCTGTCATAATTCAGTGATCAGTTGATGTAATATAGCTTCTTTTTCAACTTGAACAATCATGATAATTTAGAAGTAATTTTACTGAAGCTGTACGCGACGATATCATGTATGCTTATGTGAGTGTGTATGCGATATTCTGTGTTGATGTTTTTAATGTATACAAATGTGTAGAGTGAGATTAGTATTCATAATATACCAATTTAGATATTAAAAAAAAACTGTTTTCATACTATTCTGTAGCTGATCATACCTGTTAGGATCCTATATTTTGTTGATTTACAAGCTATTCCACCGTTTGCAATATAACTTAAATGTGGTTCTGATTTTTGCTATTGTGTGAAATACGTTTCGCTTCTCGTAATGTCTTTATAAGCAATTTATTTTTATAATATTATTGTTTTTAATTATTATTGCATATAAAACCTACCACTACACGATAGTTTAAGGAAGTTAACAAAATACATCAATGTCCTTGAGCTTTCAGATCAAATTTTGACTAAAAAATCTCTTTATATCTACTAATTATGAATATGTGAGTAATTGTGCCTTGTCTTTAAAACAAAACATTTCTATTTTTGTAAGTATATATTTGATATTGTATGATGTCTTTTCCATAGAATAAATCTGATCGTAATAAAATACGTTTCTACAAAAATCTGTCTATTTTCTTTTTTAAATTCATGTATAATTATAAAACAGAGCTTCCATAAGTTTAGATATAATAATAAAACTTATGAATTACTAACCACCTTAATACACAACGGGCCTTATGCAGAGTAGTTTTGACGTGTGATTAGTGCCTAAAGAGTTCGACTACGTATATTTCCTGCAGTAGTCAGATGTTTAGTATGGTGCTAATCATACGTCAAACGACACTGCATAAGGCGGAACGTGTTTATGTCCACCACTATGCTTACTTAAATATTTCACCACGTTTTTGTAAATACCCGTGTCAAGTTAGACCAACCACCAACACAAAAACGACAGGAACATATCTCAAAATAATGGGCTAATTAGTTGCTCTAATCCCAATTTTTGGGCTCCTACTGTTTAGCGGGAAATCGGCATCAAAATGGGCGAGTCTAGCTTGACATCAAGCTAGAACTCCCCATAAGGTTAGAAAACTCGAATCGAAAAAATTCAAGCATCAGAATTATGTGCTACTTATGGGCTAATTGGTGCTCTAATTTCGATTTTGGGCTGCTACCGTTTAGCAGGAATTCTTTATCAAATTGTGGGATTTGGCTTAACTTCTAGCTATAAACCAAGGGCTATAATACTCCGATCAAAAGAATTCAAATGTTGGAATTATTGGTTATTTGTGTGCTAATTAGTTGTTCTAATGTCGATTTTTGTTCTATCGTTAGCAAGAAATCTCATGCAAGATTGGTATTGATTTTTAGATAACGTGAGTTGATAATTTCAAAGTTGGAGTGAAAAAAACATCGATGTTTATTAACTGAAAATTGATTTATTTGCATTCTCCGCAAATGTAAATATATATCTCAACTAGTAAATCCATAAATTGTCTTTTCACGTGTTTATGTTCATAATGTTTGGGAGTAAGTAGTCCCCAAATAGAATCTATATAATGAAATATCATATTATCCTTCACCGTTGCTGGAAGCTGCAGTGGTAGAGCATTCACCTCTTGTGCGTGTGATCCCTGATTCGATCCCAACTCGCGCCAAGTGGTCTTTGTGGTTGACAAACACCGTGTGCTTGGGTTTTATCGGGGTTCTCCCTTTTCCTCCCACTTTATTCATTCCACAATTTTATTCATTTCTTATTATCACTGTCTCCCTTAGCCTCGGTGAATAATCGTGTGATGTTAAACTATATATTTCATTTCTTCCCCGTGCCTGCAATTTTTATTACAGTTGTGGAGGATTTACTTTTCCAAAATATATACAGGTAATCTCACCTATGATAAAGATATTGCATAAACCGTAACTCTACTTTGGAGTAGTTCTCGAAGAGTAGGGTAAAGATTGTGCCTCACAAGCGTGTTGGGAAATTTTTTATTAAACTAATTAAAAGTGGAAAAGTATAGTGACCATTGTCTTTTTCTGTAGCTATGGTGTAGAAAAACACAAGACCATTTCAAAGATATTATTTCTGATTATTATTTGTTCATTGTTATGCATAGTTTGAGTTATATTACGAGACTCATTCCGAAAGTAATGCCTCCTAATTTTTTGTGTTAATTGTGTATGTGCCAGATGTTGGTGTAGTGCTAATGCTTGAACCTTTCTCTTCTATTTGCAAGTGGTTCCGTTGTTCTGCGGTAATTGGTGCCAGCATAGGAGTGTTCCAAAACAGAGTCTGATGTGGACGCGTGTATAAAACAACGATGTGTGATTGAATTCCTCACTACTGAAGGAATTGCGACGATTGGCATCCATCGACGCTTGGTAAAGGTTTATGGAGACGATACAATAGACGTGAGCAAGGTGAGGCGATGGGTATGGCATTTTCAAGATGGAGAAAAGGGTGTTCATGACAAGCCACGACCCGGTCGACCCTGTACAGCTGTCATCCCTCGCAATGAAGAGCGTCTTGATAAACTCATCTGTGGTGATCGGCGATAATGCTTGTCATGAACTGTGTGCACAGCTGAATGTCGGCTGTAATGCCTTGGAAAAAATGCTGGAACATCTTGGTTATCGCAAAGTCTGTGCGTGATGGGTGCCCCGAATGCATACAGAAGATCACAAAACGCAGCGAATGGCAATCTGTCCGGGCCTGCTGGACCACTACGAAGCTGAAGAGGACAAATTTCTAGATAGCATCGTCATCGGAGATGAGACGTGGTGTCATCACTACGAGCCGGAATCCGAAAGACAGTCCATGGAATGGCGACATGCTAATTCTCTCTCAAAGAAGAAATTCAAGACACAGCCGTCTGTAGGTAAAGTGATGTGCACAATTTTCTGGGATAGCCAGGGTGTGATTCTTGTGGATGTCCTGGAGCCTGGAGCAACTGTCACTGCAGAACGCTACAAGACGACACTGATGAAGCTGAAATCTCAAATTTCGAGGGTAAGGCCAGAGAAGAAGACAAACTTATACCTGCAACATGATAACGCCAGGCCCCACACCAGTTTCACGACCACGCAACTCATTACAGAATTTGGCTGGACTTTCTTATCACATCCTCCGTACAGTCCGGATTTAGCGCCTTCCGACTTCCATCTCTTTGGACCTCTGAAAGATGGACTACGTGGCGAACATTTTCAAGACTCGGAAGCTGTTGTGAAAGCTGTAAGGAAGTGGTTAGCCTCAGCTGGTTCCGATTTTTACAAGCGCGGCATGCAGGCTCTGGTTCATCGTTGGCAAAAGTGCATAACGAATGGTGGGAACTATGTTGAAAAATGACAGTCTGTAGCTGAAATAGTGCTCTGTTTAGCTGTGCTGTTGTGATTTCTGCATCTCCCTTAGTTTCCATGAAAAATATGAGGCATTACTTTCGGAACGACCCTCAAGTGGATAATGGTGATATAACGATTATATCACCATTATATTATTATTCAAGAAATAATAATAATCATTATTAATAACTTTATTAACAGCTCATTATTAGTGGTAACTCCAGGTGGCGCCACTGGAATTTATGAACGCCCTTCTCTAATAGCAGTATCATCATTAGCACATAAACCGGCGAGGCAGAAGGAGGCAACAACCTTTGTAATAAAGATCAAAGATCGGTTTTACTTTCTTTCTATGTGGGGCTTATTTCTACTACAATGTATGAGGCACGTCCACAAAATAAGTGTACTAGGATCCTCGCGGGAAAAGGAAATTTATCATTGCTATGTTGGCTACACTGCCGTGTAGCTTAGCTTCTACCCTTTCCAGCGAGCCCAATCACGCGCCAGTACGATCACAACTGTAGCCAAAGTAACGTCTCCCGTGAAAGATGTCGATAAAATCTGCCACCAAGTGCGAGATCCGCAGTGTTATTCCTTATCTCGCTGTGAAGGGAAAATTTTCGTCTGAAAGTTTTTAACGAGATCAAATCAGTTTATGTCGAAGGAGTTATGAATTGTAATGTTTTTAAATGGTGACCAGTGAAGAAGATATATGAGAAGCAATAGTTCTTCGAATTTTATTGTACCTCTTCATTACCATAATATAAGTACAGATTTACGTAATCAGCTTCAAAGAAGGTAGTTTTAATTAATTCTGGGGTTTGAATTTTTTCGATCGGAGCATTCTAACCATATGGGAGGTTCTAGCTTGATGTCAAGTTAGACTCGCCCACTTTGATTCGGATTTCCCGCTAAACGGTAGGCGTCCAAAAATCAGGATTAGAGGAACCAATTAGAAAATAAATAATCCATAATTCTGGCATTTGAATTTTATCCATCGGACTATTCTGAGCGAATGGAGGGTTCTATCTTGATATCAAGCTAGACTCGCCCATTTTGATTCCGATTTCCCGCTAAACAGTACGAGCCCAAAAATTGGGATTAGAGCAACTAATTAGCATATAAATAGCCTATTATTTTGAGATACGTTCCGGTCATTTTTGTGTTAGTGGTTGGTCTAACTTGACACGGGTTTTGTAAATTCTTTTTAACATGTGACGATCCGAAAGCAACCATAGAAGCGGCTACTTTTTGTCAATGTAGATACAGATACAGACGTGTCAAGAAGCCAAGGAAACGACAGTTGCTTTATAATAATTCACAAACTGCCACCATGAATTATGGTTGTGGGTGTACCAAAATGATAGTAAGCCTTCTGTATGTTGATACTTGTTTTTTGTGGTATCATTTTGATTGTATTGATATGTCGAAACATTTGCATGTTACAGTAAGTCAACCGGATGTTGCGTAGAATAAGTGTTTGTAAGTTCCAATAAATAGGAAACAATTGGGAATAATATGAATCTGAACAGAACTGATAAAATTATTAGACGATACCACGTTGCCATTGGTAGACCCGTCAAATTCCTCTTCACAGGTTCTATATTAAAGCAAATTGAAAATATGCGCAAGACGTTCGATAGAAAGTTTGAAGCGATGAATACCATTCAAAAAATGATTGCCAATTTTAAGGAAGAGAGTGAACAAGAAATTCTAGAGCAGAAGAATGAGAAGAAAAGAGAGGTGACAGAATTAAAGAAAGAAAGAAAGAAAATAGATTACAACGTTGAAGGAATAGTGAGAACTAGAATCTTAAATCAAACACACACGACGACAGCGTATCAACACCCACATGCATGTAGAATACAATTCAGCACAGGACGTTATACCTACATACGAACAACTGCATGCAATAACTACGAGCAATCACATTGTATCAATTGTAGTTTATTTTACTCTCATTGGTTCACAATAACATGAATTTCTTAGTATAACCCCAAGCGTTTAACGAGAAATGTAGGTGGTCAGTTTGATACCGTCGAATACAATAACTTATTGCAAATACTTACTAGGAACGTGTTTCAAAACATATCATGCAATGGGAAAGAGCAGTCATGCATGCTACTAGACTGTCCCTCGAAACATATCTATACAGAACGAGAAGAAATGGGGAGGAAGAACAGGACGGGACGGGAAACTAACTTATTAGAATATCATTCTGGAAATTTCCCTGATATAAACCCAAAAATAATTTGAATGTTACATTAATTTCATGATTAAGTTGCAGTCCTAGTTTAAAGATACATAGATTTAGGAAATTTACGGAAGGAATATGCTATTTCATTTCAGAAGAGCAACGTATAAGTAATCCATAAATATATGGGGATCTTTCATAATCATGTTAAATCGCCCAGTAATACAAAGTATATGCTTATCACCACCTAATAGGTCATGAAGTAACCATGATGGACTAAATTTCTATATAAATACAGAGCTTTAAGTTACGATTCGTAATGATAAAGCTGTGCAACACGTAAAATGTCTAGTAACATGCCTAACATAGTACCTTCTCCTTTTCTCTTATCTCAAAAGAACGGATTTTGGCCATATATCGTCACAAAACAAATAATATCTTTGAGCTAATCTAAATTCCGGCAGAGCTAATTTTATTCCATTCATTTTGTAGTTAATATGCTTATAAAAGTAAAATTATTTGTCTAAATTATTTGATTTGTCGTATTTAATAATCTGAATAATCTGAATAACGGGCATAAAAGATTGTCCTTTTGGGTTATAATTTATCTTTGATAAACATTAAGCAAAGAAAATGACAAATTATTGCGCTCACAATTTTCTCCAAGAAATAGGTACTTTAGGAGTTGGTAATAGCCGTGCATAAGGACCACGTTAAAAGTATATTTTGCTGGGACGGAACAAACTTGCTTTATATACTCATATGGGTCTGGTGTAGTTTTGGCGCAATACATTTTGGAAGATTTACAGCTAAACTTCAATACTTTGCTTGAAAAGACACGTTTATAAGGAACAAATTTCTGCAGGCGACAGAATTAAATACAAAGTAATACAGCTGTATTTTAGGTCTACAAGTGTAGGATTACTAGTGTAAAGTCATTACAAGTGCTCTGTGACGGATAAAATAAGTGAGTGCATATGAAAGATGTCTCTATGCTATTTTCTAGCGGTGGTATCTTTTTGCACAGTGTACAGAACCTGTTTTCTGCTTACAAATAGAGCGTTATACTAGTATGAAACAATGACAAGTAGTATGAAACTCGTATCATTGCTAAAACCCACTTCTTTTCACTACCCTCGCTTATGCGCATAGTTACCATCGCTGACCTGCTTCCCTTTGGACGCTCTCCCTTAGGGGCCCATTAGCTTCGCCCTATCCTGATTCGGTGACCATTCGTGCTTTTTAGTGGTTACCTAGCACAGGTTGGTTTATGTTTTTGCATTGTAGTTTTTATGACGCACATCCGGGAGCCGTATTTTTTCGCAAAACGTAAAAGAATTGTAAATTTTCAAAAATTACTTCTGGTGGCTCCTTAATTTTATCTATGCCAAGTGAGATCTTTTCATGTCGCCCAGAGGGGGAACCTTTTAGGGGACGATAAGGAGGAAATTAGTGAAATAATTATACATTTTCAACAATTCGTTCTAGTGGTGCGTCAAAGGTAAACCACTATCCCCATATGTTTAAATGTTGAAATAAGTATATACTAGATTGGAACAAAAACAGCAGATTATAATGCAAAATATTTACTCCTCCCTCATCCACAAACGTTTATTATATAAAGATACTATGGCCAGACAACGTTCGATGGTAATTAACTTCTGATCAGTCTTCAAATTACATGTAATAACAAGTATGCAATGGAAGAATAAAATAAAATAATCTGCCGATGACATTTTCATAATACATAAATTTAATCATAGTATATTACTTGTTTTAAATACTCCATTAATCCATTAAATAGCATCCAGTGTGTCTAAAATAGTTACATAAAGATAAATTTGTTGCCAAAAGAAAATCATATCGAAATAGTCACTGGCATAAGTGTACTAACTTTTATCATAAGCATACAGCAGATAAATTGTAAAATATAACAAGTAGCAGTAGTTTTTTTTTAAAGGTTCTTTTGAGAAACGCCAATCCGCCTGTGTTCATATGTTTTTTTTTTTCAGGGAGCGGAACGGATAATAAATGAAAGAGAATAATTGTGAAGTTAAATTTTAGTGATCTCCCACCGGGGATTCAATCCGGGACTATGTGAACTATAGGCACATGCGCTAGCCACTAAATCAGCATGTGGACCTGAAATTACAGAAAAAGAAAAGAATGTGCCATAAAATACAAACCAAAAACAGCATTACAATTATAACTAAATGAATAGTTATCACATGATCATGAAGATGGTTGAATTCGAATTTAGCGTCCCTCAGCAGAGAGGCTAAATAAAATGTGAACTTGCAGCTTAACGTGGGATCCGAACTGAGCTTCCATCGGAAATCGAATCCGGATCTTTTGCGCGCATGGTTATGAAAATACAACATAAGAATATCTTTCAGTTTTATATCCCACAGTTATGTCTTGTAGGGTAAAGGAGATAGTGATGATGAGAATGAATGAAACGGTGGAATGAAGAAAGTCTTAGGAAACGGGAAAACCCGAGAAAACCCACACACATGGTGTTTGTCCACCACAAAGTCCACTTGGTACGATCTGGGATCGAACGAGGGACCACACACACACTACAAGCACACCCTACAACTGAGCCACCGCGTCCTGTACATAGCACAAGAGTGCACAAGATGGCGTAGGTATCCAAACCGTTAAGATGTAGATAACATTATTAGTGACGATATTATTATTATTATTATTATTATTATTATTATTATTATTATTATTATTATTATTATTATTATTGTTGTTGTTGTTGTTGTTGTTGTTGTTGAAGAAGTTTAGGGTTCACCGAGGATATATGAGACATAGACCTACAATTTACAGTGGAAACCCATCCGCCGTAATGCATTCAAATATCAATGTTCTCCGACCGGGATTCGAACTTGAGACCACGTGCATCAAAAGCATGCGTGCTAGCCACTAGAGAGGCGGAAGTACGTTTCTTAAAGGCATACTTTGTGAGGAGTTTTGTCTGCCTGGTGTTGGCCAACCACCCTCTCTGGGAGCTAAGAACAGTTAAGTTATTATTGCCAATATATTAAATTAGTGTCCCAGTGCCACCCCGTCATATTTTAATTTTGCCCCTCTCTTGGGCAAAAGTTTATTTAAGCAAGCCTGGGAGGAGGGCTGATGGTCTTAAATTATAATGGGAAATAAAACCAGGCATAGAATCTTTATAAGAAGCCTTTGCGAAGATAGAAAGTTTTATTTTGTAGATGATTAAATAAAACGTTATGCAAAAGACAAAACAAAAACCTAATGTGGAACATTATAGTTGGTATGAATCATTAAGTGGGAGTTACCGTGAATGTAAAAGTTTGGCCACCGCTGAAGATAAATTCTTTGGGTCATATACACAACAGGTGGGTTTTGGCAATGATACAAGTTTCAATAACGTTTGTTATGGTTTCATACTAGTAACGCTCCACTTATAAACGTAAAATACAGTTTCTGCACACTGTGGAGAAATAATCGCCATAGTGGCTACCTAACAGTTTAGGTTGGCTAGGTTTCACGCTCGTTAATATTTAATAATTCTATAATTCTCAAATAAGATGTGTCATAACCTTGATAAATACGCGCCATTTCCACACTACCTTTCCCACCACTAAATCATAATAGTCTGGCGGCGTTTTCTGAAAAGGGTCCTAGAAATCAAGTTAGGAGGTACAACATGTTACCAAGTGCCAACTGATATATTTTGATTTATGGGTCCCTAGTGAACATGAAACGGCTTGTTGGCATTCTTGAATTTCTAAAATTACGTCAGGAGCCGCCATTTTGTAAAGTGATGGCAGTTGTCAGAAATACACTACTTTATCTGTAAATATACATGAAAGGCGCTCAATATATGCATATTTAGTATATGTTTGTATGATATGAGGTTGTATAAGTTAGGACAGGCTATTTAAAATGTGATACTAGAACGCATAAAATATATTTTCAATATGGCGGCCAAGAATGAAATGAAGCAAAAAGCATGTGAAAGAAGATATTGTGGGCGACAAAACCAAAATGTTGGCCATTGGTTCTCTCTTGGAAACGGAAGTGAATAAATGCAAAATGAATACTTAAACAGCGTCTATAATAATTCGTAAAAGTTTTAAATGATACAAGTATATAACAAATAATTATGAAACAACACCGGTTTTAATCAGACAATAACATAAAAAATATAATGCAAAACAAGAATAGTTTCATTTGTTTAATGGCCATGAAAAATTATATATCAGAATCTGGATCAAGATCATCATAACCACTTGCATGTTACGAGTTCACCGTAATTTGATGGCACGAGAACTTTCGTTGTAAGGACCTGTTTCAGTTCACCGTCTTGCAGTTTCCATCCACTGGAGGTCACCTATGGCAGTTGTTGCTAGGCAACATCAGATGTTAGCCAGACAAATGCTTGGTAGTGATCTCGCTGGATATTGTAGTGTAGAGCATAAATAGTTGGTGGAAGAGTCTCGAGATCTTTACTTCTTTTCCAACATGGCTTCTGACTTAATTTTTGTTCATAAGCGGTGATAATGGAAGATACAAACTCCTCCGCTTTTCTTAGTGTTTCTTCGTTCAGTTCATCTTCTCCCATACCATCAAGGAGAAACGGCCAGTTATTGAAAGCATGCCATGCAGTCTTTTTCCCAATGCCATAGAAATGACAAACAGTATCACAGTCTATAGTGGTATGAAAGGCTGCGATACCATGTCGCAATTCATTAGGCAACACAATATCATGGACAGCAATAAACCTAAGTTGATTTGTTGTTCGGCTTAAAACCATATTGCCTTTGGAAATTGGTCTGCAAACTGCAGCAAGAGCACAAGAATATCTGTGTCGTTGGCAACAACAAGTAGACGTTTGAGACCTCTTTGGCACGCATCAACTCCATGAACAATTACTCTGGTGTCACCTTCGTGGTTCGACTTTAGCATTGATACATCTCTGTGTTGAACACTGAATTTCTTTTGCTTCAGTAAACCACCCGATATTTATTCCGTGACCTTCAATTTGTTTGCCTTTCCTAATCAAGTGTTCAGATCATATCTCTGCCAAATTAGGTTTGTTCTCTGGCATACTTATGAACTGGTTCCAATTCTTGACCATTGGTACGTCAACATTAAGGGAAAGAACTCGCCTAACTGAAGCGCCTTCTGTTCCTTGTCTTTTCTTCCGAGTGGCCGACTTGATGGGGATATCATAATATCGATCAAACACAACATCTAATCTAGAAGAATTGGTGTTTAAGTTCTGGAAAACTTTCTCTGAGTATCTGTTTGTATACTCCCTAAATTAAGAGCATCCTGGATTCTTCCCAAGGCCTGCACGAGTTGTTGTCCTTCTATGATAGTGAGTATTAACTGAACGCTAGATGGTGAAGATGATGTCATTACCCTAGATGCCAAGATGTGAATGAGTTCGGACTTGCTACATGTCGTACGAAGATAATCTTTGGAATCACCAATAGACAATGGAACAAGAGTGAGCCCGTGTTCGAGAATAGATTGCAGATTTATTTCTCGACCTGATACTGTAGCAACCAGCAATTTATGAAAAAATGTCTACATTTTTTTTTGACTAATTTGACTTTTTTTTCTTCTTTAGCCTGTTGAACTCTGCCATTAATATCCTCCAATGTCAACGTTTTGATATGTTTCAAAGACTTACGAAACTTCTGAGATGTAGTCATTAATCGGTCCTGAACAAAATTCTTAATAACATCAGTTCCTATTTTGTGTGTCAACAATAAATACTCTGTAATATGAAGTGGGGCGTCGATATAAACATCACATTTTCTTGATTTACAGATAAAACACCGAATTTCTCAAATTCCTGAACAAGCTTTGTAACGTCCCGTTCATTTCTTTCGCATCTAGATTTTTTATTTTTATTTATTTATTTATTTTATTCTGACACAATATTCATCATCCTTCACTCCAAGCCCAAATATATCATAGGTCTCCTGCATTCATTTACTGTTATACACTACCTTTCTCTTGCGGGATCGTTCTGGGTTATTTCAATCAACCCACCTGCAACTTTACTTACACGGTTAATGTGTTCTAATGCATGGTCAGTTGATATCCTGTTGAAAGCATTCTGTGTGTTTTTTAACTATAAAATTATCAGCATGAAATTGCTCAAGTATACATGGATGAGTCTCAGGTAACAGTTTCATATCAGCTAAATAGATAGTTGAACAACGGACATAATTGTAATGGTTGTAGGCAGCAAACTAATGAAGCATCTTCGTAAATGATGAGATGTGAACTTCCCAGTTTCCTTCTCTTTGTGCTCTAATAAATTGGAGTAATATTTCATCATACTCTTATACTGTCGCCAGAATTTTGAAGTTACGGAATTTTGAGCGTCAAACTCTTTTAGCATTGATTGCACATTCATATCTTCTAACAGGTTCGTAATTTGCTGCACAAAATAGTCTATCTTCTCCTTACAACTTTGTATATTTATGGATTCCTGTGATTCATCTTCATATGATCTCATGTTGTTCTTTATATGCGAGTAAACATTATCAACTGCTTGATGTTCTATTTCATCTAATGATATTTGTATTCTTTCATTGGTTGCCCATTCCGTATCATATGGCCATAAAATTCTTTGCAATGATTCATAAGTTAATTTTTGGGCACGTATAGAACGATTGTATGATTTTTCCAGCTAAGATATTTGTAGCTGCCTTTGCTCCAAACACGCCACTTTGATACCAGACTCCAGTAAGACCTGAACGTGCCATGTGCTCTCCAATAACACGCATGAAGTTCAGAGCTATGTGAAATCTCACAAGTTTGATCACAAGGTTTCTGCAGGCATCACTATTTACTCATGCTAATGAGTTTGCTTTGCATATTTTTGTCAAATGTAAAAACTGTTGGATGCCGAGGGTTGAGTTTGGTAAGGTTAGGTAATAATTTGCTGCTGGTGAGGTTTATTGGGCTATTAGGTTAGGTTTATTAGGTTATTGACTGTCTCATTTGAGTCATGTTATTAATATTTCACTTCTGTTATGCATACGACCATCACACAGGGCTATAGTAGCGATTTCGGAGAAAAGGCTTTTATTTGAAATTGAGTCAGTAGTGCACCATGTGAAGATTTCAACTGAGTATATAGTTTTATATTGACAAACAAATATTCATAACCTTGTTTCACATGCTTTTTGCTTCATTCTAAACATCTTCATTGAATATTGCATCCCTTTAAACATATTGTTTGATATCAAACTTGGCTTGGTTAATAAGTAAAAATACGACGGCCATTTTGAAAATTCTTGGCCGCCATATTGAAAATATATTTTATGCATTCTAGTATCACATTTTAAATAGCCTGTCCTAATTTATACAACCTCATATCATACAAACATATACTAAATATGCATATATTGAGCGCCTTTCATGTATATTTACAGATAAAGTAGTGTATTTCTGACAACTGCCATCACTTTACAAAATGGCGGCTCCTGACGTAATTTTAGAAATTCAAGAATGCCAACAAGCCGTTTCATGTTCATTAGGGACCCATAAATCAAAATATATCAGTTGGCACTTGGTAACATGTTGTACCCCCTAAGCCCTCCATTACTTGATTTCGCCGCTAGACTATAACAAATGTAGCTCTCCACCAGATAGTCCTTTCTGCCTACACATCCAGTGCCGTTTACATCAGAAACACTCTACAACAACAGCCACCTTCTTATCTTCAACTATTCCCATTCACAGACTAAAATAAACTCTCCAATTCATCCGGTAAATTTCCTAAAATTGGTCAGGCGATACAGCACTTAACCCGGTTCGTGTTTTATGTACTGTAGTTTTTCTGCCATATCTCCATATGCTGTGTTTATATACTCTGCCCTAGTAAAGTCAATGTGCACTCACTAATGCAATCTATCCTTAGTTAATTATACTAAGGAAAGATTTAATGAAAAAGGCAGTAAAAATGCAATGAATTTAAATATGAACCCTACTGTAAATCTGTTATTATTTTTAAGAATTAGAGTTTGTTAATTTAATGTGTGAGATAGTATTACAGAACACTGAACGGATCTGAACCTCATTTTGAACACCTAACAAGTTTGCATAACATATGCAAAATTTTAAACATGGGACAAACTAACATTTTTTCATTCAAAACTATCCTACATTTGAACGACTATAATCTTTATTTTATAGAAAATATGAACATGTCTACTATCCTGATTAAAATCTATAGTTTTCAAGTTCATCTCATGCTGTAGATGGATTCATGTTATGAGATTTGAAAATACATACAAATTTTTCTGTGTGTAAATGTACTGATGCAACCGAAGAATGGTAAACATTTCTTTTATATTTCTTATTTCATTTTAAATGAAAGTTCATAAAACCATTTTTACATATTGTAATCGCTGATATCGTGTACGTCGACATATTCAATACTTTGTCATTGTGTATGTGTACAAAGTAATTTCGAAGGAACACAATGAATTTAATTTCTTCATCTTCTCCGATTTGTTAGGTGTTTTGTTTACATATTTGAGAATTTGCTATAGTCTGCGAGGGCAGCCATTTTGGGGGTACTGGGAATACGTTTCAGATGTTTTGATTGGTAGAAAGGTTGTTTCAGGCTTTTTCATTGGTTAATTTTATTTCCCGTAAGTAAGAATGGAGTGACATTACTCATATATCATATCAATGTACTCTGGATTAGAGTTTAACGTCACTTCGAGCAGCGAGGATATATGAGAAGCGGACCTACAGCTTAATGTGGGATCCGAATCTCGGGCGCTAAAGACGCGCACGCTAACCATATAGCTACGAGAAAGCTCTGGGGGAAGGAGGAAAGTGTGTAGGGTTTACGAAGGAGGCACCAGGTAAACAAGGTTGTGTACTTCTGTTTTGAACTTTTTCAAGAAAAATCATTCCAGCTTAATCATTGCTTAAAATAGGAAGACTTCTATCTCCTTGGGCATTTTTCTGTTGCTCTTGAAAAGCAAGGTTACTACCTAGTAGAAAGTATGTTTTCTTTTTTCTTAATTGTATCTACATTTTTCTTTCCTATTAAACACATAATGTGTTTCTAGAATTTCCCGTTGACTTAAAATCCAAGATTTGTGTATTTATGAATTTTACCGTCCGATGGTACTGTGTCTGTTCTTTGGTAAAGGAGACGATGAATGGTGATCGATGGTAATGAAATGAATTATGAAAAAAAAAAAGGACTCACAATACATTGCTTTGAGTGGGATTCGAACCTACTTACGATCGTCGGCTTGCAGCTTAAATTGATCCACAATACCAAGCGCCTTTTATAATTCAAATTGTAGGCTTATAAATACATATGAGATGTCAGACATTGATTACAGACATTGAGTCTGTCCCCTCAAATTTCTTACAAGTCTTCGCTTCTGACATAGCTAAAATAGTACATAGGTGGATAGGCAATGGAATGTGATAACACTGTGTCTATAAACTTATATATGCTACTCCCATAGTCTTTGTGACTAGGTGGCAGAGCATTAATGCCAGAAACACGCTATGTTCTTGTAATGATCTGGAGGAAGAATTTGAACTTAAATCACTAAGGATTTTGGGAAACAACGAAAGACTCGTTGAAAATGCTTCTGTCATATTGGAATAATAGTCCATGATGTCATGTACAGGGTGTTTCGAAGCAACACCGACAACATTTAAGAGGTGATTCCTGACACCAAGATAAGACAAAAAGTATAGACCAACTTGGGTGCAGAAATCCGTCATTTCGGAGTTATAGGCTGCCAAAAACATGAACAGATGAACTTTAAAGGTCCATAGCTCCAACACTATGGGACCCACCATAGTCAGGTCGACTTCACTGAGGAACTAATATGTGCATTATCCAAAAATATATGTTTCAGAATCCTGCGGTATTCGCACAACAATTTTTATGGAGGGAGGTTGGCTACGAGCATATAAGTACTCACCAACTACCTCTACAAAAATTGTTGCGAAAGTACCGCAGGATTCAGAAACATTGGTATTTGAATAGGGCACATACCAGTTCCTAAGTAAAGTCTTGACCCGACTACGGTGGGTCCCATAATGTTGGAGCTATGGACCTTTAATTTTCATTTTTTGTTTTCGACAACCTATAACTCGGAAATGACGGATTTCTGCACCCAGGTTCGTCTTCAGTTTTGTCTTATCTTGGTGTCAGGAATTACCTCCCAAACGTTGTCGGTATTGTTTTGAAACACCCGTAGGCTTATATATATTGTATATACAATGTAGCCGTAGAAATAAATCATAGCTTTCGGGAAACCTTAAACTTACATTGGCTAGTATCCAAACAATTTAGAAAAGTAAATAAAGAAAAAAAACTCACGCAGTTTTCCCAACTGTTCTAATTTGGGCGGGATTAAGCAGAAATTCTACGTCTTATCCTGGAGGAACCTTTTCGTTCACTGGAACGGTTAAAAATCCCTGAATTCAATGCTTCTTCTCTTGAATAATGAATATGCGTTACATTGGTTACAAAAATAAATAAATAAAGTGCTAATTGGCAACTATCTCAACTGCAATGTCAAGTGTCAGGGAAAAGACAGAGTTAAAAATTTAGCTGAGTTGACGACCAATCTTACAAGTAACTCTTCCGAAGTGTAACACTCCGATTTTGATAAAAAAATTGGCAGATGGATACTACACATAAAATTATCGAATACGTGTTTTTTATTTTCGGCGGAAAAACGGTTTTAGGGGCAAAAGCTCCACCCAAAATTTTGAAAGTTGACGCCCAAAAGGCAAAAGGAAGTGAACCGATGAGAATGAAATTTTGCACAGATATTACAGACCTAAAATGAGGGAATACGGGTTTCGTATTTTCCTGAAAAGAAAAAAAAAACTGTTGAGTGGATTGAGGCGATGAGTGGCGGAAGGACTGGACCGAAGCGAATGAAATTGCGTGTAGATATTGGATATGTAAAAAAAAAAAAAAAAAAACCTTTCATGTTTCAAAAGTGTCTCCATCTGATTTCTTCAAATTTGGCAGATCAACTACAAACACAAAGAGTATAGCGTATTTTATAGTATTTCAGGGGATACCTTTAACCCTTACAATGTTTTTCCGCATAAACAAAAACACGTGCCGATTTATTTTGCAGTTTGCTGTTGATGTGCCAAATTTGAAGCAAAACGGATAGGGACACTTAAGAAACACGAAAGGCCTTATTTTACATAGGGTCAATATAATATCTACACAGAATGTCATTTGCTTCGATCCACTCCTTCCTGCGCTATTACGGTAATATTTACTTTTTTTTCGGATGGGGCCTAGGCCCCAACACTGTTTTTCTGCAGAAATTAAAACACGTTTCATTTATTATTTTGCAAATTGTCCCTATACTAAGTTTCGTTGCAATTCTCCATATTCTTTAGGAACTTCTGACGTATACTTATTTGCACTTTTGATATTTCGTAATCAACGGTTTAGAAGGTCCGTGCCTCACTCAACCGCTTTTTTCCAGGAAAATATTTATGTCTACAATATCTGTGCAAAATGTCATTCAATTCGGTGCACTTCTTCTTGCCTTTTGGGCTTCAAATTTCAAAGTTTTGGGTGGGGCTTTTGCCGGGTAAAACCGTTTTTCCGCAAAAAATAAAAAAGAAAAACACGTATTCGTTTATTTCATATGTATTATCTACCTGCCAAATTTTATCGAAATCGGAGTGTTACACTTCGGAAGTGTTACTTGTTAGTCAGCACTAATTGTTATCAGTAAGAAACACAATTCATGTTGCTGCCTTTTCTGTGTATATTCATGGAGTTTCTTTTCTTCTTTACACTGAAAATTCTTTTAAACAAAGCCATTTTTTTAAGAACTTAGGTTTTTTTTTACCGAGACCAATATTTTGTTAATTTTTTCTACTCTAGTAAGTATGACTTTCAAGTTTTTTTTAAATGGAATACATCGTATATAAAAGTAATTTTTTTAATGTTTATGATGATTATTATAATAGTCTTCAGGGAAAAGTAATTTTTCATAAAAGTTAGTGTCTCATGCAGTTACGCTGTAAAAACGGAAATAAGAGACTTGGGTGTTATAAACGTTACATATGAATAGCCATAAAATTAATTATGTAATGATTAAAAATCTAGCTTTATAATTTACGATGTAACATAAAATATATTTTTTTTATCCTTTGCAAATGTGTTAGTTAACATGTATGTTCATCGATTTTTAAGTCATCTCCCAGATAAATAAAGATGCACAAGACTATCGTCACATGTTTGTTGTGGAATGGGCCCACCCATAGTTGGAAGCCCTAATGGAATGTGAAGCTTTCCATCGTTTCGAGCACGATTCTTTTCGGACATGGTTATAGGTTATCCCAGTGGTGTATTTAGGGGTTGGCTATCGAGCTCAAGCCCCCCCACGAAATAAATTTGATATATACATAACTTCATTATTGATTTCTCGGCTCCCAAAAAGAAAAATATAAGTGCTTATTCACGTGTTGTGGATATCTCCCCGAAACAAAATCCTAAATACGCCACTGGGTTATTCACTTTTCGTTATTTGTGATCAAGTTCTGCAGGAATGGCCCGAGTTTATGTTTCAGTAGAGGTTCACAGATAGAAATTCGATTGTGTACATGTTTTTGAGTCAGTTCATGTGTCACCCAAACGTCGAGTTTCTTCTTGTAGACAGTTTTAGCCAAATGGTTTAACAGTGTTTTTATGATGGATGTTTTGATCGTTGGCAATGTTATGACTTCTTGCATACAGGTCTTGCTCGATTTTCTGCCAAAATACAATCCACTTTTGCTGAGATTGGTCACCCACTGCGACGAACATGTTAGAGATTGATATTTGCAGAACGAAATCAGTCGAGTGAACCATTTTTCGGCTGTTGATTTTGATGGCATACCTTACTCATTGACAGCACAAAGGATGGGTCATGATAAGGGCCATTTTCTGCCTATCAATGGATTGTTATGAAAGTTGATATCTGTAATATGCCCCATATTCCGCGTGAAAGGTCGTTTAGATTATGTTGAGATCATTTCCGGTTGTCCCTGTAAAGCGTTCGGAAGTTACCCTTGAATCCAACCTTCGAAAAGTCTAGGTGGGTGCGTGATAAACGGATTTGCCTGGAAAGTGGCAGTATGACGGGAAAATCCGTAATAATGTTTTGTTCCGCTGATAAAAACACATAAAATGACCAAATAGCAAAACCACAGGTTTATTTGTTACATTATGAGAGCAATTTGTTTAGGAAATAGCGTGTTCGTTGAACCTGTATTTTGTCATCAATATTCGTTTTCGGAGTTGTATTAACAATAGAGCGGACACTCAGAACAACACCGAAGTTATGTCAAGCTGTAGTTTGATATATCTACTTGAACATACTACAAACTCAGACTGTTCTGGAAATCCGGTATATATTAGAAAAAATCTTTGCACTTTAAGTCGCATGTATGATATTAATTCACAGTGAAGCAAAAATAGTCAATTTTGCAAAAAATAAACTATCAAAGGAAAATATGTGAAGACATCGAGGTTCAGTATTGTCCTGAAGAATGTTTTTATCGTCTTCTGCAACGTCAGTCCAGTCATTATCTATCTTACTCCGGTCATCTTCGACGCAATCCTCATGCGAAGCAGGGTCATGGGATGCGGTCGGGCCGTGCCTGCGAAACGCAAGGCACCACAAAATCTCAGCTACATGATCACAGCAGCTTATCACTCTGACACCGAGCTTGTACTGGTAATACCATCCCAAGGTATCACCAATATCGTCCTTTATCCACCGAGTGTAGGTGCGGGAATCCGTGTGGTGAGACTGGATTTTAACACGAATGACATCATCGTCTTGCTGATTAAGAAAGAATTCATAGTCACCTCCAGTTTTCACATCTCTCTAATATAGCTTTTTACTTGTTTGAGCTGGTATACGCCAAGAGTTAGTTCTTGGAGCATCTTTCGGGCAATACAGGAAAGTTCGGGCATCTGCCGCATCCATCGAAGCCCATTTCATTTTGCTGTGCTGTGTTTACCGTTGTTTGGAGTTTGTTTTCTTTGTAAAGAAGAGCCGAAATGTTTTGCGAAGCGCACAAACAATCCGCACATAGTCCCCAATAAATGAAGTCTGGGTATTAGGCCTAATGTGTTCCAGGGCCTTCCATCTCTTCATCCTGGAATTGGCGGATTCGACAATCCATCTTATTTTTGTTGCCGTGCGAGACTGGTTGGTTTCCATTCTTGTATGTTGCTTCTGAGTCTTTGAAAAGAAGCACGGCATTTGACTATGGAATCCGAGGTTTTCCAGTAGGTGCAGTAAGTCTCTGAAACCCCGGTCTACGACGAATACATAGTTTTCTTTTAACCAGACACACATCAGCACGGAGCATTTTGTCCGTAATCACTGCATCGGAATCTTTAGCTCAGTAAGGACCCAACATAGATAACACATACCCGCCACTGCCAATGACCATCATAGGTCGCTTTTGCCTGAGCGGGAAGTAAATCAACTGTGAACTGTTTGGGCAGATAATGCGTTTGTTGTAAGCAGAAGAGGTCCCCTCAGGGGAAGTGTTATCGTTTTTGGGCTTTTTACATACTTCTGATTTGCTCCTGAAACAAACTCTGGATCTTCATCCATGCCTTTTATGAGACTTCGTTTAGTAAACAGTTTACTGTGAGCTTCCCCTGGTTTGTCTCTGATCATTGTTGAGGGTGGATCTGATGGTTGATCATGGGTTGACGTTTAGAGTTGGCTTGATGATTTGTCTTTGGCGTTACGGTACAGACTGATGGCTTCTTTTGGACCGAGGTTGCAAGCTAGCCAGTTGTTGTATCCTGCGTAGCAATTTTAGTCGTTTTCGGTTTATTTGGTATCTCCTTGTAACAGTGAAGGCACGCGAATTCTTTTGTTTCCACATCCCGCTGTATGCGTTCCGGTAACATGTGTCCTTAGTGTTGCGATCTTCAAATGTTTACTGTACTGTACACATTTCACTGTCTTCGAATTTGGGGGCATTGTGCTTAACAGTATTAAACCCACACACACTTTGTATGACTACGTTAAGTGCTAGTTCTAGTATCCACACATTTACACTCCAACACACATTAGTCAACGAAGAGGGTCTTTTGTTGACTAGTAGTCTATACAAAACAAAAATGAACAACGTAATTGCTATTTACACTACCCACACTATATAATTAACTCTAGCACACACAAGGCTGTATTCTTATACAGCACTGACATTATTCCCATCTTCCTTTTGACTCATGGTTTGGACTAAGACTAACCGATCGCAACAGCACCTAAATATGTTCAGCACACTCTCTTATCTACCTCACGGGCATGCGTGAAGCAACATTTTCATACCACAATATTCTTAACAACAGCAACTGCCCATTTGTAGAACGTGTCCTATTTGCGACATTTATAATACTCAATTATGAGCTTATCAGAAAGAACGTCTCCCTCTTCCCAAACAGCACGAGCAGAACAGAATATCAAAGCGGCGTTATGGATGGATAGCGTTATGTCGAAGATGTCCAGAGTAAGGTGGATGATAACTGGACTGACGATACAGAAGACGATTAAACATTCTTCAGGATGATATTTACCCTCGATGTCTTCACATATTTTCCTTTGATGGTTTATTTTTTCACAATTTTTTTTTTGCTTCACTGTGGATTAATATCATACATGCGACTTAAAGTGCAAGGTTTTTTTTTTTAAATATATAACGGATTTCCAGAACAATCTAAGTTTGTAGTATGTTCAAGTAGATATATCAAACTACAGCTTGACATAGCTTCGGTGTTGTTCTGAGTGCCCGCTCTATTGTTAATACAACTCCGAAAAAGAATATTGATGACAAAATACAGGTTCAACGAACACGCTTTTCACTAAACAAATTGTTCTCATAATATAACAAATAAACCTGTGGTTTTGCTATTTGGTTATTTTATGTGTTTTTTATTAGTGGAACAAAACATTATTACGAATTTTCCCGTCATGTTGCCACTTTTACGCAAATTCGTTTATCACGCACTCACCTAGACTTTTCGAAGGTTGGAGTCAGGAGTAACTTCCGAACGCTTTACAGGGACAACCGGAAATAATTTTCACATAATCTAAACGACCTTTCACGCGGAATATGGTGTAGATTACAGGTGTCAACTTTCGTAACAATCTATTGATAGGCAGAAAATGGCCCTTATTATGACCCATCCTTTGTTCACGGGCCTGCGCACCATTTGGTCTTTATCGAAATAAAATTGTAAAATATAGCGCCGTTTTGCGGAAATTCACTCATCTTCACGGTGCAATACTTTACGCTTCATTATAAGATTGCAACCTACTAGCACGCCTACTAGTTTCAACTGTCAGTTGTCAAATGGTATTAGGCCTCATGCGCGCGGACTACGTGGATGCTCCAGGGCTCCATCACCCACACAAATAACCTTGTGGGTGCGACCCCACACGATTTTTAATTTGGTAGAAACAAAATAAATATTTCTCACTTACCATTATCAAAAATAATAAGCACTTAAAACATTGAAATGCAAGTTAAAATTTGTATTGGTTACAGTAACTTAACCTTAGACTCGGATTAAGCCCGTTTCTCTTGCGTTTAAGTCAGCCGTATTACCGACGAGCTACGGTAGTCAGAGGCGTCCGAAGAAAATTTTCTAGGGGGGGCATCTCTATGGTTGCGATATTTCGTCTGGTATTTCTGGTATTTAATATACGTGCTTTGCTATATTACGTATACATTGTAATGCACCAGGGGGGGGGGAGACTGGGGAGCCCCAACTTATTCTTATAGTACCGGTATATTTTACTTTATCAGAGAACATCCCTTTATGACAGTGTTCATAAAAGATTTTAACTAAAAGGAAATCAATCAAAAAATATCGAGACTTCCCTGGAAACATATAACACGTCCCACCATTGATAAGCACTCACTTAAATTTTGAAAAGTCGGCCCCGATGTTAGGCCTAATGCGCTGCGCTTCATATGCTTGAGCTGTGGAACACTGAGGTCATATGCGGAAAAGGCCCAATACTTTTTTGAATACCTGATATCACAAACTACCTTATTACATCATCATCTGAAAGTATATATAAAATTTCAGATTTTTCTAGTTTATAATATAGAAGTAAAATCTAGTTTCCTTGAAAGAAGTGTTAATTACGAGTGACTGGCAGTGGTACTTAAAAATTTGAGTACCTTGTGTAACTGCTGATCGTGTAAGTACAGAGCCGTAGCTAAGGGGGGGAAGCAGCGGGGCGCCAGCCCCGGGCGCTGATAGCAAGGAGGCGCCGAACGAGCAAGGAGAAAGAAAGAGTGGTGTTCTACAGGAGTAAGAGATGAGTCGCCCCCAGAAAGTATTGGCGCCCTATTAGATTAATATTGCTGTCGGTTAGCAATGAAATACGTAGATTTCTTAAAAATTTTTCTTGCTCGCTTCGCTCAAAATCCATGAGTTTAAACAAGTCACAAGAAGTTTTTATTTATTACTTAAAGAGTTTTATAGATGACTTCTTAATGACATGCAAGGGCCGATTAATGAGCATTTTCAAAATCAGAAATGAGCAAAGTCATGCTCGGCGTTTTGACAGTGATGAGTTTGCTCAGTTCGAAACGTTCTACCCAATCGGATTAATCACGACGCACAATGGGGCCAAAGCACTGAATTCTTGGCAAAAATAAGAATTCGCAATATGAAGCAGAAAATTGAAAGAAAACCAATTAGTTCGGTGTGTGCAGTGGCTACAATAATGTTATTTCGACATTATTTAATCAAAAACACAGAGTTTTACATCATAAAAGGAAATATTGCTTATATCGCGCCTAAATTATATAACAGATTACATGATTGTCATAAACAAACGCGTGTGCAATATGCTTTGATTTGTCTATTTACGATTGGCTTACATTCTTGCGCATGAAAGGAAAAAGTGTACTTATTCATTTTACAACTGAAGAGTAATAAAATTGAAGAAAAGTTCTTGCTCCTCAAAATTATTTCAAAGTTGTGGAGGATTCGTTATGACAATGAAGATGCAAGGACGCTTCAATATAAAAATTATCTCATCACAAGTTCTCGATATGAATATATTATCAGATATATTAAACATTATGATTTACAAGCATCAGTAACCTGTTCAGGTTGTTTCATATATTGCATCGTGCATTACGTGAGCTCATTTCAGGGCTTGATTGGAACACTGAGCTAGAGCGAGCTGAGGCTCATTACAGTCGATTCCAAAGTCACTTCTGTGCACGCGTCACAAAAACACAATACTGAATTGATCAGCACCATTTTTAATATGGTTCTGCCTTATGGCCCATAGATTGTTTAGCAAACATTGGCGTTTCAAAGTGTCGCCACCATTAATCAAATATGTTTGACAAGAGTTTAGTTCTGTTGGTGAATGTCAGAGAAGTATGACTAAATATTGGAAACGAGATGGGTCCTGGGGACGAAGCACCCAACGAGGCCTGGGGACAAAATTCCCAGAATCGACCTATATTCAACGTTGTCACTGCGTGCATGGGGATCACATGTCTAAGAACCTAACAGTTGCTCTCACACTCATTCCAGCTCAATTCAAAAGCAGCATTGCATCCAGAATGCGGTTTTCCTCGAACATTTTCATGCGCTATATTCCCCAAAAGTGCAAATATGTGCAGGCTTTCTCTTTGCATACAGTAAGAACAATATTTCCGCTACGACATATTAAAAAATCAGACATATTGTACCATATTTTCTACTAAAATGCCATTCTCTCGTTTGACCATAGTTTATATGTTTTCAGTACCACAGCATTTTCCAAATATGATATTAAGTAGGGGATTATCATAGGGATATAATAATGATATTAGCATCATTCCAAATATGATTATTGACTACACCTCACATCAACATTCTAAATATACAAAACGATACATACAGGTTTCATTATAACAAATTATATCGAGTCAATCTTTTACTTCATTTTTCGAATTTTTGCTAAGAATTGCCTGGTTTGGCCCTACTGTTCGACGGTGAGAATGAAGGTATGAAAGTGAGAAGAGTGAAGAAAACATTCAAGCTGCTGTTATAAAGAGGAATGAAGAGGGATATTAAAAATAAAAGTAAACGAGGGGAACAATAACATTTTCGAACTTCAAGTAGTTGTAGAATAGGGGCTTAAGGGATCAGAACTTAGCCCAACGAAGTTCGACTTTTTCAGACACTAATCACTACCAATGATTTACTTTTAAATTCCATTGACATATCAAATGCTTCCAATTTGGAGGAATTTATTGGGGTCATTTTTTCATCAACTTTTTGTATCGCTAGCATATTATTTTGATCATACTGTCTAGTTCTGTGATGTTTTTATCTATCTACGTACATACAAAACATAAGTACACACAATCTTTAAATATGTACGTGTTAGTGCATTTTAGTATGTTAATAAATAATAAGTACCTTAAATTAAGAGCTTTCATTCATTAAGAAGTTAAGTAATTACTATAATTTCAGACATATGTAGTAGCCAAAGTATATTTTGGATTTCAAGTACAAACATTGAACGTATTCTTCATCTTCATCGATCAATATTTAGAAATTCACAAAGAAGGCTCCTTCTGAATTTCCATTACATTTCACAAAATATTTTTTACCGTAGAAAGATCGAAATTAAAATGGTATTGATGTGGTCACATACAGAATAAAATTAAAAATTTTACAATTATTACTGGAAATTAATGCTATCATCCATCTCGAACAATTTAAAAACACATAGTTTTTAATGTATTGAAATTTTATTTCTTATCGATAGTATGAAACGTAAACAGTTGTAACTTTCCATAACTGCTCTCCTAGTGCATCTGTATACAACCAAAGGTGGTTTTGTCAAGTTTAACAAAAAGTCCAAAATAAGACTGTTGAAAACCGCTCTTATTTGAAAACGGATACATAATGATCGTTTTTGGTTGTTGCAATGGTCTTCCAAAAAGATTAATAAAAATTCAGCGTAGCATAACAAGAAAAGCTTCTTTTCTATATATATATATATATATATATATATATATATATATATATATATATATATATATAAATTATTGGTAAGGTGAATGTAGGGGGCGCCGAAATCTGTAGCTACGGCTCTGTGTATGTATTAAGTTTAGTAGAAAGAAAGACATACATTACATTGTTTTTATAATCACAAGGTCAGAACTAGTAATCTTTCTTAAAATCTTGGAAGCATAAGATATATCGTTAATATTTTCTACGTCGACAGGAAGGCGCTTGTGAATAGTTAAAACAACATATGCGGTGATAAAACAGTGTCTGTTTTTAAGTAGATAAAATAAGTTAACGTTTCACTTAAGATTAATTGGTGGCAAAAGTCTTGTGGTAAAGTGAGCTCAAAAAATTTCTTTTTTATGGCTATATTTTTCAGAAAATGTCATTTGGCTTTCTTAAGATTTGATAAACTTCAGAATACACTACAATGACCTTTTTAACGAAATTAGAAAGGTAAATTAGTTAAGATAAAATGGGCTATAACTAATATAAGAAAATTAAGCTTTCAACCTAAAGATGATCACCTTCTCAATCTGCAACTAAATCTCAGAAATTGGAAGTAAGGATGGAGAAGTGCCTGAGTAGTAACTATCTGGGTACAAACTACAAGTGTCGAAAGAAAGACCACTGTCTGGTCAGTTAACAGCATCTACAATAGATAAAAGATGACATAGAAAAACAACAAACTATCTATTTGAATGCGACATGATTTTGAAAAGCCTCAAAGGCGAAGACAAATTTACATATTTAAATATCCAGGTTATTTTTTACGATTCAACTCATTAATTATTGTTGTATTGTTTAGTTAGTAAATCAATTGTCTGTTATGCAGTTAAGTTCACATACTGCAATTGATGTCGAACTTTGCACTATAAATTGTTTAAAATTAAATTCTAACTTCGTTACTTAATATACGTGTCCACTTTATTTGTTTTACAGGAGGATTCTTTGTAAAATTACTTGTTCCGTGGTAGGTCTATTTCGACTTTCACATCATGGTTCTGTCGTCTTTTCTTAATCATCTCATATTCTATAAGAATATCAAACGTCATTCTTAACTTACAACTCACAATTCTATAAGTAAACTTGTTTGCTTATGATGTGGGAGAGCGTATAAGCAAGTTTTATTGAAAAATGAATGAACATAAATACAATAATATCAGAAGTTTATAATTTATAGTCTAGATAATAAATTACTCTGGTAGTAGAAATCTTTTTTTAAGCACCAAATATCACTACAATTATAATTTTAAAAAATTGGATTTTCTTGTTGAACTTACTACCAATACATTTGTGAGTCAGTGAATTCATGAATCTTTCTTCGAAATCTTGAGGCCTTTGGATGAATAGAATATCTGATAAGTTAACTAATATAGTGAATGTTCATGCAGAATTTGTTTCTCGCAGAACATGTATGTAATCTGAGAATCAGTCGTATTTTTTTCAATTCGTATCTATTAACTTGTAGTTATCGAATAAAACAAACTATACAAAAAGCGTGCAAAGTATATAAATCAATCTGTGTAGTGTTACATATACATAAATTCTCGTATTAAATCCAAATAGGCTTATGTGTAAATGTATAGACTTTGTAGTTTGATATAAACTTTGTATTAAATGAACAAAAATCAAACCTAAAACTGCTATTTTACGATACATTCTGCTGCTTAGGACAGACAATAATCCAGAATATATATTCGTTGCTCTTGAAGTACGTAATTGAGTTACTTTGAAGAGTAACTAGCTATATTGTAAAATAACATTAAGTGACTAGAACTTATTGTTACATAATACACTTTTACATATAATATAATTAACAACACATTCGGTTTTGTACTGTACATGTTAGCTACATTATTTATTTTATAAAACAACTAAATTTCATGCTTTAACGGCTATATGTACATACAACAACCAATCACTGAATTACGACTACTTCTTGACAGCGTGTACGTGTCCTTTCTCCTTCCGTCCAGTGGTGATCAGAAGGGGCAGATATTGTAATGAGATGTCAGTATTCGTTCGCTGATATGACTACCAAGCTGCGAATTGTAATGCGCCACTATTCTTTATCTGTGCGAAACGCATTCCATATGAATCTGTTCTTACACTTATTTATTTGTTCAATGTTATCAGTTGAATTTAGAAATTTTTTTATTTGAGATTATATTTAAAGTTAAATAATGTAGGTAATAAATTCATTAATCCGTATCTGAAGATATTTTCAGCAGAAAACGAAGAAGAAAATTTGAATTGATAGATGTACTTCCATTATGTTCTTCTCAATTTAGCAAGCGAGTTTGTGAGTTTTGAAATTTTTCGAGGATAAGCGAGAAAGCTTGAGAAACAGAAGGAATTATTTTAGAAAAGAGGAATAAGTGATTTACTTCACACAATATTATAAGTATAGTTTGTGGCGAAGAAGATAATTATAAAAATCATGCAGCATTAAGAAATTTTAGGTTGGGAGATCTCTCTCTCTCTCTCCCATGTTCTTCTGCCACCAACATTATTAATCATGAATCAACCAAATTAACATTAAATAACAAAATGTTCTTCTTCTAAATTACAAGTTTTATTATGTGACAAATGCATCTAGGTTACAGTTATTTCCAAATTTAAATTTGATATGCGCAGGTCAGGAAAAAGTAAACCCAAAGAAGTAAGGGAGGTACTAGGGAAGTAAAATATATGTGTATATGTGTTTTACTACTATTATCTGCAAGTAATAGAATGAGATATAGACGGTCGTCTTGGTCAGGATGAAATTTGAGGAGTTTTCTCTGCTGTTGGTATTGCTGCTACGGTCGAACCCTGAAAACAAAGAAAAATAAAATATTTTATTAAATATAATCGAAGGATGTAAGAAGATAGAATAAACAAAATACTACTCCGTAGATAAAAGATGGGTGTCAATATTACATAAAACAAGGAAGAGTAAACTGAAAGAAAATATAAATAATATAGAATAATGGTTAATATAATTGATTAAGTTATGAAGATAAAAGATGAGCCGTAATACTTACCTGTGTAGGAATAACACCTCAGTTGCAGCGAAACATCCTGTAAAGAAAAGAATGCAAGTTAATCATAACTATAAAATACATATATTACACTACTCTATTACAATCTAAAGACCTAATGTAAAATTTAAATAATTGAACTATGTTTTATTACCTGTACTTGCTATTGTCTTCCGTATTTTGTATATTTCCATTATCTCGTGGAAACAAGATTGTAACCATTAATGTTCTGGATTAGAATAGTTTAATATATTTCTTAATAACCATTTTATTTTAGGATTATTTCAAGTATTTATTGATGCAAATTGTTTTATGTTACGTGAGGTTTTAATGAATACTCACCTTGCGTTGTGATCGATTGTTTCTTTTACAACTCCCATCATTACCGTGAACCTAGAATTTTCCCCATTTTAGGAAAATGGGGTGTCGTATGCACTGGGCCACAGATGCTCACATCTTCCCGGATGGAGATTAAGCCCGAAGGACGACACTGCATCTTCAATTTTGACAGTTGCGCATACCTGCGATATCGGCAGCTGAAGATTAAATATTTATGATTGGTTTGCAAATATGATGGATCCAGAAAACACCGTACGGATTGAAGCGCGGGTGCACCTCACAAGTAAGACATCGGATGCTTGCCCGAGCAGGAGTGTTACAGAGTAATGGGATCTTCAAAGGGGAAATGGAGAAGGAAATGTCTGTAGAGATTGGATGTGCCTTGCCACTGCGTTCCTAGGCGCTTAATGGTGTTAGAAGACTCAGAGAGATGTAAAGTTATGGAAGATGCTAGTAATCCAGATTGTTATCTTCAAACCATTCCAGCATAAATCGTGAGTGATTGCTAGGTTAGTTGTTTTCGGAGACATTCTCATCACAAGGGAAAAAATTGTAACATGATGGGATGTACCCAGTGTACTAGGAGATCGCGAGTCAGAAAAACAGTCACATGTTTGTCTACAATCACCAGTACTTTCCGTGTAAATTTGCTCTGTATAATAACCCGCTGCCACTTGCTTTCATTGTTTGACACCATGCACGAGAATTCTAGCACCTCATAAGCTTTCTGGTAAAGATGCACACATCCATCCGCGGATTGAAAAAAATCGTGACTTATCAGACCAAGAGACCTTCTTCTTTGAATCTTCTGATTTCAAATTAACATGATGTTATTTAGACCAGGAGAGTCGTTGGCTTATCTGAGCCCGGGTACTCAGCTGATAACACTGCAGATACCTTCTTGAATAGATACGAGTGTACGTACGTGGGAAATCCATTAAGCACCTTTATACGTACGTGTGCATAGAACATGTTATAGGTTAGGTTTCCGAGTTGATCACCGTTGTACTGAGTAGTTAACTGCTCTATTGTGCTCTACTTGTGCGCTCACATCATTCACTGAATGTGTTACTTACTCCATAAGTCAACCTTACATCATTCTATGTATTTCCCAACGGTTCTTTTTCTTGCCTGTGTTGACACTAGTCTTGATAAACTTTGACTACGGTTGCCCTAACATTCTTTTGGGATCCACGATCTGACTTCTGTGAAATCCTGATAAACCTTGACGATTATGCATACGCGCTAATTCTCACTATTGATTACTTTGGCCGATAGCTTTGCAATTCAAAGGTGACCGCTCTCCACTACCACAAAACTCACATAACAATAACATCGAATCCACTAATCGGAGGAGTAGTCATAATGCAGAAATCAATCTATGTAAGATATCCATTTTTCCTGCTTGAACGATCATGCTATCGGATGTCTAAAAAGTCTTGAGTCTTTGGATGTCAACATTGAGAATACATGTATTGTGATTTGAAAACATTCTGAAATCACAACTGCTCCATTTTGTTAGATTACCTTATCTTCCTGGCAACACCATAGTCCTATCCCTTTGTCCTTTCAGGCCAAAAAATTGTGACATACTACATCCTTTCTGTTGAGTTCCAAACGCTTCTTTTGAATTAGTAAGTACACTTGCGTTAATTGTCGACAATATAGCTCCAAGTCTATCGTTCAGCCGTTATTGTGGGCTTTATTACTGACCAAACAGCTTCTTCTCACTTCGACCACATTGTTGTCATAGCTTATCCACTTTCCATCACTCATGATTTACTGCTTCAGAAATGGCTGAAGTTCGTTACGTGTCAGTAGAGATTACTAGACAGAAATTCGATCGAGTAAATGTATTTGAGTCAGATCATGTGGGACCAAAACAGAGCTCTTTCGTAGTAGTCAGCTTTCTCCAAATGGTTTAATACTGTTTGGTGATGGATGTTTAGGTCATTGGCGATGTCATAAATGCTTACACATCTGTCTCGGTCGAATTTTGCCAGAATGTAATCTACTTTTTATGTGATTAGTCGCCCACTGAGGGAAGCATCTTGACATGGAAATTTCCAGAAAGAGAGTGCCTGAACCAGCTTTTGGCTCTTGATTTTGATAACGTATCTTCCTCATGAACAGCAGAAATTTCTTCACGGGCCTGGGGAGCATTTGCGTCTTTATCGAAATAAATTTCTAAAATATAACGCAGTTTTGCGGAAAGTTCGGAGCAATACTTTAGACTGATTAAAATAATTGCAACATCTTTTGCGTATTTACTAACTTGAACTGTAAACTGTCAAATAATATTGTGCTTGACTTTCTGCGACTCACATAGCCTAAGATTTAGAACACTAACAACATCTCGTAGGCAAAAATTTCAATATTTTTTAGACTATCAAGTTGGTGCGAATAAATTGTCCAAGCCAGGATCGTCATTTACAAATGAAAAAAAAACTGAAAAACTACAATACCTGGTTAATCAAAATAGCCACCATCTACAACAACATACTTTTGATAACGCTCAGTCTACGATTGGATTCCGTGGCTAAAGAATCTAGAGTCTATGAAGAGAAGAAGTCCTCAATTGCACGTTCCATGGTCTGATCATCAGGGAAGGTCTTCCGTCCAAAGAAGTGGTGAGTTGCTCGAAGAGGTGATGGCTACCGAGAGAAAATGATACATCAGGAAGGGGATACAGAAACTCATGGAGAACTTGCACCGTCCTTTGCGCGACAGTATTGTCGTACAACATAAGGAGGCTATGTCTGTTGATCATTCCTGGATGGTAAGACAAATTTGCATTTAATGGAGTTCAATACTATAACGATCTCATTAATGATTTTAACTCGTCAGAGAAAGATATGATGAATTGTTCCTGCCAAAGACCACCATTCCAGCAACGAAACCTTCTGTGGGTAGAGAGGTGGTTTAGGAAACCATCCTGGACGTTGATCACGATAAAACCACTATTCTGAATGTTTACGGTTGTCGAGCTACTTCGTGGCTATGTGAATAGCGTACACGTCTTTGGCACGGGAAACCCGAATTCGATTTCCGGCGGTAGCTCATGGGTTCGGATCTCATATTAAGCTGTAGTCCCACGCCTCATATAGACTCGCTGCTGCAAGGGATGCTAAACTCAACTCGAATTCAAAATCCAAAGTTTACGATTGTCATAATAGATCCATTTTCCATCTCAAATGACAACCCGATGGACTTAACTTTCTCGTTTATTCCTTACACTCAGAGAACTGCATACCTCCAGACAGGGATTTTTGTTGGCTGGTGTCAACTCATGTGACATCCATAAGTATATTTTTCTCTTAACAATTGCACGGAAGTGCTGAAAGACAATGCTACGTTCTACGTGATCTACAATGGCAGGACCAATTTTTCGAGAGTCCTCTTCCACGGTGTTCCTTAGGAGCTCATACGAACATGATGTTGATCGGTGTGTACAGAGTTTATTTTACAATGCTATGTCACCGAACAGAAGTTTGACAAAGCAATGGCGAACGGTGCATTTATTGGCCGTTCATATTCCAAATACACTATCAATGTTTTCTTCGGTTTGCTGTACATAATGTCACAATTTGAATATGTAAAGAAAAACACTCACAATTGTGTACTCCATGATACACTTTTATATGACCCTTTTTAACAATTCACTATCTCCTGACTACCTAGATAACTCGCCGATTCTCTGGAAGTGTACAGTACAAAGATTGTGACGTTAAATGAATTAGCTTAGTCTGTGTCTGTGTTGTATTGCTCAGTTTCCCACCAGATGTCAAAATGGATGCTTCATTCGCACCAACCTAATAATTTAAAATCTAATAGTTTATTGTATTAAAGCGGTATTCTGTGCTGATTTCATAAACGTGTGCAACTATAATAACTAAAACCAGAATTCTTAATATACAAATTTAGGTTAAAAAAAATGTTTTCCTACTATTCTGGAGTTGACCATGTAGGCCTATGTTGTCTTTTATTGACTCAGAAAATGTTTCAATATTCACAATATAGCTTAAGTATGGTACTACTTCTCACTGTACTTGAGACAAAACGTTCTGTTTCTTGAAATATCATGTTTTTATAAGCAATTTCTTATGTTTACAATATTTATTCTCTTTGATTTATCAATATGAATATTAGACTTGCCATTAAACGTATATTACTTTCAAGAAGATAAAATGTGTGATTGTTAAGAGCTTTCAGACCGATAGTCCAGTAAATATAGCCCATTTTTCTGCCAAGAAAGGAACAAATTAGTAACAAGCTGAAAATTGGTATGGAAGTAGGGGGATGTGTCAGGAATAACATACTAAAAGTCCCCTAAAATCCCACTGTAGCTTTTCCCGCAATTTTGAAAAATGTCCGCCATCTTTAGACGACGACAAGGAATTTATGGAAATCGTCACCCTTTATGTTTATTCCTCTAGCCACCGTTCTAATTATCACAAAGCCATGAATCATATATGGTTGGAAAGCTTGTAAGACAGAAAATCTAAGTAAATAACATATATACCAATCGTGCTAAATTTCTAGAAGAAGAGGAAGAAGAAAACAGCTTTTTTATTTAAAAAAGATATACTTTCAGAAATCGTGAGAAGTTTGCAACACTGACAGTTATTGCACACCAACGAAACACCACCAACAGATGTCCTTGATATTTATCTCAATCATACAGTAGCCAACAATGACACAAATCGGTGCAATACAAGCCGAGAAAAAATATAACTTATGTTACTTTCTGACCTCTTTGTACAAAAGTGCATAAGGTGACATACACTTTCACGGTTCTAGGCACCTTCTTTTATCACATAGGACCAAGAGTTATATATCATTGGAAATCTTAAGAAACGTAAATTCGAACGAGGTAGCACTTATACTAATCAAGCCCAATTTGTGGAAGAAGCGCAAAACTCAAAATTTCGGGACAAAACGTGATTTTCGCAATAAATTCTTTAAAACTTGCAACACTGACAATTATCGTATGTTAACAAAACTCAGTTACCGTTTTCACTATCATCATTATTAATTTACTCTTAAAATGGCCAACGTTTTTCCCAATGGAGTAAGCTTTTATGATACATAGTTTTACATCACTTAAATATAGCACAAAAATAATTTATTGACAGCATTAGATAGTAGCAGAAATTGGTAGTCTCCTATTCATAGGAAAATCGTAATTCACACACTAAAAATAACTCTCAATACAATAGTCATTTGAATGTAATTTTTTAAAAATGTCTTGTTTATAACTAGAATGCAATTTTCCTCCTAGTATTCTTCAAATCAACTTAATATTTACATTACACGTTGGTATGCACTTTAAGAACATTTGGACTTATTTTATTAGAAATCAATGAGGTTATCATTATCTCGTTCATCTCTATGGTCTTCATCATTTGGTTTTGCATTCATGCATCCAATTCCTCGACACTGACATAAATTAGGGCACACAATTCCTGCTTTTCGACAACCGTACATGCTTTCACAGCCCTTTTTACAGTTACAGGATATTACACGGAACGGGTTTCTTGGTCATTCTTGCTGGTACGAGAATACCTCCTAATGTTGTCCATTCATATTCAGTCGCTCGCAAATCATTTCCACGGTACAATTGAACTTGATGATATGGTGTTTCGCAGCATCACTGGTGGAGTGGTGGGTGGCAATTTTGCCAATTATTTTTCGTTCTGAATGGGGAGCGACTTGCTGCAAGGATGTATGAATGATACTGGAATTCATCCAGTAGGGTTACTATTGCTGAAGAATCGTAGTGTGTTAGTAGAAATAATGTGCCTGCTTCATAGATTGTACACTAGCATTATCATGGTGCATAACTTCAAGTGATCGAAATAAATCTTCCCGTTTTTGAAGTAATCGGAATGGCTTTTTCTTTCCCTGTCGATACAAACCACATGATGTGTCGCATCTAGTTAAAGCATGGTAGCTGAGCAAACCAGTTAGTATATTTGCCTGTGTATCTTACAACTTCTTAGTACTAAATTCTTTACTCACGTCTTGTAGACGTCCAAGCTTTCGAAATGTGATGTCGTACTGATTATTACCTTGTTTAAGCAAAATGATTAAAATGTCAACATCCTCGCGTCAACATGTCAACATTATCACGACGTGCTTATAAGGATTTAAAGACTTGGCTACAGCAGGTTTAGCTATAAGTGCGTCAGCATCTTTTCTTGCTTGCTGGGTTTGAATTCCAGTTTGTGTCAAATGAACCAACAACTCACGGGAGAAACAATCCTTATTTTTGAAATTACCTAAGAATTTATCTTTTTTTGTTAATAATGTGGTTTCATTTGTGAATAACACCAAAGCTGATTGAACCTTTGACTCACGTTGCTCCCGCTCAGCGGCTTTTGTACAGTTTTCAGTGTAATAGCCATAAAAAAAATAACTGTTGCTTTCGTTCCTGAGTTTGTGAGTACATAGGGCATATACGAGTTGTGCACGTCAAGGTATGTTCCATATTGTGACCAAACAACATGATGTACAAGCCAGCCTCCATCTATAACGTACACAGTGTTTTCAAATTGAGTTTTAAAATTTGTCCGATATTCAAACATGTCGTACAAAGCGGACTTTTTCGTTTTTGTCATGGACATTTCTGTGAAAAGAGAAAGTGAATAGGGTGCAAGCTCGTAAGCAAAACACTGCTGGAGTTCTTTTTCGGACTTCTACTCATATGATTCAGTTGAAGTATGGTGTTTACAGCCAGTGGCTCATTACGGATACGCATCTTTTTGTTTAAGTTTCACATTTCCAAAAGTCCGTCCAAACATTCCTTCCATAGCAGCCAATCCGATTTCCTTAGATTTATCAGTTGACCATTTCATTACCTACCATGCCAGTGCTTAGGGACGCGAGCTCTGGATATGAAGGGGATGGAGAATGCTGGCAAAACCAACGCAAGAATTTCTTTAGATGTAATATATCACGCGAGTGACTGCTTTAGTACAGGTCCACATGCCGACCAGTGTGAAGTTCTTGCCTATCTTTGTTTCATAATTTTTCAAGACATTCTCGTAAGTGGCACGCTGCTGGCATACTTGACACACACCTAGATATTATGTTTTCAGTTATTCCTCTCCTATGGGTCAGTCCACTGCTGCTCTTCATTGCTCTCGCTAAAACCTGCTCAATTGTCATATCAGATTATGTGGCATTCCAAACATATCTTTTCTACGAATAGTGAACTAACCGTCTCCTGTAAATAGCTGGAACTCATGAAGATCCATTTCATCCTCCAGCCGCAACATTTCTTGTAAGTACAGATGTGCGTACTTGGCATACAAAAGATGCTCAGCTGCATAGAAGTATGGTAACATTTCTCACATGCAGTGAAGATGAAGATTCAAGTCTCCAGTTCTTTCGAACTAAAAGACGCATAATTTCTACAAGCTGAGAGTACAGAGCGAATAACTTAGAGATACGGTTTGTTTCTGCAGCAGCGTCAATGAATAACTTCAGGTCATTTGCAATCTTGATTGACTATGTTTGAATGTTGAACCACTACATCAGTATCGATATCTTCTTCAGTCATCAGAGGAATACAAACATCTCGGAATTGACGCTCAAACTCCTCAGTGGCGTCTGATTCATTAAATAAACAGTATATATTGCAATTGCTAACTGTGTTTTAAAAAATTAGCTCGCAAAGCACGAGCAATAAGAATGACATGGCTTTATCTGTGGCATGGAGTTACTAGCATACACACAAGACCAAAGTTCTTCAATGCCTCTACCTTTCATTATATATGCAACTGTTTCCATAAATGACATTATAGTGTGGAAAACCCCCCAAGTCTAACAATCACTGACGGTAATTCACCAGAATTTCTACATACTGCTACAATGTCATATGCTTTAGAGTACAAAGGTTGACCCAACGTGACTAAGCACGCTTTTTTGCTTCTTTTCTGCACATTCTTTGCTGGCAAACATAAGCACCGAGTATACAGCATCCATGCTTATTGGCTGAAGATTGATGAAAGGTTGAATTACTACTTTATATGCTTGATACTTATGGTTGTTGCTTGTCACCAGCTGCATAAATCCATTCCAATTCGGGCAAGTTGGTGTCTTCAACCACTTGAGAATCATCCATGTTACATCGTACAGAAGGTGGATTTCAGTTTGGATATTCAGAACACGAAGGTATCTTATATCTCCAATGATTAAATCCGAAAGGCCATTACCTTTGCGTGTGTACGTTAAAAGTGGTATATTCCACTCATTCTTTGACAGTGTACGTTTTTTGAGCCCAGGTATTGCTCAATGATATGCGAGCGACTGAATATGAATGGACAACATTAGGACGTATCCTCGTACCAGCAAGAATAACCAAGAAACCCGTTCCGTGTAATATCCTGTAACTGTAAAAAGGGCTGTGAAAGCATGTACGGTTGTCGAAAAGCAGGAATTGTGTGCTCTAATTTATGTCAGTGTCGAGGAATTGGATGCATGAATGCAAAACCAAATGATGAAGACCATAGAGATGAACGAGATAATGATAACCTCATCGATTTCTAATAAAATAAGTCCAAATGTTCTTAAAGTGCATACCAACGTGTAATGTAAATATTAAGTTGATTTGAAGAATACTAGGAGGAAAATTGCATTCTAGTTATAAACAAGACATTTTTAAAAAATTACATTCAAATGACTATTGTATTGAGAGTTATTTTTAGTGTGTGAATTACGATTTTCCTATGAATAGGAAACTACCAATTTCTGCTACTATCTAATGCTGTCAATAAATTATTTTTGTGCTATATTTAAGTGATGTAAAACTATGTATCATAAAAGCTTACTCCATTGGGAAAAACGTTGGCCATTTTAAGAGTAAATTAATAATGATGATAGTGAAAACGGTAACTGAGTTTTGTTAACATACGATAATTGTCAGTGTTGCAAGTTTTAAAGAATTTATTGCGAAAATCACGTTTTATCCCGAAATTTTGAGTTTTGCGCTTCTTCCACAAATTGGGCTTGATTAGTATAAGTGCTACCTCGTTCGAATTTACGTTTCTTAAGGTTTCCAATGATATATAACTCTTGGTCCTATGTGATAAAAGAAGGTGCCTAGAACCGTGAAAGTGTACAGTGACTAGCAGAATTATTCGGACAGATCCAATGAAATACATATAACGGGCTATGGCTCCGAAATGAAAACATATTTTGTACACAACAATACATAAGAAAAAGGAGCTATATACGCATACCTGAAAAACACAATGAAGCGTGTAGTTGCTCTCAACAGAACGGATATAATTAATCGCAATGAAAATCATACCCAAATTTTCCCCAGCAAAATTATTCGGACAGTACGACATTTGTGAAATAATGTGAGCACTATGAGACGTGGCGCTAGTGCTGAGGGTTGTGTTAAGTACTGTAGTCGTTATCGTGGCAGTTAGATACAACAATTCGTTGTCAACACGAAGAATGGGTCAAAGAGGAAAGAACACGACGTTTGAAAAGCGGCAATTAGCAATTTTTCATTATGAAAAAGATAAAAGCTGCAGAAAAATTGCAGAGATGTCGCAAATGAAAAAAGTACAGTATGTGATATTATCAAGCGATAGAAGGTTGAGGATAGAGTTGATTTCCTCCCCAACACGGGACGTCCAAAGACATTTTCGGAGAGACGGGAATCCGCAATAGTCCGAAAAAAAGGATCAACGAATCAAGGATCAACGAAAGGATCAGTAAAAAAGAATCAATCAGCTTCAAAAATCGCTGCCGAGGTTGGAGAATAAATGGGGATCGACGTGAGTCCCGATACAATTAGAAGAGTCCTGAGAAGAACTAGTTTTCATGGCCATGTAGCATGCAGAAAGCCTCATATCAATAAAACAAAAAGGAAGAAATGACTAGTTTTGCGAAATAATACCAGTATATGGGTGCCAACTGGTGGAACTACGTGATTTTTTCTGATAAAAGTAAGTTCAATATCTTCTGTTCTGATGGGAAGGTAATGGAGTAGTAGGCCCCGGCGTATGGCCAGCCGAGTCAGCAAAATTTTCTCGATTCTGATTGGCTGAGAGAGGTCACGTGACGTTAGGCCCCGCCCACGCGGGAAATTCAAATTTTCAGGTCACGTGGTATGACGTCATGAGTCACCCTGCGGGGAAATCCCTCACCCTGGATTTTTGAAAATTGTTCCCTTTTATGGGTAAGATGAGTGCTTTGATACCTCATTCTGATTGGTTGACAGCTGTCACATGATCTTAGACCCAGGGATATTTGAAAATTCGTTCCCTTTTACGGGTAAGATGAATCCTTTGGTACCACGATGATAGAGGTCACGTGATCTTAAGCCCTGTGACTTTTGAAATTCGTTCCCTTTTACGAGTAAGATGAGTGCTTTGATACCTGATTCTGATTGGTTGACAGAAGTCACGTGATCTTAGACCCATGGATATTTGAAATTCGTTCCCTTTTATGGGTAACATGAATGCTTTGGTACCACGAAGCTGATTGGTTGACAGAGGTCACGTGATCTTAGGCTCTGGATTTTTAAAAAAATTCGTTCCCTTTTACGGATAAGATAAGTGCTTTTGGTACCTTGATTCTGATTGGATGATAGAGATCACGTGATTTTAGGTCCTAGGATTTTTGAAATTAGGGTGTCCTTTCTGATGTATACTTTGGTATCTCGATTCTGATTGGTTGATAGAGGTCACATGATTTTAGACCCGCCACACGATGAACAGATTACATGGGAAAACCCCTTACTTATTTGTTTTATTTTATGTGTAAGATGCGTGTTTTGGTACCTCAATTTTGATTGGTGGATAGAAGTCACATGATCTTACCCCCCCAGTTCATGAGGGAAATACAGAGCGATATGACAGCGATCCATCCTAGACCGGGATTTTTTTTTTTTTAATGGTTATGCGTAAAGTTCCCATGAAGGGTTCAACCTCCTCCTTAAATAACCCTTTTTTGGTATCATGATATTGTACTGAAGTTTACATTAAATATTATCGTTCTCTTTGACAGATAAGATGATTACCAGCTTTTTTACCTTGATGGAGATTCTGTCCTTGAATTAGTAGTCTATGTCTCTGGAAGTAACAATGGTGAAAGAGAGGTGTCGCTTGTAGATTTCTTATAACACATTGTTGTGAGTTTAAGCGATTTTTTAAACGCTCAGTAAGCGCTTCATTAATGGAAACAGTGTTGCCAGATTTTTTTTACCTAAACTGCTCCGATTCTTTTCGAAACGGTTCCGCAGAGTACAAGAAATTTTAAACTAAAAATTTTTTCGAACTAAAAAAAATTGTAACTAAAAAATTTTCAAACAAAAAATTTTCGAACTAAAAATTTTGAAACAAAAAAGTTTCAAACAAAAAATTTTCGAACCCAAAAAAAATTTCGAACTAAAAAATTGAAACAAAATTTTGTCGAACTAAAACATTTTTTAAAACAAAAGTTTCGAACTAAAGATGTAAATCACATCTAAAAATTTTCAAATCAAACTTTTTATCGAACTAAACTTTTAAAATTTTCGAACTAGAAATTTAAACCAAGTTTTAGAAAAATCCTAAGAAATGTTTCTCCAGGAATCGAACTCAGGTCTTTCAAACCAAAGATGTGTATGCTAACCGCTTAAATGAATTCGGTTTTAATCGATCTTGGTGGGTTTCGAACCATGGTCCTTGAAAAGGATACACATATACTTTAAGAAAATAAATCTGACAGTGTAACGCTTCTCAAATCAAACTTTTTATCGAACTAAACTTTTAAAATTTTCGAACTAGAAATTTAAACCAAGTTTTAGAAAAATCCTAAGAAATGTTTCTCCAGGAATCGAACTCAGGTCTTTCAAACCAAAGATGTGTATGCTAACCGCTTAAATGAATTCGGTTTTAATCGATCTTGGTGGGTTTCGAACCATGGTCCTTGAAAAGGATACACATATACTTTAAGAAAATAAATCTGACAGTGTAACGCTTCTCAAATCAAACTTTTTATCGAACTAAACTTTTAAAATTTTCGAACTAGAAATTGAAACCAAGTTTTAGAAAAATCCTAAGAAATGTTTCTCCAGGAATCGAACTCAGGTCTTTCAAACCAAAGATGTGTATCCTAACCGCTTAGCTATGAATGAATTCGGATTTAATCATGCTTGGTGGGTTTCGAACCATGGTCCTTGAAAAGGATACACATATACTTTAAGAAAATAAATCTGACAGTGTAACGCTTCTCAAATCAAACTTTTTATCGAACTAAACTTTTAAAATTTTCGAACTAGAAATTGAAACCAAGTTTAGAAAAATCCTAAGAAATGTTTCTCCAGGAATCGAACTCAGGTCTTTCAAACCAAAGATGTGTATCCTAACCGCTTAGCTATGAATGAATTCGGATTTAATTATGCTTGGTGGGTTTCGAACCATGGTCCTTGAAAAGGATACACATATACTTTAAGAAAATAAATCTGACAGTGTAACGCTTCTCAAATCAAACTTTTTATCGAACTAAACTTTTAAAATTTTCGAACTAGAAATTGAAACCAAGTTTAGAAAAATCCTAAGAAATGTTTCTCCAGGAATCGAACTCAGGTCTTTCAAACCAAAGATGTGTATCCTAACCGCTTAGCTATGAATGAATTCGGATTTAATTATGCTTGGTGGGTTTCGAACCATGGTCCTTGAAAAGGATACACATACACTTTAAGAAAATAAATCTGACAGTGTAACGCTTTCGTTCGTGGATTAAAATAAAATGCTGATAGACTTCTTTGTGTGACGACATAGAAGCACATATGATTGAAAAAATGCAAACGTCAGCGGATCGCATTACTTTTTGTTTTACTACGAACGTGTCAGCATGATTCATGGAAAAAAAGCAAACATTGGGTGATATCAATAAAACGGAGAAGTTACTCATTACGCCCAATTTTGAAGTAGTTACTCGCATTGGTATCAATAAAAAGAGAACTGAGCACTAGTCGTCTCGGCTGACCTCGGAGAAGCCCCGCCCTTTTGAAGTAACCACACCTCTATTCTCGAGCCGAGTAACTACTACGCGTTTGATATCAATAAAAATCAAAGACTCCTCTGTGATGCTAGTAACTTCTCCAAATTTGTGGAGCAAGCTAAATAGGTGACTCCGTGCGAAATATGGCAGAGTATATGATTGTTTTATTACGTAGAAAAACTTATAAACTGCATAGAAATGTTGGAAATGGAGATTACAAAAAGCATTATAAGTTTATGAAAGAAAATGTAGTGATTAGCACAACATTTTTAAAGGAGAATCAACCGAAATTCTGGGTGGTGGACTACGTAATGATGAAAAGATGCGGGTTTTCTTCAAGGGCGCCGATCCTGTGCGGGCCCGGGCCCCCCAAAGCTCATGTGGGCCCCCTATTGTATTTATGAATATACAATATTTGGCATAATTAGAGTGCAATTTGTCTTAAAATCCTGATATATATACCTTCTGCATCTGAATGCCCTCCCCCCAAATTTACAGAGAAATCGGTGCCCTTGGTTTTCTTGCGTTACGTGAGTGATCCGGGATTCCAGGTCGGAATGTCAGGGGATTCTGGTGTGGCTCAAAGTACTGTCTATGAAAATGGATTGTTTCCGGAAGTGTGGGTAATATACACACAGCAAAGACAGAGTGGCAAGAACAATATACATTTCCGGGTGCTATCGGAGCACTTGACTATACACAAGTGGCATTAAAGAAACCTAGTATTTTGGAGAGTAATACGTTAATAGGAAGAGCTATTTCGTGAATAAGCGGTTAGTGTACATGCCTTTGGCATAGGAGACCCGCGTTCGATTCCCGGCAGTAGCTTACGTGGTTTGGATTCCACGTTAATCAGTGGGTTCTGTCATTATAGGCACGCTACTGAAAAGGACGTTAAACTAATAATAAACTCAACTCAACGTTGATAGAAAGGGTGTATACATGAGAATGTATATTGTTTATGTCAAGGCGAAAGGGGACACGTATGGTGTGGAAAATGCAATCAAATGGACGTGATTTATGACGTGGGTGGCTGGACTTTTTAAAAAAGAAAACAAAGGAGCCAAGTGTCTGATTTCGTTCTTAAAGCCAAACAATCTACAAAGACCTTGGACAACACGTGATATGCGCTTGTCGTGTTAATCTTGATATTGCTGGATTCCAATCAACATCCATCAGCTCAAATAGGTTCATTCCCATGGTTTCAGTATTACTTTCTTCTTTCCCGTTTTTTTATTTTATTTTTTCTTCTTTTTTATTTTTGTTTTATTCTCGCTCGAATATTAAAGATTCTCTTTTGAATTTGTGTCTCAGTCGTAGATGTATTTGATATTCGTTGCATTTCACTATAATTACCTTCAAAGTTTCGGCTTTCCTTCGTTTACTTTCTGGTAGCTGTGGCTTTGAAAGTACCACTGGAAACTCTTTTACAATATCCACAAATGCACTTTGATTGAAGCTATCGTTGCTACTTGCCCGTTTCATGGCTTTTAAGATACTACGCCATAGGTTAAAAACAACGAAATGACTGCGCGATGAATGGGAGAAATGAGTAATCACTTCTTTTATTGATACGACTCAGTGCTACGTGCAGAGGAAGCGCGAGTAAACGTTCATAAATCTGGAGCAGACTAGACCTGAGTAGTGGCTTGTTTTATTGATACGAAATTGAGGGAGGAGATTACTCCAGGTGTAGTTACTCCGATTCTCGAGCAGGACTTCTCAGGAGTAGTTACTTATTTTTATTGATATCACCCATTGACATTCTCGTATGGAATATGAGGAAAATGAAATGTCGTCACAGTTACGACAAGTAGTGACATGATCCTGGCAGAAGGGAATTGGCATCGGAATTGCGATACTAGATGTTGTAACTATTGAGAAACGTGAATGACGTCACGATCGATTGTTACACATCGTTTTGGTTCGTGATTCATGACAAAAGCAGCGAGCGTTTTGATTGGTTCGTTGTGATGTCATTTTATAAATTTCCTCGTTTCTGATTGGCTGACGGTGACATCGTTTTCGCAGCGACCTAAATAAAAATCTAAATTTCATTTTTCAAATCCTACATCGCTCTCAACTATCGTGTGAGAAGGTTTGTTCTTGAAAAGTGTCTTTATTTAAGAAGCTTTACTGCACCGACTTTGTGTTCATTGAATTTGAGGTAAGTTCAGTGAGATTTTATTTTTCACACAAGATTCGAAAATCATTTTTATTTTATATTTGTGGGCGGATCACGAATACACTGTTTTACTTTTAGTACGAAATATTTAGACTATGAAGAAATTAGTGGAATGGGAAAGTGGGAGTACGAATCAGGAACCTCCACACATTAAAAGTAAGCACGATAAACGATATGGTTTAGCGTCCCTTCAGCGAGCACCCGTCGGGAATTGAACCATGGCCAGAAAAATGTGTGCGCTTAGTTTTGAAAAGAATGCATTACAAAATTTCAGAAACTATGTCTGAGAATAATATGGTTCGATTCCCTTTAAAAGCATTAGCGGCCCCTTCAGCTTAACGTGATATTCGAGCAATCACCTGGGATTGAACCAAGGCCAGAGGCGTGTACGTCAACCATTTAGCTTAGTTTTGAAAAGAATGTATGATAACGCATGAGAATATTAAATTTCAGAAAAGACTTGACAGCGATCCGATGTGGAAAGCAAACCCACCGAGGATTGAACCAGGACCTTCCACGTTAGAAGCATGTACGCTAACCGCTTAAATAAAAAAGAGTGCATGAATATTTGGTTAAAAGATTTACGCTATACAGATTTTGTTTTGACAATTACGTATGTATAACGTTAATGGTTGGTGAATCTCTTCAACTTGCAAACGCATCATTTAAAGGTCGTTGTGAGTAGAAAAAATGCTTACGCGTACTTTGTCACATCTCAGTACTGTTGAAACATTCATTCATGCATTCTTTTTTTATCACTATAGAATGGTAGGTCAGTTACATGCTGATGTAATGGTTTCGAGTTTGACAGCAATAAAACACACATTTCAGTAACATAATTATTTTTTAAAAAACTTTGATTTTTAGTACACGTGCTTTCATAATGAGATTCTGAACGTCACCGCCAGGAATCAAACTCAGGACCTTTACATGAATTGCTTAGTTAAGAATTTATCATGAATATTATGATTTCCCGAACTAAGCGGTTAGCATACGTACCTTTGGCGTGGGAGATTCCCGGCGGGGAGCTCATGTGGTTCGGATTCCACGTTAATCAGTAGGTCCACGTCTCATATAGCCTCGCTACTGAAAGGGACGCTAAACTAAAAATCAAAAAATCAACTCAAATTCACGCTGCTCAATTCCTTTTTTCCCATTACATATTTGTTTTACCGTACCTGTTTGTTGTTTTCATTTTTAATCATGGTCCAATCGGGTTTTACTGTTCGCAATGAAATCACTCGTCATTATAGACGATTTATGTACGTTTATGTATTATGAGGTGTACGTCAACCATTTAGCTTAGTTTTGAAAAGAATGTATGATAACGCGTGAGAATATTAAATTACAGAAAAGGCTTGACATGCCCCGACGTGGAAAGCAAACCCACCGAGGCTTGAACCAGGACCTTCCACGTCCGAACCATGTACGCTAACCGCTTAGTCACAATAATAATAAAAAAAATACGCTATACAGATTTTGTTTCGACAATTACGTATGTGTATCGTTAATGTTCGATGAGTCTCTTCAACTTGCAAACGCATCATTTAAAGGTCGTTGTGAGTAGAAAAAATGCTTACGCGTACTTTATCACATCTCAGCACTGATGAAACATTCATTCATGCATTCTTTTTATCACTATAGAATGGTAGGTCAGTTACATGCTGATGTAATGCTCTCGAGTTTGACAGCAATAAAACACTCATTTCAGTAACATAATTATTTTAAAAAAAAACTTTGATTTCTAGTACATATGCTTTCATAATGAGATTCTGAACGTCACCGCCAGGAATCAAACTCAGGACCTTTACATGAATTGCTTAGTTAAGAATTTATCATGAATGTTATGATTTCCTGTTTATCAGGTGATTAAGATTTTTCTTTCTTCTTTCTTTTGTAGTAAATTCACGCTGCTCAATTCCTTTTTCCCCCACATTACATATTTGTTTTACCGTACCTGTTTGTTTGTTTTCATTTTTAACCATGGCCGAATCGGGTTTTACTGTTCGCAATGAAATCACTCGTCATTATAGACGATTTAACATTGAGGGCAGAATGCTCGAAATTCAATTCAACGCACCGCCCGTAGGAACCGATATCATACAGTATGTACATAACAGTTTCCAAGGAATGCTGGACCATTTATTAGCCAATGTCGACGATGAGGCGATGGTTGGTTTATCGGTAATATCGCCACGGAACACGAATAAACCATTTTGGGTGAGTTTTCGCCAAGCCCGAAACTTGACACTGGAAACGATGTGGGCCTCCTTTGAAAGAGTTTTACAAAGTAACAATGCATTTCTCCTGCACGAACCATTCACCGTTCATTTCCATCGTGTGGATATTCCACGTGGCTACGGCGGCGGTTTGCGGCAAGGAGTACTTCAAAATGAAGAATTGTTACGTTGCAAGCGTGGGATTGTACGAGTAAAAAATCAAGATTCAAGGTGTCTGGCGTACGCCCTTGTTATTGCTATTGGCCTGAAAAAATACAAGAATACAGATATGAAACGACATAAGCAATATAAACATCAATCAAAATGTATTGTGGATGAAGAAGTCGATGCGTTATGTTCAAATGCAGGAGTCAATTTGGATCATGGTGCCAGTGTAAATGAAATACGACAATTCCAGTCATACCTCAAAGAATATAAAATTACTGTGTATACCAGTTTCTCAGGCCATGATATCATGTACGAGGGGCCCAACGATGAAAATCGCACTCCCATAAATTTGATTTGTTTGGCTGGCCATTTTGATATCATTCAATCTTTAACTGCTTGTTTTGCAACCAATTTCTACTGTGAAGCGTGCCATAAAAAGTATAGTAAACGTAATGAACATGTGAAAAATTGTCCTGTAACATGCTCCAAATGTTTACAGAGACCTCTATGCGACAAGACTCAAACACCGATATTGTGTAACGACTGCAATCGTCAATTTTACGGCGAAGAATGTTTTAACAATCATCGTAATGCTCCATATCATCAAGGGGAACCTGTATGCAAAATGGTGAAGCAATGTACTAGATGTTACAGAGTATATTCCTTTGTACGAAGTGGAGAACGCCTTCATGATTGCAATGAGATCTTTTGCAATGTTTGTAAGAAGATTGTTCCGGGATCGCATCAATGTTTTATGCTTCCTGATCGACAATGCTTGAAACCTGGTGTTCCTTCACTCATGCACGCAAAGAAAGCATTATTGATTTTTTACGATATAGAATCTATGCAGGACACGAATATTGGCGATAATACGTATGTACACATTCCAAATTTATTGGTTGCAGAACAAGTATGTTATGCATGTGTTGAAAACGATAATATCCAGCAGTCTTGCAGTACGTGTGGTCAGCGCCAGCATATTTTCCAAGGAGAGGATCCAGTTTATGATTTTCTCCAGTACTTGCGGGAACGTCGTCCCAATATAAATAGGATTTTCTGTGTCGCGCACAACGCTAAGGGGTACGATGGACATTTCATCCTAAAGGCTATGGTAGAACAATGCCAATGGAGACCTGACGTCATATTAAATGGGACCAAGATATTGAGTTTAACGTTGAATAATCTGACGTTCATTGACTCGTTGAACTTCCTACCTATGGCATTAAGTAAATTGTCAAAAGCGTTCAATTTACCCACAACCAAAGGCTACTTCCCGCATTTCTTCAACACCAAGGAGAATCAATCGTATATTGGATCACTTCCAGAAACAAAGTATTATGGTGCAAATGAAATGGCCGTCGAAGACAGGAACAAGTTCATGCATTGGTACAACGATCATCGTAATGACACGTTTGATTTCCAGAAAGAAATTCTCAAGTATTGTATTCAAGATGTCAATGTACTGCGACAAGCATGCGTTTCGTTTATGACGTCATTTGAAACAGAAACCAAAGTGAATCCCTTCTTGGAGACGATCACGATTGCCAGTGCTTCCAATTTAGTATTTCGCCGGAATTTCCTTAAACCCAACACCATTGGAATTCTACCGGCACAAGGCTATCGATGGAGAAGTACCCAATCGATCGCTGCAATGCAATGGCTGGCCTACATTAAAAAAACCGAAGAAAAACAAATCTTACATGCGGCCCGACAAAAAGAAGTGTTTATTGCGGGATTCCATGTTGATGGTTACTACCAAGATCCTGAGACGTTAGAGGAGCACGTCTACGAGCATGCCGGCTGCTTTTACCACGGGTGTAAAGTATGTTTTACTACAGGCCGTAATCAGCCCATCTACAGCAATCCAGAAGACACCATGGAATTCCGTTATGAACGAACGCAACGCAAAAATGCAAGACTGCGTGAATTGGGGTACATTGTACATGAAATGTGGGAGTGCGAATTTAATCAGTTCTTAAAACAAAATCCTGCAATGGCGACGTATCTGAAGAATCACCCGTACATGAACCGCAGACCATTAAATCCAAGAGATAGCTTTTTTGGAGGAAGGACCAATTGCGTGAAATTGTACCACCAAGTCGATGAAAAAGCGGGGGAAGTAATAAAATATTTCGATATTGTCTCGCTTTATCCCTATGTAAATAAGTGTGCTAAATACCCTGTAGGGCATCCACGAATTTATCTACAGGGTGATGAAAATATACCACCAATAAATAAAGTCAATGGTCTAATCAAAATGTCGATATTACCAAGTCGCCATCTTTATCATGGTCTCCTGCCTTACCGATGCAACAAGAAACTACTCTTTCCACTGTGTGCTGCTTGTGCCGAAGAAATGAACCCAGACCCTACAGCAACGTGTACACACAACGATCAGGAGCGATGCCTCACTGGAACATGGGTATCATATGAAATCCAGAAAGCAGTAGAATTAGGATATCAACCAGTGGAAATTTTTGAAATTTGGGATTATGACATTGAACAATATGATCCCATCACGAAAACAGGTGGCTTGTTCACGGAATATATCAATACGTTTTTGAAATCAAAAATGGAAGCGTCTGGCTGGCCCAGTTCCTGTGTGACCGAAGAAGACAAATCAAAATTCATACAAACCGTCCTGGAGCGTGAAGGTATTGCATTGGATCCGTCCAAAATTGAAAATAATCCTGCACGAAGAAGTTTATCTAAGCTTTGTGTGAACTCTCTATGGGGAAAGCTTTGCCAAAGATCAAACTTTAGCCAGACCACAATTATTGACCGGCCGGAAGAATTTTATGAAAAACTCACTTCCCCGACATTAAACTCCATCAAATTGTACCCATCAATGATACGATGTTGTATGCGTTCTGGGAGTACAATGAACATGTGCCTGTTCAAAACCGAAACACCAATGTCGTGTTAGGTGCATTTACAACATGTCAGGCACGCCTGGAACTGTACAAGTACCTGGAAATGTTGCAGGAACGTGTTTTATATTTCGACACGGATTCTGTAATATTTACGGAGAAGCCCGGGGAGCCAACCATTGAACCTTCAACATACTTGGGATGCTTATCGAATGAGATGGAGTCTTACGGACCACGAGCATACATCAAAACATTTGTCAGTGGAGGACCAAAAAATTACAGCCTAGAAATATACAATCCGGATACCAACGTCACCAGCTACATATGCAAAATTAGAGAATTTACATTAAATTACAATGCAGGACAACAATTAAATTTCAATACGCTAAAAGAAATGATTACAAATCAATGCCGTGGACAAGTCACCATCACTATCCCCCATAAGATATGCAGGACCAAAGACCATACCATCGTCACACGCAAAGAAGAAAAAATGTACAGTATCCAGTACACAAAACGTCGATTTAAAGAATTCAATTCTTATGATACGGTTCCGTACGGGTACGTTAAAAAACAGAAGATGGAACTGGAAAAAGAAGATGAAGAAGAAAAAACTGTAAATACCCAATAAGGCCGCCATTTCTTTTTTCCTTTTCCTTTTCTTCTTTCCCTTCCTTAACCACAAAGCAGCAACACCAAGAAGAAAATGAAGTACCCACAAGAGTTCATAAATCATCAGCATCACCATCAGTGGAAGAAATGCAGTCATCTCGTATCCAAGGAGGAACCTTGACCATAAAGCTGCAACACCAAGAAAAATGCAGTACCCAGAAAAAGTTCGTAAACATCCATCAGTGGATGAAATGGTGTTATCTCGTACCCGAGGAGGAAGATGAGCCTAAACAGATCCATCATTTACGAGTAAGTTTTATTTCTCTCTTATCAATATTGACTCATTTTTATTGTTTCAGAAAAAAGAAATTCTTAAAGTAATCCGTCGTTTCTTCTTTTTCTTTACAGGATACGGCTACAACATTCGAAGATGATGACACGTCCAACATATTCATTAACTAGATCCTGTATTTATTATGTTAATAAACATGTATAGGAAGACCACATACTTTTCGTTAAAATACAACAAGTTGAAAAAAATATGTTTTATTATTTCTTGAAACCCTGAACACTTGTTTTCAAATAAATGGTAATCTTGAAAATTTAAGGTGGAAAATATATCCAAGATTTGGTTTACATGATTTTGTTCGAAAAAATAATTACAGAATTTTTTAGTGTCCAAAATTTGGTTTTTAATTTAGTTCGAAAAAAATTTGGATTTGAAAACTTTCAAATGTGGTTTACAACTTTAGTACGAAACTTGTTTTTAAAAATTGGTTCGAAATTTTTTGTTTAAATTTTTAGTTCGAAAAATTTTGATTTGAAAATTTAGTTCGAAAGTTTTTAGTTTAAAATATTTTTCGAAAAATTTTTAATTTTTTTAGTTCGAATTTTTTTTGGGTTCGAAAATTTTTTGTTCGAAAATTTTTTGATTTGAAAATTTAGTTCGAAAGTTTTTAGTTTAAATTTTTTAGTTCGAATTTTTTTGAAATTTTTGTTTCAAAATTTTTAGTTCGAAAATTTTTTGTTTGAAAATTTTTGTTTAAAATTTTTTAGTTACAAATTTTTTTAGTTCGAAAAATTTTTAGTTTGAAAATTCTTGCACTCTGCGGAACCGTTTCGAAAAGAATCGGAGCAGTTTAGGTAAGAAAAATCTGGCAACACTGTTTCCATTAATGAAGCGCTTACTGAGCAATAAATCGCTGAAACTCACAACAATGTGTTATAAGAAATCTACAAGCGACACCCCTCTTTCACCATTGTTACTTCCAGAGACATAGGCAACTAATTCAAGGACATGATCTCCATCAAGGTAAGAATCATCTTATCTGTCAAAAAGAACGATAATATTTAATGTAAACTTCAGTACAATATCATGATACCAAAAAGGGTTATTTAAGGAGGAGGTTGAACCCTCCATGGGAACTTTAAGGATAACCATAAAAAAGGGACAAAATTCTAAAATCCAGGTCTAGGATGGATCGCCGTCATATCGCTCTGTATTTCCCTCATGGACTGGTGGGGGGTCTAAGATCATGTGACCTCTGTCGGCAAATCAGAATCGAGGTACCAAAACACTCATCTTACTCGTAAAAAGGGAACGAATTTCAAAAGTCACAGGGCTTAAGATCACGTGACCTCTATCAACCAATCAGCATTGGGGTACCAAAAGGATTCATCTTACTCATAAAAGGGAACGAATTTTAAAAATCCCAGGGCCTAAGATCACGTGACCTCTGTCAACCAATCAGCTTCGTGGTACCAAAGCATTCATGTTACCCATAAAAGGGAACGAATTTCAAATATCCATGGGTCTAAGATCACGTGACTTCTGTCAACCAATCAGAATCAGGTATCAAAGCACTCATCTTACTCGTAAAAGGGAACGAATTTCAAAAGTCACAGGGCTTAAGATCACGTGACCTCTATCATCGTGGTACCAAAGGATTCATCTTACCCGTAAAAGGGAACGAATTTTCAAATATCCCTGGGTCTAAGATCATGTGACAGCTGTCAACCAATCAGAATGAGGTATCAAAGCACTCATCTTACCCATAAAAGGGAACAATTTTCAAAAATCCAGGGTGAGGGATTTCCCCGCAGGGTGACTCATGACGTCATACCACGTGACCTGAAAATTTGAATTTCCCGCGTGGGCGGGGCCTAACGTCACGTGACCTCTCTCAGCCAATCAGAATCGAGAAAATTTTGCTGACTCGGCTGGCCATACGCCGGGGCCTACTACTAATGGTGTGGAGAAGAAACAATACCGAGCTGGAGGAACAAAATTTGCAGCCGTCAGTAAAATACAAAGGAGGGAGCGTAATGGTATAGGGCTGCATGTCAGCGTCTGGAGTAGATGAGTTGGTGTTCATTGAACATCACAGATAATTTAAAGAAGAAGGCAGAAAAATGTAGATACTAGATACATTCAAATTCTACCCGAAACACAGCTCATATTCTAAATCTGTGATTACTATACAATTGCCCAAAGACATTCCGTCCCCCTCTCCAGTCTCCCGATATGAACCCCATTAAACATTTGTGGGATAAACTAGAGAAACAAGTTCGAAATGTGTTATAAACTAGAGAAACAAGTTAGAAATGTGTTATAAACTAGACAAGCAAGTTCGAAATGTGTGATAAACTTCGAAGGCGCATCTGAAGGACTGCTTCGTCAAGAATGGGCCAAGATTATTGTTGCATACACTCGCAAACTTGTGAATTGTATGCCAAATAGACTACGTGCAGTTCTTAAGGAGAAAGGACTGCCTACTAGATATTGAGTTTTATATTTTTTACTCGATAAGTGTCATATCTGGTGAGGTGTCCGAATAATTTTGCAATACCCAAATTCGTATTGTGTTTGTTTTGATCTCGCTACTTTACATTGATTGTTAAGTTATTTTATTTTCGAAGTGTAAAATTATTTATGTATGTTGGATGTCAGAGAAAATGATAGCATATTATTTGCATTTGCTTTTTCTTTGAAATAAATCCCGTCTTTTGTTCAAACACTATAGTGTCCGAATAATTCTGCTAGTCACTGTATGTCACCTTATGCACTTTTGTACAAAGAGGTCAGAAAGTAACATAAGTTATATTTTTTCTCGGCTTGTATTGCACCGATTTGTGTCATTGTTGGCTACTGTATGATTGAGATAAATATCAAGGTCATCTGTTGGTGGTGTTTCGTTGGTGTGCAATAACTGTCAGTGTTGCAAACTTCTCACGATTTCTGAAAATATATCTTTTTAAAATAAAAAAGCTGTTTTCTTTTTCCTCTTCTTCTAGAAATTTAGCACGATGGGCATATATGTTATTTACTTAGGTTTTCTGTCTTACAAGCTTTCCAACCATATATGATTCATGGCTTTGTGATAATTAGAACGGTGGCTAGAGGAATAAACATAAAGGGTGACGATTTCCATAAATTCCTTGTCGTCGTCTAAAGATGGCGGACATTTTTCAAAATTGCGGGAAAAGCTACAGTGGGATTTTAGGGGACTTTTAGTATGTTATTCCTGACACATCCCCCTACTTCCATACCAATTTTCAGCTTGTTACTAATTTGTTCCTTTCTCAATCCTATCTTTACTGGACTACGAAGTTTGAATAAAGGAATAATAATTTTATATCCTCTAAAAGTCAATATGTAAGTATTTCTGACTTTATTTGAGAAGAAAAGTTTGTTTTTGTATGATTTTGTACGATATAATTTCTGATATTGTCTTTATTCCGTAAAATAAATCTGATCATAATAAAATACATTTCGACAAAAATCTTCTAGATATTTTGTCATGGCGGGAAAAGTAGAACTTCCGCAAGTCTGGAACCAAGAAGAAGACTCTTGATCAACTCACCCTCAATTTCTGTAATTGCTTTGCTTTTCACTTTCATGGTAAAAAAAATTCTCCTTGTAGGAGAACTTAACTTCATCCAAGAAATATGTACAAAGGGTTATCAATTGAATGACAACACTTAGAGTTGGAAACATCTCAAATGTCTTTGTTGGTAACAGTTAGGCGGCAATCGCAGCGACAGATAGTTGGTGGTAATGTGTTAGGGAAAATTTTGTACTGCGTGAGGAGCAGTAGTACGGCAGTGACCAGCGAATTGAGCATATAGTGATAGTGTAAAATGGATGACCTATTTGATTTCAAAAACGCAAATTGTTAGCGCTCGGCTGTGTGGTGCGAACATGACGAAAGTGGCATGTGTATTGGGTTGAGAGTGTCGCGAGAAACATTATCCAAGGTGAGGACGGCCTACAAAACTCACGGCAAAGTCACATCGACGAAGAGGAACAGTGATCGGAAGGAAACCTTCTGTGATATGTCCCACCGAGTGGATTGTTAATAGAATCTTCTTGCGACTGCGGCGCAAGTGAAAAAAGGAACTCAAACAGCATCTTCCACAACCTATGTAGACAATCACTGTCCACCGTGAGTTACATGATACAGACATAGAAGGTCGGGTTGCTCGGGCGAAAACCATTAAGGGATCATAATGGCTTCGCACAGCGCCAATAATGTTATGTTAATGAAACACGGATGGCTGATGGCTGGAAATGTGTAACATGGACGGGTGAGCCATCATTTATTATACTTTAAATGTCAGGCAATGTTTACGTGTGGTGGACGTCCGAAAAGAAGCTTATGATTCGCAGTGTTTCTATCCGACCGTGAAACATGGAGACGGGATGCTGAGAGTCATAATATCTTGGTATTCAGTAGGTTCTGTGCTGACAATATTATCCGTCGCGTCCTGTCCGTGATTATTTTGCAATTTTATGGAACCATGTGCATTCTATGGTACATATATTGTTTACAGGCAATAAGACCATACTCCTGAATGTGATCATTTACATAGCTGGAGCTGTTGCTGCCTGGTCTGAAAAACATCAAAATTATGTTGAATTCATCTCTGGTCCATCTGATCACTGGATCTAAAGATAACTGAAGATCTGTGGTTCATTCTGCAGCTACGTAACCGGCACACATTTCTTTCTCCATCTGGTAGAGCGTTCACCTCTGGTGCTAGGGGTCCCGGGTTCGATCCCAGCCCCCGCCAAGTGAACTTTGTGGTGGACAAACACCGTGTGCGTGGGTTTTCTCGGGGTTCTCCCGTTTCCTCCCACTTTCATCATTCCACCATTTCATTCATTACTCATCATCACCGTCTCCTTTAGCCTAACTGGCATAACCGTGGGACGTAAAACTCAAAGATTTCATTTTATTTCATTTTTTCTTTCTCCATCATCCCTCACGGAATGGAGTGATGCGCTGCACGTGGGATTGTCTAATATTTCACTTGCTACCACCCACGACCTTTATGACTCCATTCGACATCACATCAGAGCTCTTCTAAGGACGAAAGGTGATCGAACATAATATTTATCTATGAAACTACAAATTTTCCAGGTGTCTCAATTAAATTTATAGGCCTCTATACGGAATCATTTGCACATTGTCATAGCCATCTTCCATTAGAAAATCAAAATCTCTAACTTATGTGGAAAAAAAATATTTTTTTTCAATTTTCTGCATCATATTACGGGAAAATCTGATTACGATTATCTTGCACGTCAAAAATTTTGTAGAACTGGTATAAAACTTGACACGCACTGCAGTTAGTATACTGATCCTCTTTTGCTAATTTTTAATATTAACTTTTCATTAGCACCATAACTTATGATTTCTGGATGTTTACTACTGAATTTGGCCGTCATTTCCCTGTTGACCCACCTAGCTCTTCCACAGGACAATAATTATATTAGATCAACTCTTTTGTGAGTGTGTGTGTGTGTTAAGGGTATATGGCATCTTCAGACTAAAAAATTGTACTGGCTTGTGACAATGGAACAAATTCGAAACGCAACGTGCGCAAGAAGATTGCGAACGTACAATGGTACACGAAAAATACTAAACTGTTTGAAATGAGTTTTTGGGCACCTACGTCGCACTCGGTTTTTATTATACAACTTTGTATAATAAAGGAGGAGGAAGACGTGGTTGAAAATATATACCAGAAAAAATAAATGAAATAAAAAAGGGGAAATGCAACTCTGTATATCAACCCCTCATTTAAAGTACGCGGACATGTGTCCTGGCGTTTCCGAAAATTCAGCTTCTAAAAGGGGTAATTTGAATATTTTCCTCAATGTATAGAAATGAGGTTGAGGTTATATTTGGATCATCATGGGTAGTGATGAGCAAATGCAAGACCAAGACCAATACCCGGGTGGTCTTGGTCTTGCACAGCCAGTCTTGGTCTTGGTCTTGCTTGCAAGAGTCTTGCAAGTTTTGCTTTTAAGAAATCTTATGCTTTTCATAAGTAAATTTTACTCTGGATATGAGGGATAATAAACTCTACAATTCACCAATAGTAACGGAAATGCAATGTACTGTTGCTAAATGTAATATAGTTTACCTTCGTGTACGTATGATGACAACATAGGTGATGACCTTTATTTTTTTTAATGGATGCCCACACCTCATTACTTATAAGATAAATCACAAGGTTTCGTAATCTTTTTATATTTTTTTTAATAGATTCAACACTCCATTGGTTCCCAAACTGGGTTCCCAAAATCAAGACGGCACAGATTATTCAAATACCATAAATTGCAAAATTATTTTTACACTCTAAAGGCGTCATACTTTTTTTTTCAACCATGATTAGCTAATCCTTGTATTGGACAAACTTCCAATTAAATACTAAGATTTTGTTTTACTGATTCCAATATTACTCTATGGGGCAGAAACATGAACATTACGCAAAAGCGATGAAAAAAATTGCAGGCTTTCGAAATGTAGACGGTGAGAAAAAAAGGAGAGAATTAGCTGCGTTGAACGGAAAACGAATGAGAAGGTGTTAGAAATATTAAGAGTAGGGGAAAAAGAAGAATTTTAGATATTGTCAAGAGGAGGAAGAGAAACTGGTTGGGATATTGGCTGAGGAGGAACTGTATTATGAGGGACGTGCTAGAGGGTATGGTGGAAGGAAAGAAAGAGAGGGAGCGAAAGAGACTGTAGTTTAAGGAAGGTGTTAAAACAGAAAATTGCTACTTCAAGACGAAGAGACTAGCTAAGGACCATCATATATACGAGGGTAAGTCAACTGAAAACCATAAAAGTAGAAATAAAAATCCGCATATGGCGCCAGTGAGCTGTAAGTTGGCATGCCTGTTTACGATAGTATGCCGGATGTCTCCTAGGTGGCAGCAGCCGGCAGATGGACAAACACCGGCGCAACAACAGTTCCAAAATGGCAGCCCCACTAGCCACATGCACCAGCGAGGAGCAGCGTTCTGTGATTCGGTTTTTGCGAAGTGAAGGTGTGAAACCAATTTACATTTTTAGGCGAATGAAGGTTCAGTATGGAGATGCGTGTTTGTCACAGCCACAAATCTATGAATGGTGCCGGAAATTTGCAAATGGTGTTACGTCTGTGGCCGATGCTCCACGCCCCGGCCAGGCTCGGCGCGTAGTGACTCCAGAGACCATTGCAGCCGTTGAAGCCATCGTTTTGGAAAACCGCCGTGTGACAATAGACGAAATTGCAGCATGTGTACATATGAGTCATGGATCGGCACATCATATTGTGAATGATGTTCTCCAGTTTCATAAAGTGTCTGCAAGATGGGTGCCCCGACAACTGACGCCTGAACTGAAACAGCGGCGTGTTGATGCATGCGAAGACCTTTTGTGGCGTGCTGAACGTGACGGTAATGCCTTCCTGTCACGAATCGTCACTGGTGACGAAACATGGGTGCATTACCATCAGCCTGAAACAAAGCGAGCGAGCAAGGAGTGGCGCCACTCCTCATCACCGAAACCCAAAAAGTTTCGGACACAGCCGTCTGCAGGGAAGGTTATGCTGACCCTCTTTTGGGACGAAAAGGGCATCATCTTGGAACACTACACGCCACGAGGAACCTCTGTGACGAGTGCTACGTACTCGGACCTCCTAAAAAAATCATCTCCGGCCTGCCATCAAAACGAAACGACGTGGATTGCTGTGAGCCGGTGTGCTGCTGCAACACAACAATGCACGGCCCCATACGGCGCGTGCAACGGTTACGACCATCACAGACCTGAAATTTGAATGCCTCCCACATCCCCCTTACTCACCAGACCTCGCACCGAGCGATTTCCATCTGTTTGGTCCGCTCAAAGAAGCAATGGGCGGCAGGAAGTTCCACTCCGATGAAGAGGTACGCAACGCGGTGCACGAGTGGTTGCGCCGTCGCCCAAAAGACTTTTTTTTCTGCAGGTATTCAGGCTCTTCCGAAGCGCTGGCGGACTTGCATTGAACGAGGAGGGGACTATGTTGAAAAGTGATTTACTTCTGTACCCTGTGTGACCAATAAATAATATTTAAAAAATAATTATGTTTTTTATTTGACTCCCCCTCGTACATCAAAGCTTCTCAGTTGGAGCAAGTATTGCTAATAATGGTAGAATAGCTATGATGATGGAGATATGTTTAGCACTATTATCCAAAAAAGAGAAAAAAATTAAAATAATTATTAGAACCAAACCTCTTAATATTTTAGAATAATTCGAGTAAAAACTGAAAACGACTCAATTGTCTATGTCTCTCGTGTAAACTCAATTCATATGAATACTTTTGACCTATATTAGAAATACAAAATAATGGCATCAAACTCCAAGTTATTTGAAATAACTGTACAAAATCAGTCTCACTTGTGAATATGAATTACAAGCATCAATTACCCACTTGCGTTAGGTTAATTTTTTTAAAAAATAATAATATGTTTCGTTGGTCAGCCACTTTTTACTATTACTAAAGCGCTCCCTGAGATCGGTCATTTTCGATCATTTATATATTTCTCTCCCCTCCTGCTCCCAAAGTTGCGGAGCTGAATTTGGATTTAAAAGGCATCAGAAGTGTCACTGTTAATCTCAGAACCCCCGAAGACTATGGATTCGGCATTGGTAAATGTCGGTCATTTTCAATAAATTTACATATCTCCTCCTCCCCCATGTTGCGAGGCACGGCATCGGAAGTGTCACTGTTCATCTCAATGACCTCGGAAACCATGGATTCTACATTGATAATGATCTTGGTCTTGCACCCTTTGGTCTTTGTCTTGGTCTTGCATCAGGATTGCTGGTCTTGGTTTTGGTCTTGGTCTTGGTCTTGGTCTTGCATGCAAAACTCTTGTCAAAACTACAAGACCAAGACTCTTGCGCTCATCACTAAGAGATATCGGCTAAATCGTTTGAAATGAAGTTTTTGAATATATTTAGCTCGGGGAGGGTTTTCATCAAGTCAAGTTCAATAAAATACCTATCCTGAGTCGGGACGACAGTGAAAAGTGTACGCTAAAAGTTGAGTATTTCACGAGCCTCTCTTCTTAGGGAGATTAACTCGTTAAGTTCGGTAAATAAACTCTTGCTTAAAAATAACTTAAAACGCGCTCCAGCGTTTTTGAAATCTCCGCTTCTAAAGGGGAAAGGGGGCAATTTCTAAAATGTTTCTACGTTGTTTGTCTCATCCAGCACGAAATAATGGATCAATGATTTAAAATGAATTTCGTGGCATGGTTAGCACGAGTCAGGTTCGTTTTTTGTTACGTCACTTTCATTAAAATGCATGTTCTAATTAGGGAAATGAGATTTATAAATTGTTCTCCAAAAATAGGTTATTCTACGAGCATATAATACGTACGTATTAGTGAGATGTAACTAGGTATACAAACTCCTTAATTTTTAAAAATAAAAGGTCACATACCTCAGCGTTTTCCGAAATTCCGCTACTAAGAAGGAAAGGGTCAGTTTGTAAAATATCTTAATTTGCTGTTTTGTATTCATAAAATAGCTTAAGTGAGGAAACGTTTGAGCAATTCATATTGAAATATTGAAGAAAGATGGGCTAACCTGGGTTTAGTTTGTATCACTTCACTTTAACTGAAATAAGTAGACCTATCCTTACGGGGAATTGAGGTTCAAACACTTTGTAAAGAATAACGGCTGCACTGTCTGTCATTTTTGAACATTGCACTTTTGTCCATGTGAGTTTTCATTTCATTTCGATTTAAATATGCATTAAAGGGGGAAAAGGGGGTTTATACCTTTCAAATATTTTCTATAAAGTTATTCTTTCCTTGAGGAAAACGTGCATTTCTTCTAGTTTCTTAAAAGTCTACACCTTAAGCTGCTAAATCCATTTTTCAATTTTGTCAGGAGACGAAACGAATATGACTCCCTCATGTTTCAGAATCGCTGAACAATTTTTTTTGTGTAGTGGTCACTACTTAATGCAGATGAATGAAATCTACCAGTAAAGAAAAAAACAATTGTTTAACAATTCTGAAACATAAGGGAGTCACTTTGTTTTTCGTTTCCTGACAAAATTGAAAAATGGATTTAGCAGGTTTTGCTTGGTTTCTTTAGTGTTTCAAGTAGTACTCTACTCGTCGCTAGATGGCAGCACATACGTTCTGTGTTCTTTATAGTTATGTACTGTGGTGCTCTCTGGAGCGTACATTTTAAATTAAATAAAAAGATTAAAAGTGATATACACTGAATCTTGTAACATTTCTCCAAGAAAAAAAAAAAGACTTTAGTCTGGACACTGAAACAGCTGATTAGTTACTTCCGCATACAGTTAGCAACTATGATCTATGTTAGTAGGTCAGGTTCAATGAACATTGTGCTTCGTTTGTTCATCGAGAGTTAACAGCGCCACCTATGAACTGTGGTTGAAATGTCAACCCGCGATTAGCGTCAGAACAGAAGAAAAGGTAATCGTCGACGGATCTAAAATTACTCTTTGGAAATAAGAATACAAATTAGAAATCGTAATGGGTTTGTTAAATGGAATTAGAAGAAAATTTTGTGAATAGTGTTGGATATTAATTTAAGATCCGCTTGTGAAGTGGTGTGAAAGTAAAGCCTGAAATGTGAATAATTATATAATCATATTGTAAGTGTGTTTGATTGGCATGTTCAACGGAACCGTAAGTATGTTCTAAATTCTATCCTTTTTATTTTTGCGCCATTTTGGACCGATTAATACTTCGATTCCGGGGGATATGTTCATCGAATCACACGTAACTATTTCTTTAGTTATATTGAAATTAACCTATAAATTACTTGAAATATTTTTGGATTTAATATTGAAAGCTTTAAAATATTATTTGGACAGAAATAATTCATGGGCGTTAAATTGTGGAATTGTTCACACCGCTATCAAAAGAATTGAAAGGGGAAGATTTCAATTTAAGTGTTGTTTGTTAAGTGTTAAAAATATATATTTAGTTGTTGCTATTATTCTAGTTGTTACATATATTGGAAATAAATTGTTAATTATATTGAAATTTGCTGAATACTTTTTGCTCACTAAATCATTTGCCTTCAGTTCCGCATCAAAGGAGATTACATTAAACCCTTTCGAGAATAGCAGTGTACCCGTTATGGCGCATTACTGCTACATATAAATTAAAAGTTACCTTTTCTTCTGTTCTCGGTAACTAACTTTGATGCGTGAGGGAATCGAATCTGACTGTATTGAAGGCAAACAACTTGATTTAGTAGGAAATATATGCTGGATAATATTCTTTGTGTTTGGTTTAGGCAGATAACTAGAAAAAAAAGAAAATGAGTATTTATAATGCGCAGAGAGGGTTACGAGTTAACCAATTACGGCGTGCGACAGCACCTTACGTTCCGGTGGCAGACCCACCCCTTATAGTTTTTGATAACGAAAATCATGAGGAGGGGAGAGAAAGACAGCCAGTTGCGGCTAACATAGAGAGACATTGGAATCAACCAGTGTTGCGAGCTCCCATAGTTTGTAATTTCCAGAAGCAATTTTCTCAAAGTATTTTTCGCTCTTTAGAAAAACAAATTAGTGAAGTACCGGAAATAGATGGAACGGATGGGTTACTGGTTTGTCATTTCCTATTAAAGCTTGACATGTTAATTGTTAAGGAAATAGCTCCTGTAGAAGCTATCTTGGTTTCAAGTCTTCAGAAATGTAGAAAACAAGCTTACGAGGAATTACAACGTTTATTATCTATCACTACAGATTGGGAACATATTTGCCATTCGTTATTGGTTAAGTTTGTAACTCCTTTGGTAAATACTGAATTTATGAAATCGGTTTTATATAGAGTTATGCGGGAAGATGAGAATTTATTGAATTTCATTCAAGAGAAGTTTAGTACTTTGAATATTTTGGAAATGGAAATGTGTGAGGAGGAAATTTGTAAAATGATTAGTAATTTAGTAACTCCGGAAATTAGAAATTTGTTATTAATTGTAAGTGTTCCGAAAACTATACATGAGTATGTAGATTTCGCTGAGAGTTTTGAAATTAATGAAAAGTATAGTCAAGATTATAAAAGGGTTATGAGGAATGACCATATGCCTCCCCCGAGATTTAAAGCCCCTCTAAGGAGTATGAACACTCGCCAAACATTAGAGAATAGAACATTTAAGCATAGAGGAAATTTTTCGAAATCAAATCACGCTTTAGGATTTCATAGTGCTTCAAACTCAATCAAGGAAGACGGTAATGATGGAACATTATTACAGTTACCTGTTAGCATTTGTCATACGTTGTTTCCCTGTATCATTGACACGGGATCAAGTTTAAATTTCGTCGAGGAAAAGGTTTTAGAGGCAATTCGAACAAAATGTCAACCTGTGGTGAAACAAGTAAATTATTCCGTCACTATAATGCAAGACAAGGAACTAGTAGTGCGTGAACTGGTACAAATTATATTTTTCATTAATGGTGTTCGATTTTCGGCCTGGTTTGGTGTAGTAAAACATCCAAAACTTAAACTGTTAATCGGTATAAACTTTCTTCGCGAAAATTTTGCACATATTAACGTTAATGCTCAAGAACTTTGGTTTGAGAAAGTGAATCTTAAAGTGGGATTAAAACCTTTAGATTGGGAATCTTGTGTTATGAACAGTAAGCTGTGCGATTCTCCATATATTTTCAGGTCTGTCCGGAATGCCCCCAGGCAACTTGGCGCCACAGCCTGGGAGTCCTACGGAAATAACAGACCTGATTTTCCACAACATGCATCAGGCCGAGCAAAAATTCAAAATTCACCACAGCCAAGGAGTTTTGGGAAAAAGAGCCAGACCAGCAATGGTAGAGGAAGGAGGCAGAGAGGAGAAAAGGTTCCATTGGAAACTTCGTGCGTGGGGCTGATGTCGCCAGGAACATCGACGGCGCATGAGAATGTGGGAGAACCAGCTGGCTCCAGGGTTTCCAATCCTACGTATAAAGATATCTCAATGGAGGAGGCCGAAATAAAATCAAAAGGTATTAATGATTTTGAGAATATTGTTAATGAAAATTTAATTGACTATGTGAAAAATTTAGCTATAGAATTTCAAGACGTTATAACGGAAAATTTAGGTCAGGTTAAGGACTATCAGTATGAAATTCAGTTAACAGATCCTTCTCCTAGCATAACTCAGCCTTATTCAGTTCCTAAGCATAAATTGAAAGAAATTAATCAGTATATAGATAAATTAATAGAATCTGGTGTAGTTGAAGAGATTGATAGTAGTCCTTACATTTCTCCATGTTTCTTGGTGACGAATAAGGACAATTCTAAGAGACTTGTCATAAATTATTTTTCTGTCAACAAAAAGTTGTTATTGACAGCTTATCCGTCACCTAATTTAGAGGGCATTATTTCTAATATTGGACGTCATACTCTGTATACAACGGTCGATTTAAAAAGTTCTTTTTTCCAAGTAAATATTAAGCCAGAATGTAGGAAAATAACTGCCTTTGCAACACCTAATAGGCTATTACAAATGGTTAAGCTCCCGATGGGTCTAGCTGTTAGCCCATTTATTCTTTCTAGCTTAATGCATAAAATCTTTAGAGATCTCGAAGGTGACTATTTAGATATTTATTGTGACGATTTGATTATTCACACAGATTCAATAGAAAAGCATAAAGAAATATTAGAAAAAGTACTTAAACGTCTTCGTGAATGGGGGATTACTATCAGTCCTCATAAAGCAAAAATTTTGAAATCAAAAATTAAAATCTTAGGATATGAATTTAGTAATGGGGAAATGAAAATAGATGAAGATAGAGTCAAGGTAATTAGAGATTTACCTAAACCAAAGAACAAGCGTGCTTTAAATAAGATGTTAGGATTTTTGAATTACTATCTCAGATTTCTTAAAGATTATGCTGATTTGTTGACTCCATTAAATGCAATGAGGTCTCCCTCAGTTCCATTTGTCTGGGGAAAGGAGGAGGATGAACTTTTAGAGAAAATTAAGGAAGCTATCATAAATCACGTGATTCTTAGAGTTCCAGATATGGATGCTCCCTTTGTAATTCATGTCGATGCTTCGACTAAAAATTATGGGGCCATATTAAGTCAATATGATGGAGAAGGTAAATTAAGACCTGTTTATTTTCTTAGTAAACGTATACCCCCATCAGACTGGTCCAAGAGCATTTTTGAACTAGAATTGAGAAGTTTAGTTCACGCTCTTGATAAATTCGATATGTATTTACATAAAAGGTTCACGGTCTATTGTGACAATTCAGCTTTGACGTGGATTTTGCGAAATCATAAGCGTCAAAAGAAATATGGTTCCCTTATAGAAAAGGTTAGTAAATATCAGTTTGATATAGTTTATTTGCGTAGTGGACACAATAATTTAGCGGATTATATTTCTCGCATGAATAATTATATCGATTTTACCCCTCCTTCGAAGGACATTATGGAAATTGAGAAAGTAGATGGGAAGGATGTACATTTAAATTTTGTAAATTTTTGGAGAAATCCATTTTTCCATAGACCTTTGAGTGAGCATCAGCGAGAGGATCCATCTTTGGGTACTATTATCCAAGAAATTGAGAGTGGTAAGAATAAACATCCTTATTTGATTAAAGATGGTGTATTGTTAAAGAAAACTAAGGGAAAACAATATGGTGGCTTAAGAGCTGTTATTCCTGAATCACTTAAATATAGCATTATTAAATATCATCACGAAGACCCTGTGGGTGGTGGCCACAGTGGTTCGCAACGTACGATTGCTAAGATAGCTAGTAGATATACTTGTAAAGATTTATTTCCAAGTATTCGAGAGTTTATACAAAAATGTCAAATTTGTCAATTTTGTAAAGACAGGAATACCACTCAATATGGTACTTACTACTCACATAAAGAAAGATATCCGAACAACTCCGTATATTTAGATGTAATGGGTCCCTGGCCTGTTAGTAATGGTTTTAAATATGTTTTGGTATTAACAGATGGTTATTCACGATTTGTAATTATCGAACCTCTTAGAAATTTAAATGCAAAATCTATCTGTTTAAAATTAGATAAGATATTCTACTCTTATGGATATCCAAATAAAATTATATGTGACAATGCAAGTTATTTTCAAAGCGAATATTTCAAGAGTTACTTATTTAGTCTAGGCATTAAACGTATTCATACGTCTCCTTACTCCATGTCCAGTAATTTGACGGAGCGTCAAAATAAAAACATAAAACAAATAATAAAATGTTATGTACATAAAAACCAAACTCAATGGTCAAAGTATATATATCAGGTGCAATATACTTTAAACACTAGTGAGAATAGTGAAACGAGGAAGACAGCGAGTGAATTATTTTTAGGACGCAAAATGTTTAATCCTTTGGACATTAATTGGATTTTAGACTTAGGAATTCTTGAAACTTCGCAAAATAAAGAAGAATTAAATGAAATTATTGTAGAAAACATTGAAAAGGCCTGGAAAAGAAAAGAGAAGATTTATTCAAAGAAACATAGGGACATAGATTTGCCAGTAGGGGAGAAAGTACTTGTAAAGAGAATAATGAAGGCTTCTCTTGAAAAGAGGTTTCAACCAAAGTTAAGCAGTCAGTACCATGGCCCATTTGAAATCCTTTCTTACCCAACAAGGAACACCGTCTGGTTACAGTTAGTAGCGGATAAGAATATTAAGATCAAAAGGCATGTTAGTTTCATTAAGAAATATTATCCTAGCAATACTAATAACTCTAACATTTCTTGCAATTTTAGTAATATTAACTATCGAAGACAGCTTGATAATTTTGGTTCTGAAAATTGTAACGCTAATAATAGCTGTGAAATAAATAGTAACAACAATAATAGTAATCACTCTGACTTTGTAACATGAAAATTTTAAGGAAAGAACTTGTCATTAAATATTGTGTTAAATTTATAAATGTAATCTCGTTGTGTTTGTTGTATACTGTGCTTGTTGTTCAATTCTGCAGGTTCAGAATTGGCAAGGTCATGCCATGGCTGTGAACGTCCTTGTGTACGTCGAGACCCTCGTCATGTCAAACCCTTTCATTCCTGTCTGACGCCCGACCTGAGCCATAAGGTGGATGGAAAAGCTCTGTATGCGCAACATACTGGTTATTTGTCATCTCTTCAGTAATGGATGGACACTTGTCATCTGAATTCATCAAATGGAAAATGGAGCTCCTGTTGACATCTACTTGTGAAAGACGTTGGTGAATTTCGTGGTGAGTTTGTTCCAATTCTTCTGCATGCTGTGATTAAGATAAACAATATTTTTTTTCTTTTCGAAATTTCTATAACCAGTTTATAAAAAAAAAAACTTGACCGTGGGGGAATTTTATATGTAACATTTCTCCAAGAAAAAAAAAAAGACTTTAGTCTGGACACTGAAACAGCTGATTAGTTACTTCCGCATACAGTTAGCAACTATGATCTATGTTAGTAGGTCAGGTTCAATGAACATTGTGCTTCGTTTGTTCATCGAGAGTTAACAGCGCCACCTATGAACTGTGGTTGAAATGTCAACCCGCGATTAGCGTCAGAACAGAAGAAAAGGTAATCGTCGACGGATCTAAAATTACTCTTTGGAAATAAGAATACAAATTAGAAATCGTAATGGGTTTGTTAAATGGAATTAGAAGAAAATTTTGTGAATAGTGTTGGATATTAATTTAAGATCCGCTTGTGAAGTGGTGTGAAAGTAAAGCCTGAAATGTGAATAATTATATAATCATATTGTAAGTGTGTTTGATTGGCATGTTCAACGGAACCGTAAGTATGTTCTAAATTCTATCCTTTTTATTTTTGCGCCATTTTGGACCGATTAATACTTCGATTCCGGGGGATATGTTCATCGAATCACACGTAACTATTTCTTTAGTTATATTGAAATTAACCTATAAATTACTTGAAATATTTTTGGATTTAATATTGAAAGCTTTAAAATATTATTTGGACAGAAATAATTCATGGGCGTTAAATTGTGGAATTGTTCACACCGCTATCAAAAGAATTGAAAGGGGAAGATTTCAATTTAAGTGTTGTTTGTTAAGTGTTAAAAATATATATTTAGTTGTTGCTATTATTCTAGTTGTTACATATATTGGAAATAAATTGTTAATTATATTGAAATTTGCTGAATACTTTTTGCTCACTAAATCATTTGCCTTCAGTTCCGCATCAAAGGAGATTACATTAAACCCTTTCGAGAATAGCAGTGTACCCGTTATGGCGCATTACTGCTACAATCTCCACTTTCGGTAGACGTATAGCCGGGACCAAGCGTTCACCCAGAAATTTTTATTGGAGGGATGGTACAAGCTTTGGTGGGAGAGTCCAATATTACAAGTCACTACGTCTATTTAGTATTAAACAGATATTATTCTGCATTCGATAAGTAATTGTAAAATACTTCCCCCTATAATTTCAGAAAAAAAGATAGAACAGATTGTTTTAATAAGAGAAAGAGTACAGATGAAATGTAAAATCAAATGTTTATGCAACATCAATCATTTCTCTGTTTAGCAAGTACCCTTTTATTAAGAAACTGTATGTTGAGTTAGGAAGTTCTTTTTTGGGGAGCGGGGAGGATCCAGACCCGTGGTCCCCCCCATGCGTGCCTCCCTGGCCGAGACATTCCCTTTTTTTCAACTGTTGTCATGTTTCTTTCTGATTCTCAAACGGGACGCCTAAATATCTTATTTTTGAGAAAATATGAACAAGCCTAAAGATTCCCAATAAGTGTTGATGCCAAAATAGCTCTATACGCAGTCATTTTAACTATAAATAAATAAATAAAATGTCCCATAATTATTACTCCAAATATACATTATTAGACAAATTCTACACTCTTTAGTTAAAATGACTGTGTATAGAGCTATTTTGGCATGAACACTTATTGGGAATATCTAGGTTATGCCTGAGACTTGCAATAGGCCTACTTGAGTATCACTTAAAGAACGCTGAGTTATCTTCTTTACTTCTGTATTTTGTAACTTGAAAATACTACTGGCGCCCAAAATGGAATGTGGGAATCTTACACCTTCCACTCCCTCCCTCCGCTTTCCACCATTGATATGCGTCTCGTTTTTGTAAGTTAAAATTTTATTCACCTTAGATGTACAGAAACAATAAAGTGTAACGCTTAAAAGAAAACATTCTGCCTGTAAAACTTTAAATACGATTACAATTTAGAAAAGTAAATTAGGAAAATGAAAGTTACTTTTTTAAATGTTTTTACTTAAGTAAAAATAAAGGTTTTAAACTCTTGCTCAAATGCTACTTCATATTTTACGGTTTCAAAAGATGATTTCATAAACGTATCTTGATTTTATATATATCGATTGCATAGAAATAACGCTCATTGGATAAAATGCAATAATTAAAACCGTCAAATTACCGCTAAATTATTAACAGTGAATAGATTACTATTTGTAAACACATTATTAAAACAACCTCTTCGTAGCTTTCTATGGAGTCGCTTAGGTATTTTTACATTCAAACGAGTCAAACTACAATGTATCACAATAAGTAAACATGTATACGTACGTAATTTTGTTCTCTAATTATACCAGTGTAACATTTGATAGATTAAAAAAATAATTTTTTTTTTTACAATAAATAGTGAAGCGCTTTCCTGACTAAATGGCACACGAGTGTGATTTCCGTGTAAATGGTATTGGATTCGATTCTCAATCAGGGCGAGTTACTTATCTCGAATATGAACTCAAGTAGTGATTCAGATTGCATGGAAGCTGCAGATTCCGTTTCATATAGCCTCGATGCTGAATTCCAATGAGTTAATCAATTAGGAAGGGAACTGTATTTTCCTCTACGACAGAAGATAAGAAAGCTAATTAGGCTCAGCAGCTAATGACAAGGTTCTTCAGACATGTGCTTATGTTTATATTAGGTAGCTGAATCGCGAATTGATTAATGTTAAAATCTCTAAAGGCCAACATACACTAGCGTATTTTCAGCGCGCATTTTCGGTCCGTAAAATGATGTCGTAAATTTCGGTCCGTAAGTTGGCCCATACACCTAGCGTAAAAATAGGCGCGTAAAAGAAGAAGAAAAAGAAGCGGTCATTTTTCGCTCTTCCTCTTGCCTGTTGTTTGAGCACATGGTCGTTTTCCAGTTTACTCAAGTTGCTTGAACAAGATGGATCTATCTGAGGCCATGGCTTTAAGTGCAGGAGCTATAAACATTGTGTTGTTAAGTAAAAAAAATAAAAAGAAAGCATAGAAGAAACAGACTGGGAGCCACGCCGAAGGGGATTAAAAATTCACATTTATCTATATTACGTCCAAGCAGCTCAATCCACTTGGCCTAGTGTTGGTACAATCTTACATCATTGTACTTAGTGATCTGAGATCACTAAATATTTATATAAATCGTACTTCGAAGGAGGAGGACACAGGACAGGGAAAAAGTTATATTCATTTTTTTACGATGTAAATTGCAAACATTTAAATTTCTAAACAGACACAATGATGATTTAATACAATCTGAACGAGCTTGATGTGTGGTTTCCTCTTACCTTCCGAAATAAGCCTATTGTTTGGAACTGCAGTTTACAAAGAATAAGGGAGTAAAGGAGTGTTCCGATAGTTGAATAATTGATTGATTTTTTTGTTATACAATGTTTTAGACTGTTGACTTTGGTGGTTAAAAAGTGGGCTACTGAATGATAAATTCAATTTAAAGAAAATATGATTTATTAATGGTTGCAGCTTTCGTTTTTTTTTCTTACAAAATTAACGAAGAATATAGTAGTAACAAATAGAATAAATTATCCCCTCACGGGATACCAATTTTTATTATGTTGTCCACAGCTCAAAATAGGCCAGAAAGGAAAAACATGACTTATACAACTACCTCCAGCCCCAGGGGCGTTGTTAAGGGGGGAGCCTCCCCCCTCAAAGTTTCCAATTTCTTGACAAGTTGGCAAATTAAAATACCTAGTTGGCAACTTGAAGAATGCCGTTTTGTTCAATTGACTTATTTGGTTTAACATTTTCTTAGATACCCAGTTGCTGTAACTTATCAGTTCTTTTATAGATTTGGCATAAATTTTGTGTAGTTTCCTATCTTGAAATAAATTGATATATTCGTTTAAAGCTCCTTTACTTATTGCATGTGATCACACTTCACTTTTGTTCATTTTATATTCCTAAACATTTTGAAGAATCTTCAATAAAAAAATCGAGAAATTGTACCACTGACAAAAGCACAATAGAGGTGGCGTACAAAATTAAAACAAAGACAGATAGAAGAGGCTTTTCGGTGGCAGTTATATTGGAGACAAAAGCATTTGATACAAGAGCGTATACAAGACAACAGGCATATTGTGGAGATTAATGAAACTAATAAGAATTGATATTAATAAAACAAGAACAAGGCAGTGACTGGTTAGTATAAACTTTTTATTTCAGTTCTGTTTTGCAGTAAGACTTTCTATTCACAGGGCTTATCTAGTAGGGAGAACTGAACAGAAGTGTGTTTTGGGAATGGTATAGCCAGTGCCTTGTATAAGGGGGAGAGCGGGGCGATAGCCCCGGGCGCCGAAGTAAGGGGGCGCAAAATTGGGATAGAAAAAGAAGAGAACGAAAGAAAAAAGAAAGAAATGAAAAATTAGAGGAATATTACTAGTATGTACTTAAATCCTCTTTCTGCTTTAGGAGGTGGTCCTATAATGTTACTCATGTTAGGAAAATATATGTGCACATATATAAAATGGAAGGGAAAAAGTAACAAAATTTGCTCAAAATCAAGGAAAATCAGGGTTTATTTCTGAAAATTTTCTTACGCTTCGTGTCAACCATAGGGATGGTATCGAGACGAGACGAGACGAGACTTTGTACAGTCTCTGTCTCGTCTCGGTTTAAAAATAGCTGTCTCGGTCTCGGTCTCGTCTCGAGTCAAAAATCGCCGTCTCGGTCTCGGTCTCGTCTCGGTTAACATATGCTTGTCTCGATCTCGGTCTCGGTCTCGAGGGCGAAATCTCGGTCTCGTCTCGGTCTAGTCTCGAAAGTCTCGAAATAAATAGATGTAATTAAAATTGTAAAAGTATTATTATTGTAAAGTCTGTCGTTTCTGCTTCTTATTTTTGGCCTTATTCTTGACTTAGAATTATAGTATGGTGTACTTCTTCAGAGCTAATTTGCTAGCGCTGATGCCTTCCATGCGTGTGTTCCAGTTTCAATCATCAGTGGGTATATCATATCTGGGATAAAATTCTAATAGTAACCCATATTTACTTTCAGCAAAAAACTTTCTCATATGGCCTCAGTACTGCCTATACAATTAAACTCTATTAAATTAACTTCAGTACTATACAGTAGTTTATTTCCTTTCTTAGAATAAGAATTATTCAATACATTCTAACGGATAACCCAACACATAGCAGCATAAATGTATTTAATCGTACCGAAATTGAAATTTTACAATTTCTCATTTATTATCCAATACATTCTGTTTTGACTGTCATTTTAAAAAACATAATATAACGTTCATTATCTGAACAAATAGGGTAAATTATTACTACAATATATTTTGTTTAAAATTGATCAAATGATTTATTACCGTTTCACAGCTACGTGTTTATTTGACACCTTGAAATTCCTGAACTTTGTGGTGGGAGCTATAGCACTCATCTTTGCTATGTGTGGCCTCGGGTTGCATCACGAAACAAATTAAATTCAAAGTCAGATATTTCGCATAGTTCGCGTCTAAATTTAAGTACATTCTGTTTCTTATACTAGTTCCTAAAGTTGTAATGCATTACATACGCATACGTATATCCACTGCGGTAACATAGATTAAGCTTATTCCTGAGCTCTTACCGGTGCATGTGATCTTTATTCGAGAAAACCAATCGTGCGTTCATTACGTTGAAATTTTATATTGATTGAAAATTACTTGCGAAACATGAACATACATATTATATAAGTATATAGGTAATTCGAGCTAGCTGTATCTATTTTCTCTCTCTCGCCAAAACAAGTAATTCTTAACTTTCTAGTTTTCTTTTGTACCGGTACTCATTTTCGTAGTTTTGCAGCAACATGAAGTATTAAATAGTCAAAAATATATATAGGCCTATATATATATATTTTCGCTGTATGACTTTCGTTAAATTTTAGATCCAATTTTATCCTTATATATATATATATATATATATATATATATATATATCTGAACATTAGTGGTAGACTATGTTAAGTCACTTTTTGGTCAAATTGAGTTAGAATACTTTTTTTTAATAGACTATGTTCTTTCTAGTAATGTAATAATGTAAGTCTAAAGCCATCTTATTACTTTGTAACTACTTAGTATAGTTTGAAAAACAGTATTATAAATCTTAGTTAAGGAACCGGTTTTTCGCTTCTCCTGTAAAATTACGAAATTACGACTTGGTTTAATTTACCTCTGAGGTCTCGATATAAAATCATAATCATCATCATAATCAAGCATTATCAATCCATTGCTGAATGAAGTTTTCCCAAGTTTTCTCTACAACTATCTATCTTGGGTAATTCCTTTCCAGGTTACTCCCAAGTGGTTCCTGATTTTGTCACAATTTCTTGTACGCGGATATTTCCTAGGCTGTTTTTGTCACGTGGTATCCAATCTAAAATTGTTTTCGTCTATCGATCATAATTTCGTCTTGCAATATGTCCATCACATTTTCCGGTCTATTTTAAACATTATTTCATTAGTACCAGTCGTTAGTTGCCAAATAATTCATTTCTATATATTTGGGCTACAAATAGTTCATATCCTCTGCTTTTGGAGCACAGACACGCTACTTTTTGATCTTCGGATCTGGCAACACTGACTCAATTATTTAAATCAACACAATGTAAGAACCTCCATTTGCTGTAATGGCTAGTACGCTTGATTTTGGTTCGCATGGTCCCGAGTTCGATTCTTGGTGGTGGTAATTTTCAACGACCGAAGTTTATCGGATTCCACTATGATCAGTAACTCCACGTCTCCTTTAGCCGCCCTAGCATAATCGTGAGACGTTAAACTAAAACAAAACAAACCAAAAATCAACACAATGTATATTACTAACAGTAAGTCTTTGAATAATTGCATATAGCTATATGGTATGGATCGAGTTTGAGGTGGTCGGTGGTCAAATATAACAAATGAAATGCAGTTAGGGTGTAATTAAAATTTTAATAAAGCAGTGTTTTAATCTAAAAAAAAAAAATACACCAGGCCTAAGGCTTAGGGAGAACAACTAGTGCTACTGAAAAGTTGTCAGTTACGTTTAATTTCAGTTACAATTTGCTTTTACATGTATTCTGGAACGAAAACTTTGACATTAACATTGTAAGTAGCCCAAAGACTATGAAAAACATCGTGTTTTGGAAACATTCTTGCACCATAAAACAAATTACGAGTAATTTTAAAATATTTTGCACTTTAGCTACGTTATTTGCACTATATTTATAATAATATTTAGCAATTTATTTAAGTTCGCAACACTGCTTAAAATAATGTAACTGCGACTTATAATTAAAACTACTGAACACTAATGTTATAATGTTCCTGCCATTTGAGTTATTAGAGATCTCCAAAATGTTGGTGTTAGTGATATGTATTGTCTTTTGTTACACTGAATAATATATGTGCTTTTGTGGTTTAATTTAATATCTAAATTAGAAATATGTAGAGCTCTTTCGTGGCTAAGCAGTTAGCCTATGGCGTGAGAGACCCGGGTTAGGTTCCCGGCGGGAGCTCATGTGGTTTAGATTCAACGTTAATCAGTAGGTTCAGTCTCATAACCTCGCTGCTGAAAGAGGCGTTAAACTCAATTAAAAAATGAAATGAAATTTTTGAGTTTTACATCCCATGGTTATGCCAGTTAGGCTAAAGGAGACTGTGATGATGAGAGATGAATGAAATGGTGTATTGAAGAAAGTAGGAGGAAACGGGAGAACCCCGAGAAAACCCACGCACTAAACTAAATTAACTGAACAGAAATATGTAATATCAAACGTAGTGCAATTTGAGAAATTACAACTTTATGTTGCGTTGGCAACATTGCTTGTTTATCTAGTGGTATTGCAGAATATCTAGAAGAATTTTCCCTTCCATATTTCACACAGCATGTTATAAAAATTCAGCATTTTAAATATATATAACTATTATATATAACTAGATGAAATACCCATTTTTCGCATGGGACCAGTATTTGGAAGTCAAGGCCTGTGGGAGTATCACTATCTCAGCAACCGCGAAATTAATGTATTTGACACTAATATCGGTCATTTTGTATTATTTTTACGTCTCGGTACCCCGTCCCCAGCAGGTGAACCCCGGCCCGCATGCACTGGTAGCTGAATTTGAAAGTCATCGCTAATGGAAGTGACACCATTGATATCACCGACTGCAAAAACTATGTATTCGACACTAATATCGGTCATTTTCTACTACTTTTACATGTCCCGGTAAACGCCTCTCCTGATTCAATTTTTTTTTTAAAGGCTTCTTCTTGGTCTGAGGCCTGGGACATGATACTTGTCACCCAAATTTCATAACTCTTGTACTCTCGTCTGGTCCCCAGGCCGCACACAGGCAATCAGAAAGACAGTCACGTAGACACACAGAGACAAACAAACTCTTCCTTTTACTTATATTAGATATGATATACAGGCGAGGATCCAAGGGGAGTGTTAAAGGAGTTATACCTCCTCTTGACGCTCAGCTACACACTATAAATTGGGCTTCAATCCTACTTCTTTCTTTACACTGGATAAAATGTCAAACTATGGTTTAGCCCCTCCCTCGATCATATCCTGGATCCGCTGGTATATATATATATATATATATATATATATATATATATATATATATATATATATATATATATGTGTGTGTGTGTGTGTGTGTGTGTTGAGAGAGGGAGAGAGAGACAGAGATGACTATACACATCAGCAGTGGATTTTGTTTCGGGAGAGGCTTGAGAACGAGTAAGAAATATTTGTATTGTACGTGCAATGCGAAAAAATGATGACAATTCTATTTCGGGAGGGGCTTCAGTCCGATAGCCGTCCCCTAAATACGCCACTGAACATTAGTCAACCGTTCCCATATTACGTAATACAGCAACGAAAGAAATTTTGAGTAAAGGTCAATCTTAATAGTTGTCTATATCAATATTCGAGACGAGACCGAGACTTTCGAGACTGACCTAAGTCTCGTCTCGGTCTCGTCTCGATTTATAGAGCTCCGTCTCGGTCTCGTACAACGAGATACTTTGTATAAATTGATAATTACTTGTATTTATCGGGCAGAAAGTGCTTCTACATAAGCACTATACCAAATATAATGTTAATTTAAAAATAACAAAAGAAGAATGTTTTCAAAATATATAAGATATATACATTATTGTATAATTAGTTGCTATGTAGTTGTTGATAGATACCTAACAAACATGTACGATTGCAATACAGTCTATGTACATATTCGTTCAAAGAGAATCAACGAATAAAATTGTTTAAAACGTATCATCGTTTTGTAATTTCAATATAAAAGGTGAGAATACTAGTAAATGTAATCACGGAAGATATTTTAATGTGTAAACAAATACTACCACTCAAGATCTACTTATATTATTAGCCGAACCAGGTTGACGACTACCTTTGGTGAGTCGTTGTACTCGGTCTCGTCTCGGTAGATAAAAGACCGTCTCGGTCTTGGTCTCGTCTCGGTATATAAAAGGCCGTCTCGGTCTCGGTCTCGTCTCGATAATTCGAGACAATACCGAGACGAGACCGAGACTAGTCTCGGTCTCGGTACCATCCCTAGCAACCATGATGGCGCTTCGCGGTTGGTATGTCGATCTCACTCATATGTACGGGGGCGCCATCGTGTACTCTCGCCCCGAGGAAAATATATGCGCACATGTATAAAATGGAAGGAAAAAGTAATAAAAAGTGCTCAAAATCAAGGAAAAGCAAGGTTTAGTTTTGAAAATTTTCTTACGCTTCGCGCAAACCATGATGGCGCTTCGCGGTTGCTATTTCGACCTCACTCATATTGTACGTGGGCGCCGTCGTATACCCTCGCCCCAGGCGCTGATTTCCATGGCACGGCACTGGGGGGCCACAGTAGGTTTCTCAGGCGTTCGATGGGGGGAAGCTACAATGGATGAGTCGAGTCATTTTGTAAACCTAAGTGCATGATTCCAAAAGTCACATTCTGGAGGGCCAAACAATACGTCTGCTGGGTGAAAGCATAGACCGGCGTGTCTTTCACTTTATTTTCATACAGATGAGTTGTCATTCCTACCTTATTTTTAATCCCGTAGTTGCTTCTTTCGGAAAGTTAAACAAAAATTGAAGTTCTTCCTTTCTTTATAGTACGTATTTATAAGTCAAAGCATTACGTAACCATTGCATGTTACGTAGTTCACAGGGCCGCAACTATGGGGAAGAAAGCAATTCACGTGCCCCGGGCGTGTGACTGGTGGGGCGCCTAAAAGGGAGGTTAAATATTAGTATTTTTCCTGCCGGTATTTAATACTTTTCATCAGAATGCGAAATCATGATATCGAAGTGGGAGGAGACTGGAGGACAGAAAAAAAAGCTCTGCGCACTTCTCGTAAGGATTGGCTGGCGGGGATTACCTAAACTATGATAACCATGAGTTGTCAAATTAACAGTTGTGCATCATGGGTGATGATAATGATCCTGAATTGAGCTGTGAAATTGGACTCGAAACCGGGGGGTTATTCGTATTCATATCTCAGATGGGGCATGAAATGGGACGAATATGAAAATAAGGTTGCTGTAAAGTTTTCCACAGGGTTGGTAAGTGTGGCATTTTTTTTATCAAGACTTGGCAATTTCAAGTTTCATTTCTTACCCCCCCCCTTCCAAATCTTGTAACGCTCGCTACGCCGCTGTCCAGCCCCATTCCTTAGAAATAGTTTGATCCTTGTTACCTCGGCTTTTGTAAGTTGAAGGGATCCTCCCCGCTGCTTCCACCTACCTTTTTTTTATTTCAAAGTTTATCTTGCCATTTAGTTTTTATCTAGTTGTTAAAAATCATTTAAATATTTATTTATTGAAAGGTTGGGTGTTAGCGGACTTGGGTAATTTCATCACCGGAATTTTCGTCACCGGTAATTTTGTCACCAAAATATTAGCATGTAGGCTATTTCGTTACCGGAAATTTCGACATAGTAATTTCGTCACTTGTAATTTTGTCACCAAAATATTAGCATGCAGGAAATTTTATCATGGTCATTTTTTCATCTTTGTTGAACTAAGTAGAGACAAAGTAAACGACCGAAACAGCTGACCTTATTTTAATCAAAGTTGGAAAACAATTCAGTTAGTGTTCGACTCTGGAAAATCAAAGTTTCGGATACTCGAAGCAAGAACAAACAGCAGTAAAATAGCATAATGTCAGTTTCAGCAAATGTTAAAAGCACAGGCAAAATGGGCCAGTAATGGATTTATATATCACTATTTACAAATATAAGTTTTGGCAATATTAAAATTTCAGAACAGAAAATTAGCAAACAAAATATAACTTGTATTAATGCAATAAATGGTTTACATGTTCATTCTACTATAGGAAACAACAAGCAATTTTTTGTTGAAACATTTAGTTCCAGTGTTATACGTTAAGCACAAAGACTAGAGCCGTTTCTAAAAGATCTGAAACACTCTTCTAGTTTGCTGTTTGGGTGGTTGCCCCACAGCATCTTGATGAAGCACAGCTGAAACCGTTGCTTCAACTTGTTGAATTTCATGAATAAGCTTCCAAATAGTTGCGTGGGACATTCCTACTAGATGATGAAACTTCTAGTTCCACAATTCACAAATATTAATTATCCTAGAATTGCTGCTAAAGGTAGCCTGGTGAACGTTCCAATTGTCTGGGGGATATAGACGGGGCACATTACGCAAACAAATATTCCCAGACCGAGCTTTAACAGGGCGATACGTGTTTGACACCTAAGTGCTATCAAAATAGTCCAGAAGTTCCAGCTTTTCCTACGAAGTCACTTGTATTAATCGATGCACATCTGCTATTGGAAGAAATGCAAATCTGTTTATTTTCTCGCAAAATAGACGAAAATTTTCATTGCTTTTGTACCGTTCTAAGAGTCCAAGCTCTTGGACCTTCCTCCATGTTGACTGAGTCAGGTGAAAAAAGTAACGCTATAAACGAGTTGAATCTCCAAAAGTTGCATTTACAGCCAGCATTTACGCTATATCAAAATCCATTACCATAGTTACAGGTCCGGATATTCACTAAATTCACTGCACTGATGCACCACCGCACGAAACAGTTCTTTATATGAATTTTGTGTCTTGGTTTACATTAGGGCGTATACCTAGTAAAGGAAGTCTCACCTCAAATAACATATACTTTTTTTTTTTCGCCATTGAAAAGTTGGCGTTCACCATCCATGTTTCACTTTTTAATAGCTTCATAAGGCTATATTTAAAGGAAACATCCGGAAATATTTATACGTTTTTCTTCCTTTATAGAAATTTGAACTCCACATAAGTTATATCCAATAACAATTTGCTAATGTTTACTCAGAGTTGAAATATAATATAATTCTTTTAATAGCTCCTAAAAAAAAGCCACTCTTTTCAAATGACTCTGTTAACTTGGAAGGTCCAAGAGTTTGGGCTCAGAGAACGGTACTAGAACGATGAAAATTTTCGTCTATTCTGCGGGAAAATTAACAGATTGGCGTATCTTCCCATATTTGTTTATTATTTTCTGTTCTGAAATTTTGATATTCGCGAAATTTAATATTTCTAAATAGTGAATAATGAACCCATTAGTGCCCCATGTTGCCTGTGCTTTTAACATTTGCTCAAGCAGACATTATTTTCTTCTACTGGTGTTTGTTCTTGCTTCGAGTAACAGAAACTTCAATTTTGCAGAGTTCAACACCAACTGAATTGTTTTCTAAGTTTATTAAAATAACGTAAGCTGTTTGATCGTTTGCTTTGTCTCTATTTAATTCAACAAAGGTGAAGAAATAACCGTGACAAAATTTCCTATATGACAATATTTCTGTGATAGAATTACTGGAAACTTTTATATCTTGTCTCAAATACAATATCTAAAATATGTAACTCTTTATTTAATAATAATAATATATTTTGATTATGCTGCATAGTTTTGGCAGTTGAAGATTAAAGAAAACAATTTCAAAAACTTTTTCGAGTTCATTCATTGTACTTGTATTATGTTCTAAAAGACACTGGTGATGAAATTATCGTGACATTATTTTCGGTGACGAAATTACTGTGACGAATTTTCCTGTGACAAAATTACCGTCGCCCGGTGTTAGCATGCGGGGTCAGGTTAAATTCAGTTCTACTCTGGTTTTCGTTTATTGCCAGTTTATCACTGTTTATTTTCATGGTTTCTTTAAATGTAGTCTTTAGTAATTTACTGTATTAAAAAAAATGTTTTAAACTTAATGACTTTTTTCTTCGTTCTTGCTGTCGGGTATGTGACATGAGGGTAAAATCCACCCGAACTTGAGGGTTTCCACATATACATACAAATCAATTGAGCGTAGTAAGGGCGAACTCAACATCGGACAATTTTCTTTAAATTCGAGTGATAAATTTCTAAACTTAATACCTTTATCAGATTTCCAAGGGAAGGTTTTCGAATTTTCTTCCTATCCCCCAAAATAAAGGAAGTTCACTGATAGATGAAAATAAAAAGATAAACACGATTTTATCGAAAATGACTAACGATTCTTCTCGTACATCAATATTTCATTACCACTTTTACTATTTGGCATAAGTTATTTCTGTGGTAAAAATACAAAAAGGTTAGTTTACTCATGCCTATGAGTTTTTTCGAGATATTTTCTCAAGCACGAGTCAGTTAATTTTGTTCGTAATTGATAAATAAATGGTTTATTAATAACCGGACAATATGACGTAACTAATTTTCCCTGAAAAGATCCACAACGGGTAGTTTACTCTTGAGGGAGAATTTTTTTCGAATTTCTGAAAAACGCCTTAGGTGATAGTTCATATTTCATAAATAAATGTTTAATCAATATGGAAACATCCACACGAAGCAGTCTTGAAGACGAGTTTCTACTATGTTCAATATGTAATGTCTATGAAAAATATACACTATTAAGTAGCAGATTGCGTCAATTATGTCAATTATCCTAATAATGATGCATATACTACTTACAAACATGGTAAAACGATTGAGTTGTTCGTGAAATAAATTATTTAAATGACAAGTATTGAGTGTTACATAATATTTTATGGCACTATACCTTAAGTTGACTTTATCTAGGAAGGTTTGATAGTACTCCCAACACTGAGATTGAGAAATGCTTTAATAAGTTAATATAAATTTATGAGTGTATTTCCTGTAAATGGGTGTAATTTTCAATTGTGGTCTTTGTTATTATCTCTTTTGGGCTTACATCTATTGTACTTTTCAGGTAAGTGTTCGTAAACATATCCCCATCATGATGAGATATAATACAATGTTGAAAAATATTCAACATGGCCGGCACCTCGAATTGAACCAGAACTTTTACGGCTGGGAAGCAACCATACAGAAAAAAAAACTGTACAACGATTTGCTATTTGACTTAGTATATAAGCATTAATGATGAAATAGGATTATTATTAGATTTAAATATTTGCACAAACTGAGGTTTGGAACAATATACGAAGAAAGAAACATTATATATCGTGGTTTATTGAATTTTTTTACGAGTAATATCAACATCGCGTGAAAAAATAGTTACTTTCTGAACCTATTTCGCTATAAATTCTTGTAAAGTTGAGAAAGTATTTAAAATAACAAGCAGCACATTGTCAAAATAGCAAGAATCGTCATCGAATTTCGATATTCAAACTCAATTATTTGCTCCGTGTTATCAGGGAAATATCGGATAGTATCTTGTTCAAGGTAAGGATTACTACTATTTAAACTTACAGATACAGCACTAGACCATTTTACCCTGAAACATTTTAACAATTTGATAACAATTTAATAACAATTTGAGGTCAAGATGGTACAAGACAACAGCGACATTACAAAAATAGCTTATTTATAGATGATCTGAAATAATACTCACTTGAAAAAACGTCTACAGTTTCTGGTAATTGATTATAGGTACTGGTCTAATTTTGTTTAGAAGAGACCTTTGGATAATATTAACTCTCACAGCTCGAGTGTAAAAGAGATCACTAGACCGTGTTGTTCTCGCGGGTACGCGAAAATTGATCTGACTTAAAAACTGTTCATATGATATGTGGCCATTTATAATTTTTTGGAAAAATATTAGGTCAGAAATTTTGTTTCTCACTAGGGGAGGTTTGATATTGAGGGATTTTAAAACGTTATTTTTTGGAATGTTCCCGAGGTGAGGTACTCGGTAGGATACAATAGCTAAAAAGAAATTAATTACGGAATTTAATTTTTTAAATGAGTAGGGCAGGCCATAGACCAGATAGGGGAACAATACTCAATAGTGGGAGCAACATATGATTTATAGATAATTTTCAATTCGGCAAGAATTGGCCAAATGCTATTGACAGTCATGCTTTTTTTTCTTTAATATCACAACGGCTCAGAGGCCACAGCGGCTCAGTGCTAAAGCACTTATCTCTGGTGCGTGGGGTCCCTGGTTCAATCCCCGTGCAAATAACTTTGTGTGGGCAACATCATGTCCGTGGGTTTTCTTCAGGGTACTCTCGTTTCCTCCCAAATTTCATTCCACCAATTCTCTCATCATCATTCACTTGCCTTAATTATTGTATTCTTTATTCTAAATGGCATAATCGTGGGAAGTTAAACTCAAAGATTTCATTTCAGTATCACAACGTGGGTAACTCTGAAGGTGTGACTTCATCTTTATATGCGCCTTTACCTGTGTGAAAAAAAAATCTAATGTCCAAATATTAAATTAAATCTTAAATTCCTAGTCGAAAGCATGAGGTTCGATAAGTTTAGCGAGCCTATATGAGAAGTAGAACCCGAACTGCATGAGCTCCCGCCTAGAATCGAACAGGGCGCCCCGCACAGAGGACGGGTACGCTGACTACATAGCCACGGAGGAGCTCTCATAATTTGCGAATTCAGATTAGGAAGTATTGGATTTAAATACCTTTTTCTCTGTGCACTCAAAATTAATTATGAATTTTAATTAGGAAATAATGTCTCGTTTTGTGCAATAGGAAATATTAGTTTAGCCGAAATCGTATCTTGTATGGAAAGACTGAAACTAGATTGGAATGATGATTTCTGGTGAGTCTACCAGCAAACCTCAGCAACGATTCGCGAGGACAACACAAGAACAGGTTTTCTCTTCTGAAAACAATAAGACCAGACCAGGGAGAAGGCCGTGAAAAGGGCAAGAGACCACCTGCTGCTCGAAAACCCTTTCATCTGAGCCGTTTTTACGCGCCGTTGAAAAGAGAGGCCGTTGCCATAGAAACCACCGTTTCCATAACAACGAATCCTGTCACGTTTTCCAATCTAAAACTGATAAAGGGCAAGAAAGAAGAAAAGAAAGAAAGCTCTGTAACAAATGAGATGCATGGAATAAGTCGTGAGTGGGAACCCTTCACCCCTGGTGGGGATATTCATGAAGCTATCAGCTTATGTCTAATTATATTGGAATATAATATCCATTTCTTAATTTCGAACATACTAGGTTCGATCGAAATGAGAAAACTTTTTATCGGACTTCTAAAGAAAATAAAAATAAATACATGACCGTGTTTATTACATATAGAATTCTCAGTCACGACCCCCTTTTCAGCTTTATTAAAAATAGAAGAAGAAGATGAAGAAAGGAAAAGGAAGATAGAAGAGGAAAGAGGTAAAGTAAGAAAGTGATAAAGAGGAAACTGTTACTGGATATTTTGAGAAATATGGTAAAGGGAAAGTGAATAATTATCGAATGGGGATTATTTCCGATAGCTATTGGGTGAATGTTTGGTATTAAGGTGATCAAAGGTAGACACATGTTAACCCATACATCCCAGACCTAGATCCATTTAACCCCAACTACCGAATTATCCCAATCTAGCTCTGAGATAGATGAGAAAGTTTAATTTAACCGTTTATTCAATATTTCCAGAAGTTCTAGACTAATATCCAATATTTGAAAAAACAAAACGACGAAGTTGATGGCATGTTAGAATCGACCACAGAGGAAAAAAAAATCAGAGTATCACATATTTGTCGAAGATTTTGACTTTCACAGTTTTCCCATGATGATCATTCGTTCCGGCTATTTCCGTCCTTTTTGCTTCCTTCATAGAGCCAACTTATATTAAGTTAGTATTGACATTCAATGACTTTAATTGCCAACTACCATTAATTATAATAAGTCACACATATATGTCAAAATAATCGGTGCACTTAATACTAAACCTACATTTCACTCACACACACATTCATACAGGACAATGTATACTTCAGGTTGTATTTAGTTGAATTAAACTAACCTAACTACATTTCTATAGACATTTATTACATTTCAATAAAAGAAAACTTAGTTTGACATAACAGGAAAAAATTTAATACATGAAAAGAATGTTTCATAAGCATGCACAGAAATCCGCTACTTTCAACAAGATCAAATAACACATTTCTCTTTCTAGAGATATTAAAAGTTGGATTACATAAAAAAAATTCGACAAAAGACGAAAGACAAAAATAAAAGAAAAAAAGAAGAAAATTCAAAGGTCAATATATTTAAGATTCAGTGCAATGAATACATATCATTGCGGAAAAAAGAAAGAAAAAATTATAATTGGTTAATCATCCTTTTTAAAAAAAAAAAACACTTTAGTAGCATTTTATTGAGTCTCTGTCCCAAGAGGAGACATTTCGACAATTTTATGAGTCTTTGTTCTCACGTCGATAATAACTCCTTTTTCAACTCTCTTTATTCACTATGATTTGTGTCCATGAGAGTATTTAGTCGTTTTGGTTTTAATTACAGACAAATAGTTGCTTCAAATTATATATATATATATATATATATTTTTCTCATTTCGTCACTTGACGCACTTGATATAAAATTTCAAAGTTTATCGAGATTTAAAATATCGAGTCCAGTCCCAAACATTGGGAACATATTTCCATATTCATGTATTCACATTAAATTATTAACCAAATTTCAGTTCATTGAATTTAAGATCACTATTTTTTTTTATAGTATAGATCTTGTAGTCAAAAGATTCTAGTCACTGAATAGTTAGGTTTCCGATCGTAGGGGAAGGATTTGTTTCATAGTTTACTGATAGAAGATTCGTTGGTGGGGCACACTGTTTCGTAGCTTACTAATTTCACTATGATCTCGCAAAATAAATTTGGATAAGGATTAGGGTTAGTTTTACTTTTCTTACGACCTGCTACTTGTTTTATTTACATGCAGTATTTAATATGATATTCAACTTTAATAGTCACAAACATCAATAACAACTCAACAAAATGTCATTTATTACAATTTACGCGGTAATACTATATATCACAAATAGTTGGTCAATATCGGGTGTCAAAAGTCTATGGCAACCTAACACAACCAGGGTAAATACCGAGCCCTTCACATACATACTCGCATATATATATATATTCATATTACTCAATATAATAAATTTCACTTTAATATCCATCTTAGTATTTCGTCGACATTTAAATTCTACATAACCTTTTTATATTCGATAAGTATTCATATTTTATTGGCTCAAAATAAACAAAAACCCTGACTATCAAAATTCACTTTTTTCCCTCATAAGGTTGCAACATTGTACTTTATATGTAAACCCGATAATCAATAATCATTCTCAATTTACTAAAGATCCGCGTATAAAGAAATAGTTGGTGTTATTTAATAAGTTGACATAAGAGGTGGAAATACAACAAATAGAGCAGGCACGTAACTTTTCAAACTATGTAAGTACATATATATAGATGTATATACAGAGAAAGGGAAAAAAATCAATGTTATTCGAAACTAGTGGGCCCAAACTACTAATACATACACACTATATGACCAATCAATAGAAAGAAAAACCAGAAGTCAGTAATCAATGGATATAATTTGTTCGATCAATGAATAACAAATAAGTTTCTAGGAATCTGAAAGCATAGTGTACCTTCTCGTCAGTTTCTCCCGTGGTGGATTGAATATCGCAAAAATGGTCCTGAGTTGTGCTGCAATACCTCCACGAATTGCATCCCTCGATGTCTCAGTTAGTACATACGATCGAAATAAGTGATATGAATATTGTATGTTTTTAATGAGTTTCAGAAACCGGGGGGGGTGAGGTTGAAATTAAAAAAAATAAATCTAGAGGAGAAGTAGAAGAAGAATAGGTAAAGAGAGAGAAGACAGAACACTACAACTACGAAAGATAAGTGGTCGAATTTACGTATACAACATACTAGAACCAAATATTCTCTTTTATGCCAAAAAGGGTTCGGCTTACCAAATAAATAGCCGATAAAAGATCTCTGCAAAAATGAGACAAGTCTGTGTCCCCGATGGGATTTTCGGAAAGACAAAGGCTTTAGGGAAATCCCACCACTCACCGTATCCGGTCAACACCCTTGCAGATTCCAGAATCCTCCGGAAGGTTAGAGACGGCGTTAATTTAGAATTTCAAGAGAAAAAAAATCATCCGACTTCTAAGAAACTAGAAGATTCCAGAATAGTAATGAAATTAGAGTAATAGCTAAGATATCCCTAATGAGAATTTGCCAAAATAAAAAAAAATATTAAATAAACTGAATTTTGGATCGGTGATTTCTATTGCCAAACTTCACCGATAGCTCCCCTTCGCAGAATGCGCTAAATTCTGAGGCATCGATTAATTTCCATCACTATCTAGTTAAAAAACTAAGAAAAGAAAACGAAAATATTCAAGGGGGGAGGGGTCGATGCCCGGGTACGGAAATGACATAAATATTAATCTAGTAGCAGTTGATTTAATCGGATAGTCCGAACTGAGTTATATGAGCACTGCATAATAAATAAATAAGGTAAGCAACGAAGAAAAAAAAATCTCGGAGAGGTAATGAATGTTAAAGGTACAAATGACCGAACCTGTACTTTTCGAAGATCACAGAATATAGCAGTTAGTTTTCTTAATTATCATTTCTGTCAACCTTTAGGAGTAATTCCCACATGATGCTACCCTATCTATTGAAAGGCTTAAGATCCGGGGCTGTTATTATGAGGTACTTAAATGCGAAGTAACACACAATTTCCAACTACAATTTACTATCCAAGTAGCAAACTCGGTTGGATGAATGTACTGGTGTAGAAGTCAAAACGCGAGAGATTTTTTTTTTAGTAAACGTATTCATATTTTCACTATATAACATACACTAGGCCTATCCATTTAAATATAGGTGTCATATCATCTCATTCACTTCACATTATAATCGTATTATTATTATATCGTTACATTTAATTATTATTTACTCATTTCCACACGAAGAAATATTTTACAGACACCCTATTTCATACATTTTACACGCAGGCCATACACATATTTATATTACACACTAATAAATATATAATTATCACAATCTATCACGCTCAAACTACTACACGACAACATTCATCGAACCATGTACTCTTTGTTTCGAAACACCCAAATTGTATTTACTTCGCAGTTAAAAAAAAATCATACGTGCGTATTCACTGAAGGTTAAATTGTCAACGATTAATCTATTTCTGATTTGTTGATAAAACTAAAGCGACAATGGAATTTTTCTACAGCCACGGGAAAAGAGAATTTAATACTACATTTTGAAACAAACAGTAACACCATATGGGCTTTACTTCTATTAAGAAAATAGGCATTCTTTGTTTCAGTGGATATTTCAATTACTACTGGACCTAGCAAGCTGAAATTTTCAGAACAGTAAGATCTCATGCTATCTCATATGAAGGTATACTCATCTGAACCGAAAACTATGTCCACGGGATGTAATTTAGAAATAAATGGCCAAAATCAAACAATCTAGATCACTAAGTCATGCGATGTCGTAATGTCAACAAACAACTGATTACCGAAACCGGACGCAATGGCGCTGTAGTGGAGGCATAATTTACCGTGTACTAAAATATAGCCTTACACTTGCTAATCAAATCTATAATATTTACTCTGGTTTAGTGTGCTTTGAGTTAGACAAATGGTATTAAGCTACTGCATATTTATACACTGTCCATACGGTAAAATCACGCACTCATACAGAACTACGAACTACACACCACTATAAATACTACACATAAATACTATTAACTAAACAAACACCATTGAATTACATGCATATTGAAGAAAAGTACTCCTTTCTGGTATATAGAGTTGGCTCTATTTAATTTAGGGGGGCAAAATGAGAAAGGTAACCCTAGGTCCGATTGACCTGACCAATTGTTTACATAATGATTGCTAAAGATTGATGCCCTGGGGGCACCTTAACGAGATTTATTAAGGGACCCTTCCCCTGAAAGGGGAAAAGGCCCTAAAACAAACAATAACTAACCCATTCCCCCGCTAGAAATGGTTCAATTTGGAAAAGGGGATAGGAGCCCTTTTACGCTAGCTTAAGCTGCCATTATGATAGTTAGTGTTACAAAACCTACTACATACAGACACTTACTAAAAAAAAAAATCACATTTAAAATATACACTATAGAATATACGAAACCAGGTCGTATTTCCCCTAATCCCTAACTGAATCTATGGTTTGAAAGAAAAAAAAAAGTAAAGTCACTATTTCACTCTGTCTATTCTAGCTGGGCAGCAAACATGGCTTCCTAGTAAACAGAAATCCGGAATTTGTTATTTCTCCTTGGTTTTGCAGTTCTTTCAGCTAAAGTATAGGTTTACAGGCTCCTATATAATCTTATGGCGTTTACTACGGCATTTAATCTGATTTTTAATGGATTTTCACTAAAAATTTAAGTCCTTACCAGCAAATATAGAGTAGATGCTGTTCACGGCTGTGCTCGTAGAATCGTCTTTTATTATTCTGATAACATTGCGCCGAAAAAGCCAGAGGTAGGAGAATTCCTCCAATCAGAACGAAAACTTTAGCCGCGGAAATTACAAAACAAATAGAAATTTGGCAAATCCAGATATAACCGGATCTGAAAGTGACTATGGACTAGTGAGAGGGGGTGAGGGAAAGTTTAGGTACCTGACTAAATTCTACATTGGTCTGAAATTAAGAAAATTTATATCCAATGACGGAACTATGTTTCGGTATGACGTCAGAATGGTAAACCTTGTAACTATTCAACTTATATATGCGAAAATGGGATTTACACTTAATCAAAATATAAATAAATATATTATTCAGTTGGGAATATGGTTACTAATGAAACCTTTCGATTCATTATATTTAATTCGAAGTAAAGAAAGTAAATAAATTGTGTAACTAAACCGAGATTGAATTAAAAAAAATTACTAGGTACAGGGTGCGTAAAAAAAATTGCCATTACTTTCAACTGTAATGGTACATTACACCGTATTTACGCTCGAAGTTAAAAGCAGCCAGACTTTTCCAGCGTATAAAAATTCGGTACGTAAACGTACGCCAGACCCCATACACTAACGTATTGACAGCTGCTAACAAGACTAGCGCATGAAATTTTATGGCTACGGCGGAAAAATACGTCAGTGTATGGCTTGTATAATTATTACCGTAAGACTTTGCACTTCAGGAGTAACTTTGTACAAAATATGAAAACAGTTGCACAGTCCTCTGTAGGTAAAACCATGAACTGTAAAGAGAAAGTTTCAACTGCCACCGTAAGATAGAACACCTAACTGTAGTTTGGCTATAATGTTGGCGGTTCACATCAGTTCTAATTACCAGGAGGGTTTGTTGTAGAGGCAGGAGGTAAAAGTGAGGGGGAACGAGGGGGACGCCATCCTCCCACCTCCAAAAAATATGTACGGCGTCCCCCAGTTCCTAAAAAAATACAATGGGCAAAGATAGGCAGGGGGACGGCGTGACGTCATGCTGCTATCTACCGTCCCCCTACCTTTTCAGATCCACTTTTATCCCTGTAGGTATGGGAAGCAGTCATTGTATTGTACGTTTACTGTAGCTTGGCACTGTGTTTTGATACAAAAACTGGCTAGCGAATCTTAGCAGTCCTTCCCCTTCTTTCCCCTTATCGCAGTGGTAACAGTAGCACTAACTCATCAACTTTAGCACTAGTAGAGTTTGGTATTTGCAAGTTGCGCAAATTTCGAAACAGTTTACCTCTTCTCTAATCAGGGCCCGTAACTTGTGTGGGGCAGGGGAGGGGCAACTGCCCCCCAGGGAGGTTCCTCGCCGTCCGAAGGGGCCCATTTTGAGGCAAAATTTTCTTAATCCATATACCATACGAACATGAAATTATAAATGAAGCATCAAACAGTTTCACTACATTACATAAAGCAGCGCACAAAAGGTAAATAAAACAAAAGTAAGTCCTGGGCCCACTTCAGTAAAAAACGTCTACTATTAGGGGCCCTAGAAATAACATTTATTCGTATGGTTTTGAGATTTGTCAATATTGTCCCCTGTCATGTATGGAAGCGGCACAGGGGCGTAAGTAACGGCCCCGCAAACCTTGCCGTGAGGGAGGGCCACAGGCTCCGGGAGACATAAATAGTAAGAGAAAGACAGAAAGAGGAGGGTCTTAGAATGAGAAAAAACTTTTTTTAGGAGGCCCAACTACACGTATTAATGCTTGCCCCCCAGAAAAAATCTAAGTTATGGCGCTTTCTCTAATGTGAATTTATTGGTACAGTTCTGCTAATAGCTAACTATATCAAATTGGTCTCTTTAAACCTTGGGTCGTGGAGAGAAACAATCTTACAGGAGGATAGTATTCAGATTTTAAGAAGGTGAGGAAAAGAGAGCGAGGATGAGAAAAATGAGAAGAAAGAAAGAAAGAGAATGAAAGAATCACTTCTACATTTACTTCATAATGAATTTAAACACATATAAACGAAAAAGAGATATCGGAACCCACCACCATAATATTCGTGGAAGTGTTGGCAACATTCTGGCGTAATATATTTCCCGCCAATTCTGGGGCCTCAGCGTTTGGCCCAATTGTGGCCTTACAGCAGTGGCGGGTCCAGGGGACGATCAGGACCCCCCGGAGAGGAAACTTTCTTATTTTATATATTTAAATAAAACCCATCCCAGAGTTTGGAGCTCTTAAAAGTAGCTCTAAGTAGCAGTACTAAAACCCACCGCCCTCCCCAGAAGTCCGTCCTGAATCCGCCCCTGCCTTACAGAAGCTATCGTCTAGGCATTCACCTCGTGGGACTGAGTAAAACCTTAATAAGGAATACCAGCCAGAGATGGGTTCATGCCCACGCTCGATCTATCTATTTTAATGCCTTTTTTGTGTGTTGGACAGTGTCTGGTAAGGGCACCCAAACAGGGTAAATGCGTACTGCTTTAAAATATTTACATGTGAAAATTCGCTTTATACTGTACTTTGAACACGTAATTTAATGTGTATTATATTCTTCTTACAGCAGCATGCTTTATTTCCTAATATTTTAAGTCTATGGTTGTTAGTATTTATAATTATTGCATCATACTAATCCTTCTCAAAGCTCGTTCAATTAGTATGAAATCCTAGACTTGGCAGTTTGCAACATTGCAAAGCTTCACCAACAGGCAATAATGTGGCGAGAATATTTCCACCTATACTCGCATCGAAATTCCCAGCCTCTGTTTACAATTAGTGCAAGATGTTTCTGTCGCCTTATCATGAAAACAACACTGTCCAGCGAACCTAACGGTGTTCGCTTTCTCTGTTTATTGTTTACAATACAAGCTGCATGCTTCCAATATTGCCAGGCGTACAAGGTTTTCGCACACTTTCGAACAAGAACACTTGTACAAAATTGAGTGTGCATTATATGTAAGATTGTATTACATAATAACTAACTCGATTTGTCATAACGTTAATATCTCAGCCATCCCAAAAGCAGCAATTTATGTAGTAATAACAATTGTTCTATGACTGTGCAGAAGTAGGTACATTCGGTTCGGCGATTCATGTGCCTGGCAACCATGAATTTACCATGTATTGTCTGTTCACTCTAGGATGGAAGATTGTTTACAAACAACAATTGTAGTGCGAGCGTCAAAACCTTGCTTCTCACCCCTACATGGTTAATTCATGGTTGCCAGGCACATGAATCTCCGAACCGAATGTACCTACTTCTGCACAGTCATGGACCAAGTGCTATTACTACATAAATTGCTGCTTTTGAGATGACTGAGATATTAACGTTATGAAAAATTGAGTTAGTATTATGTAATACAATCTTACATATAATGCACACTCAATTTTGTGCAAGTGTTCTTGCTCGAAAGTGTGCGAAAACCTTGTACGCCTGGCAATATTGGAAGATGGCAGTTTGTGTTGTAAACAATAAACAGAGGTAGCGAAGACCGTTAGGTTCGCTGGACAGCGTTGTTTTCATGATAAGGCGACGGAAACATATTGTACTGATTGTACAAGGGCTGGGAATTTCGATGCGAGTATAGGTGGAAATATTCTCCCCACATATTGCCTGTTGGTGAAGGTTTGCAATGTTGCAAACTGCTAAGTGTAGAATTTCATACTAATTGAACGAGCTTTGAGAAGGATTAGTATGATGCAATAATTATAAATACTAACAACCATAGACTTAAAGTATTAGGAAATAAACCATGCTGCTGTAAGAAGAATATAATACACATTGAATTCAGTGTTCAAAGTACAATATAAAGCGAATTTTAACATTTAAACATTTTAAAGCTGTACACATTTGCCCTGTTTGGGTGCCCTTACCAGACACTGTGCAACACGAAAAAAGGCATTAAAATAGGTAGATCGAGCGTGGGCATGAACGCGGCTCTGGCCGGTATTCCTTATTAAGGTTTTCCTCAGTCCCACGAGGTGAATGACTAGATAGTAGCTTCTGTAAGGCAGGGGCGGATCCAGGACGGACTTCTTGAGGGCGGTGGGTTTTAATACTGCTACTTAGAGCTATTTTTAAGAGCTCCAAACTCTGGGATGGGTTTTATTTAAATATATAAAATGAGAAAGGTTCCTTTTTTGGGGGCAATCGCCATGATCGCCCCCTGGATCCGCCACTGCTGCAAGGCCAGAATTGGGCCAAACATCGAGGCCCCAGAATTGGCGGGAAATATATTCCTTCAGAATATTATATTGTCAACACTTCCACAAATATTATGGTGGAGGGTTCCGACATCCCTTTTTCGTTTATGTGTGTTTAAATTCATTATGAAGTAAATGTAGAAGTGTTTCTTTCATTCTCTTTCTTTCTTTCTTCTCATCTTTCTCATCCTTGCTCTCCTTTCCCCACCTTCTTAAAATATGAATACTATCCTCCTGTAATATTGTTTCTCTCCACGGCCTAAGGTTTAAAAAGACCAACCTGATATAGTTAACTATTAGGAGAAGTGTACCAACAAATTCACATTAGAGACAGCGCCGTAACTTATATTTTTTTTCTGGGGGGCAAGCATTAATATGTGTATTTGGGCCTCCTAGAAAAAGTTGTTTTTTCTCATTCTTGCCCCCCTCTTTCTAAGTTTTTCTTACTATTTATGCCCCCCGGAGCCTGTCGGCCCTCCCTCACGGCAAGGTCTGCGGGGCCGTTACTTACGCCCTTGGGCCCATTCCATACATGACAATTAAGGGGACAACATTGACAAATCTCAAAGCCATACGAATAAATGTTATTTCTAGGGCCCCTAATAATAGACGTTTCTTACTGAAGTGGGCACAAGGCTCACTTTTGTTTTATTTACCTTTTGTGCGCTGCTTTATGTAATGTAGTGAAACTGTTTAATGCTTCATTTATAATTTCATGTTCGTATTGTATATGGATTAAGAAAATTTCGTCTCCAAACGGGCCCCTTCGAACGGCGGGGAACCTCCCTGGGGGGAAGTTGCCCCTCCCCTGTCCCACACAAGTTACGGCCCTGATTAGAGAAGAAGTAAACTCTTTCGAAATTTACGCAACTTGCAAATACCAAACCCTACTAGTGCTAAAGTTGATGAGTTAGTTCCACTGTTACCACTGCTATAAGAGGAAAGTAGGGGAAGGACTGCTAAGATTCGCTGGCCAGGTTTTGTGTCAAAACACAGCGCCAAGCTACAGTGAACGGACAATAGGGGGTGAGAAGCAAGGTGTTGACGCTCGCACTACAATTGTTGTTTGTAAACAATCTTCCATCCTAGAGTGAACGGACAATAAAGGCCGAGAAGATTTGAGAGCTATCACGTACAAGAATTTCCGTCAAAGTTAAGTCAGTTTCGTACAATACTACTGTGTATAATGGGCAGTGTTCGAAGTGGAAAAAAAGTAGTAGTGGTATATTTTATTATGATTTTGACTCGACATACCGTCTATGTAAATGCTGAAGTACAGAGAGGGTATGTTGCCTAAAAGATTGCATTTCTATTTACATAATTATTCAGAACTCTTCGTAGTTACAGGGAGGATGGAGAGATTTTGCCCCTGCCTTCAACTTTCTGAGAATGAAAAAAGATCCCCTTATGTTGTATTGTAGAAAATTATACACAAAAATGCTCTAAATCCGATTTTTCCTATTAACAATTTTAAACTATTTTCCGCGAGACTCTCCACTCGACTGAGAGGTATTCCAGACCCCCGGGAGTTTATCCAATTATTAGAAAAACGCAAAAATACGTTTTAATGAAAGTAATTTACTCTTCTTGACACACCACCTAATAACCTAACACTCAAGTAAAACAACAGGTATTTTGATTGCATACGTTACATATATATATATATATATATATATATATATGTATATATATATTTTCGTAAATACCGGACTCAGTTACATATTATCATTGTAGATAGAAGAAGGTAAACGTATAACAATACTTTCCGATTTCAGTTTAAACGAATCGCTTCAATTACACTGCCTTTTGTTTGAATTGCACCCATAACTCATTCATTTCTGTTATGTGAGACTTATCTACAGCCAACACGAGTTCTTGCATAGGAGGAAGGTGTGAACTTCTTTGTAGACACCTCATTTTAAAAACTAAAACAAAAACAAAATAATAATAATAATAATAATAATAATAATAATAATAATAATAATAATAATAATAATAATAATAATAATAATAATAATAATAATAATAAAATAATGTTGGTGTTATCCAGGGGCGGACTGGCCATAGTGGAGTTGTGGAGCTTTCCACAAGGGTCGGTCCATTACAATTTCAAGGGGCCGGTAGATCTAAAAGACTTTCAGAGAGTACAGTATGACCAAATCAAAAGATGTAGGCTATATCTGTAAAACATTTTAAAAATGCAGGCCTATTGAACAGTCAAAATAATTAATTTCTTAATTTCCAATCCAAAGCAACTCTATTTGGGCTTTTAAATGTTGCCGTTTTTTACGAGATTCTTCTCACGAATGGATGTATGGGCAAAAGCATATGAAGGGGCTGAGCATCGAAAATGTTTGAATCTCATAGAAGAAACATGATGGTGGACAAAGGATAGCGCTCTAAAGAAAGTTTTTGTATCAAAGGGCAACAAGGAATCATCTCTCTTTGTTACTCTGTAACACTTGACACAATCGAAAACAACAATCTAATGCCACCAGACACTAGGCGAAAAGCAGCATCACATAGAGTCCGTACTCAAAGTTGAAAATATTTCGACGCCGTTTATTTTTTGTACATTTTTGAGCACAAAATATTTGCAAACAAATGGCATGGATATAATGAAAGTATTCAACATGGTGAGAGTGACTTGAAAAAGTTACAGGAAAGTAGAGAATGTTTTGAAACAATGAAGAATGAAGTGAAAGAATTCATTAAATGGGCAAAAGCTAAGTTATTTGAAATCTGATCATTGCTGTTACTACTACTCTTCCATAGAAAAGACGAAGGAAAATAAAAATGATGCCTGGAGAATTAGCACCTGATGAACTTCTATCCGATCCAGTAAACACTGATAAATATAAAGTTTTTAATATTATTATAGACACAGTAAACACAAGCTTGTCAAACTGGTTTGATATGAACAATAGTGTTTTCTTTGCTGCCCTAGCTATTCTTGATCCAAAATGTTTCCAAGATATTAGAAGCACAGGACTTCAAACCACCTGCACTTGAACATTTAACTAAGACATTGGCATATTTTAAGTTGCATATCACAGCAGATCTATTAAGAACGGAACTGACCAGTTTAGCTAATCATTCGGAGAGACTGAAACAGTCCCCTTTAGGTTAGTATGATATAATGGAACTAGAAGAGGAGGTTGAAACCATATATCTCTCTCCGGATGACTTAACTCTGAAGAAAAAGTGTATTAATTTATGTCAAGACTGTTGTGTTTGTTGCTACAGACTTTTGTGTATGTATAATCTTTTGACAGGAACATGTAACCAGTGTTGGGTAAGGTACTCATTTTTTGCACCTAGGTACAAGTACAGGTACTGATCAAAGTACCTAGAGTACTTTTCTAGGTACAAGTTACTACCCAAGAATTTTCATATAGGGCCTATAAATGAACAGTCGCCTGGAAAATATGTGTTGAGGTTTGTAACATACCTTGTTTAAAGAATAACTTTATTTTCACAACAACAATTATCAGTTAATACATGTAACTGAAATACTAGCATTTAATGAATACAATTTTTGCAGAGTACTTACCAACTAGTCCAGAAATGACGAAAAATCTCGAAGGAAAGTAAACATGATCACATACTACAGATACTATCAAGTCAATAGTAATACTACCACTTAAAACTAAGTTTATCATTCATTCACGCACACTCACATACATACAGGACAGCTTATCGACATGGATGAAAATAATGAAAAAGAAACCATCTAACTACAATTTGGCGAATATTTATTACATTTATTTTAAAATTAGACACAAAACAGAAAGATTCAAAAATACCATTTTATATTTGGATATCTATCTATCTATCTATCTATCTATCTATCTATCTATCTATCTATCTATCTATCTATCTATCTATCTATCTATCTATCTATATATATATATATATATATATATATATATTCCCTTAAATTTTTGGAACATATGGTACGAAAAAAAATAAAAAATATTTATATTTTACAAGATCATAGTTGAATGAAGAAAAAGACGAAAAAAGGAAGTAAAAAACTTTATATGAAGATTTGAATGAGTCTTTTCTCATATATGAAGATTTTAAGTAAATTTTCGAGTCCTACGATGAGCGTTAATATCACACAAAATATCTAAGCACCCTTTTCTGGTGTCCAAACATTTCACTTAACTTCACTTTTCGTATACACACATGAAATTAAGTTACTAATTGTAACCGATACATACCTTGTCTGTAGATATACTTAGGAGTACGTTTCTCCCACTTTTGGATAACAGGGACAAAGTTTCGTCTCTACCATCACTGCGACTAATTTACCTCTTTGGTTATTTCAATTGATTTATTAGTTCCTTGACTAGGTTTGAACCACTTTCGCCTTATATCATTAAATAAACACATTTATTGGTAAATTTTCACAACTCAAGGGAAAAAAAGAAAAAAAAACTAGTAAACGAGAATTTCTCAAGTCCAGAAGGATCTTCGTCGGTGAGAACACGTTTACAAAGGTGAAAACACTGGTTGGGATTTAGGATTTGTACATTGTGAGCTAGTGGTCTACTATGCCATGCTTAATTGCATGCATGGAGAGCATGCCCGCGACCGTTCGGTCTATTTAATGGACGGGTTCCGCAATAATGTAATGCACCCCGCCCGTAGTTCCACAATATACGCTATTGTTCCTTGTGCACGAAGTGCACCGTCAGAATTTGTCCCCTAATTCTGACTCGCCGAAGCGATGTAACCCCCATTCTCTGAGGGAGTGGGATACGCCCACTGCGCGGCCAGACCGAAGTCCTGAGTGCCTACCAGTTAACCTACTGGTTGAGGCAGACTGCTAGCGAGTCAGTCCTACCATGCTCTGCAGGCATGGCGCCCGTGCGTTATAAGGCAAGCTCACCTCCCGCCCGTGTTCACCGTTACCCAGATTCCTGGGATTGGCTCCCACAAGCTACCGAATCCCACGGTATGACCACAGCCCGGCAGAGTCCAACCCAAATCCGGGGCCCCAGGCAATGCCCGAGGGGGCTTGTTCAATTCCGGCCCTGCCTACCTCTATCGTTCAACTGGCAACCGCCTTGTCGTGTTAGAGGTACCACGCACACGTCGAGATACTCCCGTATCTCATCCCGGACCCAATGGTACGTGTTAAGTCACCATTTGAGTTTGGTACCGGCCCATATCCTACAGAGTTTCCTCCCTTTAGCAGGTTCAGAACCGTTGCCCAGATCCCTGGGATTGGCCCCTCTCCCACCTCCGTTTGGTCTCTCCACAGACAGGAATCCGACCCCCCCGGTAGGGTCGTCCAAGCAATACGGGACTTCCTCTAGTTACGGTAGAGGTACACCGTACATTACCAGAGCCAATGACTGATGTAGACCGTTTGCTCAAGGCAGACATTGTCATTTGGGAGCCGTGTCTCCCCTGGTAGGCCCGCCCAAAAAATACGGGGCTACCTATCTTTAACGTGTTTAGGTACCACGTACATGTTGTAGCCAAGCTACTTGTCCGAATTCCAATGGTACGTGTAGGCCACCATTAGAAGGGATATCCACACCCTTCCTTCGGTAGGGTCGTCCAAACAATACGGAACTACCTCTTCTTACGGGAGAGGTTAACCGTACATTACCAGACCCAATGGCTGATGTAGACTGTCTACCTTTAAAGACAATGGCCATTTGGGAGCGGCGGTTCCCCTGGTAGGGCCGTGGCTCCTGCACCGAGCTCACACAACTGGGACGAAGGAGTGACCCACTTCCTCAGCGCTCCTGAGGTACGGGTATGCGTTTGGATACTAGGTATCCCATCCCGGACCCAAGAGAACGCATTACACTCTCTTTAAGGACAGTACCTACATCTTCCTCCCCGTAGGGCGTTGGATCCGCCCACCCAGGGCACACCAACTACCCACTCTTTTTAGCGTGTTGGGGTACCACGCAGCCTTATCTCCCGGACCCAAGGGCACGGCTTAGTTGCCAATTTCGGGGGATACCCGAAGGCTCACCCCCGCCGGAAGGTACGGCAGCTGAAGCTACCTACCCCACTGAGGACGTGATGGGGTCACACGTACTCTCCCAGATCACATGGCACGAGTTAGTCGCCCATTTCAGAAGATGCCCCCAAGGCTCGCCTCTGCCGGTAGGTTGTTGACACCGCGTGCCGCCTGCTGCCATATGACAGTTAAAGTACCGGCAGCGAGCTAGGTACCAGTGTCACCCTATCTCCCCCGCGTAGGCACCGCTCCCGAAAAACAATACGAGAGCGGCCAAAACACGGGGGTCCCTCCCCCTTTCTCAGCACGGGCTTGGGACCGGCCACGGCGGGGTTTTAGGATTTGTACAGGAGGGATGGAATCAAATATAATTCATACAGTAGGATTTCAGTTTACTGGTCTGAGGATAGATTTAGTGATAAATTAGGGTTACGCCGACCTGTCTTTAATCCATGCTACATGCGGTTAGTGTAGTACTAATAATGTTAGTTCTTACATACGTTATTAGAGAATATCATACATTTTGAAAGGAATATGCAACATGCGGCGGTATTCTTAACATTTACACTTTTATATTTATCGGATATTCTGTGACCGTGGCAACCAAGAACTATTCGGGGTAAGGTACCAAGACCCTTTATACATATATTCATTTATTCAATATTATACATTTAATTCAATATTATATTCATATTCAACACATATTCATATCTCAACATATATCTATATTCATTAATTATTCACTCTTTCAGACTATTAACCCCGACAAATTAAATTTTGCGGTAGCAACACTTTGCATCTCAAATCCGATATATCCGGTAGGAATATTTTTTGTCCACGAGCTTTCACGTCGAAAATGGCCTGAAACAAGGAGATGCGTTGTCGCCATTATTATTTAACTTCGTTCTGGAATACGCTATAAAGAAAATCAAAGATAGCAACCAGGGGCTACAGTTGAACGGTATTCACCAGGTTATAGCACATGCTGATGATGTAAATTTAATAGGTGATGATAGGAGAACAATAGAAAGAAATGCAGATATCTTATTAAATACTTGCAGGGACATGTGCTTAGAAGTAAATGCAGAGAAAACTAAATACTTGGAAGTGCGTCGGGACCGGAATACAGCAAATTATGGATGCGTTAAAATATTAAATAATACTTTTCATAAAGTGGATATTTTCAAATATCTAGGATCAATATTGACAGAGGAAAATCATATTCACGGAGAAATTAAAGGTCGACTAAAAGCAGGGAATTCGTGTTACTATTCGGTTCAAAATCTCTTGTCGTCGTGAATTCCGTCGAGGAATTTGAAGCTTAAAATATACAAAACGATAATCATGCCTGTTATTTTGTATGGCTGCGAAACATGGTCACTTACTCTGAGGGAAGAACATAGACTGAAAGTATTTGAGAACAAGATCCTGAGACGAATATTCGGACCCAAGAGGAACGGGAATAGGGAATGGCGGAAACTTCATAACGAGGAACTACATAATTTATATGGTTTACCCAACATTGTTAGGGTCGTCAAGTCTAGGAGGCTTAGGTGGGCGGGTCATGTAGCTAGAATGGAAGAAAGTGAAACACTTTCAAAGTCTTGACAGGAAGACCAATCGGAAAACGACTATTAGGAAGACCTAGGCTCAGATGGAGGACAATATTAAGATGGATCTCGCAGAGATTGGAATACAAAGTAGAAACTGGATCCAGTTAGCTAAGAATAAAAGTCAGTGGAGAGCTTTGTGAACGCGGCATTGAACCTCCGGGTTCCATAGGCCATAGAGTTAGTTAGTTATTTAGTTAGTTATAACCACAACGTTTTAGGACATTTTTTTAAACCATCATTCTTTCAAATAGTTATTTTTTTTATGTACGTCTTGTCCCGGAGGAGCTTATTTGTTCATCGGAACGGTCAAAATCCCGGAAATTAATCTTTCTCTCTTAAATAATGAATATGCGTTACGTTACGTTGCAAAAATGAATATATAAAATGAAAATGTGTAACTACCCCAATCAGTATAAATAGATCTACTGGTTCAAAATCGAGGTTCCCAACATCAGTGGTTGTAAGATTTAAAAAAAAAAAAAAAAATGGTTCCTGTCTTTCTATGTATGCTCATAAACTTTCATTTCTTCTTTGTACTGAAAATCCTTTAAGACGACAAAAAAGAAAAAAAGACTTGATATTTTTAGCAGGACCAATATTTTATTTTTTTTCTATCTTAGCAAATACGGCCATGGGCATTTTTTTAGTGGAATATGCCATGACTAAAAGTAATTCTTTGTGTTTATGATAATGATAATGATACTTATGTGAAATTTAATTTTTCATATAAGTACGTGTCTCACGCAGTCATGCTGTAAAAATGGAAATTACAGATCTAGGATTTACAAAAAACATGGTTATGTAATATTTAGAAATGTTATATATATATATATATATATATATATATATATATATATATATATATATATATATATATATATTACAAATCTGTTTGGTAACATACACTTCTGTTTGTTCAAGTCACTCCTAGATAAATGAGTGTACACACGAGCCTATCGTCAAATATTTGTCTCAGAATGGATCAACCCACAGTTGGAAACTCTACTCTTAAAACCCTTAGATAACAATATCCATCCTGTTAGCCAATGTCCGATCACAGCCATATATGATATAGTTCTTCATGCCTATCTATCATTGCTCCACTTCTGCAATAATACATACAGGGTCAACCGTATATAAAAAATTCAATTTCAATGTGGAGATTATAGTTTGTTTCTCTACTTAACCTAAATGGAAGGTGCTAAGTCATGACATGACATTATTGTGAGCAGATTCTTTCCCTTGTCGTTTAAGACATGTGAAAAGTTTAGCTTTAGCTTTAGTAATAGTTTAAGAACAAAATTTAAGAAAATAACTTTGTAAAAACTAAGTAATTATTCTTTTATTGAACAAGAATCCACATATACATGTCAATTTATACTTTTCTGATATAAAGATCTTGGACATCTCATACTGAAGACAAATTCTTAATAATAAAAAAGACGTAGTGTGAATACAATTACACACAGTACATTACATAGCTTGTACTATATCCTTCTTTCGTTTTCTTCCATTGTTCAACTAAGTATGCACTTTATCTAATTAGTTTCTGCATGACTATATTCATTATTCACACAATATTAGAAAAATATATAAAATGCGTTATGATAATCTGAAAACTAAAGCAACATAAAGTAAATTATGAAATTTGGAGATTACAATATTACACAATTTTCATATTCAATTATCTCCTTTAATGGGGAGTGTATCTTTAGATGTGATAGAGGAAGATACTGAATCGGGAAGAGCGTCTACGGGCGTGCTCAATAAAAAGAAAATGAATTATCGGAATCTTTTGAATCTATACTTAGCATAGTTTGTAGGAATCTTACTTTTACTTTTTCCTATAGTGCTAATTTTTTAAACAAATATATTATCATATTTTGTTGCCAACATATTTCGTATATTAATAATAATTTCAAGTTGGGAAGTAAAAATTTACATAGTGTTTCTCTCTCTCTCTCTCTCTCTCTGCGAGCTCCTTCGTTGCTAAGCGGTTAAAATATGCGCCTTTTTCATGGGAGACCTGCTTCGATTCCCGGCGGGAGCTCATGTAGTTCGGATTCCACTTTAATCAGTTGGTCCCGTCTCATGTAGCCTCGCTGATGAAAGGGACGTTAAACTAAAAATCAACTCAATTCAACTCTCTCTCTCTCTCTCTCTCTCTCTCTCTCTCTCTCTCTCTGTGTATATATATGTAAAGTGCCGAGAACATACATCGATTTCGTGGAGTACAAATGTCCCATTCTATTATTTAAAATTTAAATTTATTAAAGATAGGAATATTCTCCGGTTCATAAAAACATACTTCACTTATTCGTACATCGTTGGTTAGCCGTAAAATTTATTGGTAATGAATATTGTCTTAAAAAGTTTCATGAAGTGAAAATCTAACGATTCTTCATTTCCCCAAAAATGTTTCAAAACCTTCAATGCGTTCTTCCCTCAGAATCCATCTTTGATCTTACAAAATTATATTTGGTCAGTTTAATACGCGTAAGACGAAGTTTTCTCATAGCTTTACTACTATTCTAGATTTACATACTGCAACACTTATAAATAAGTAGAGGTAATATAAAGTGCCTACTGTAAATTTTTGACTATCCAAAATTCGAGTTTAAGTAACTCATGAAAACAAATACTGACCATTTTCTGGAAATAAAGATTTATTTATTCATATATTCATTCAGAAGAGAAAGTGAAATATAACTAATAAGGAAGCTGATTTGTGTAGTTGTTCTTCTAATTAAATAATAAAAGAAACGTAAAAAACTGCACTACTAGCGCTGTGTTCGAAAAGCAACAAGTAATTTCATTTTAATTTACAAAATTAAAAAAAAAAAACATATTTCTTTTTTTATATATATATGCACTTGCTCTATCGAATCGTCATTATTTCCAATACATTTTTATACATAATAATGGTAGTTTCACAATACAAAAATCTGCTCTAAGACGTTGATTATACAAAATTCCAATATTGAAATTATGATTTACGAGTGTTAAACACAATAAAATCAAAGCATTCCTCCTTATCTTCTGTCATAAAAATAATCTTCATAAGGAACTTTTATGTAGTTATTTCATTACATAGGCAGGTCTATATGTGAAGAAATAGTGGAATTTTCTGTTTTTCAAATAATTAACAAATTCACAAAGGTTTGTTTTCGATTTCTTGTTAAATTTTAAATATTGGAATGGGATATTTGTTCTCTACGAATTCAATGTATGTTCCCTGCACTTCACACACATACACACACACACACACACACACACTCTCTCTCTCTCTCTCTCTCTCTCTAAGAGAGAGAGAGAGAGAGAGAGAAACACTGTCTAAATTTTTACTTACCAACTTGAAAATATTAGAAAATTTTCTGGTTCTCGAAAGCTAATTGGAAAATTATAATTTGTTGCTGTCTAATTTTCCTCTACAGAAATTGAATTTTATATATCAATGTGCAGTTAAATATAGTGGAGAATTTTCTATCTAACATCACTATACATAATATCTAAAACTGTCCGGCTTATGAAAGTTTTTCCACTTGTTTCTACATCGCAATGAAAGTTTTCCGATCTATGAAAATTCCTTTAAGTTGTTTCTACAGAGCCATAAAATTTTCCGATTCACAAAAAGTTGTTTCACTTTTTGCTTCAAAATGATGAAAGATTTTCGAGTCATAAAAAGTTTTTCAATTTTTCGATAGAAGACAGAAAATATTTCGATTCACGAAAAATTGTTTCACTTGTTCCTACATAGTACTGAAAATTGTCTGAGCCATGAAAATTTTCAGATTCTTTAAACGATCTTTCACTTTTTAACAATTTGTTTAGAACGGAAAATTTTCCGGAAAAATATAGGAGAAAAATTTCCACCTCACATCACGGCTAAACAACGATGTAGGAATAAGTGGAGTATATTTTTATGAATCGGAAAATTTTCCAAATTTTCATCACTGATTAAAAGCCTACTTAGTATTTTGTAATTGTTTACATACTTTGGTATTAGTGTATTTTAAAACAAAGTATTCACGTGGTTAAGTGCTTGTGTTCACGTGGTTAATAGCGTAGCGAGGTATAATAATTCATAAGTTGAAACACTGATAGAAAGTAACAAGGATAACACAGTAAAAGTTTCAATCTCTCCGGGTAGATGTCAACCACTGTAGGATGTCTGCTGCTATCTAACGATGAGATGTGCAACTTTTAGTACCTTTCTTTCAGTAGTAACCGTTACTCACCGTTACCAGTTAACATGTTAACGGATTATCTGCATTTAACGAACTCGACCAAGGTAATCACTCTATAGCTGAAAAACTGAAAATCTGAATCACTGAACTGAACTGAAATTGAACAGCTGAATCATTGTTGCAGAAAAACTGGATTCGAAATTTCGCTTATGGAATATATGCAATATATCCGTTATTTGTTATTACGTTAACGGAATTACTCCGTTAACAAATTCTTGCAAGTTAAATGCTCTAGCTATTTCTTGCAAAAAACAATTGAAAATTTTGCTTACATATATAGGATACGAGCAGTGGTGTATTTAGGATTTTATTTCGGGGCTATGTATACAACACGGAGAAGCAGAGGGGTATTTGCCCACTTGAGTTTGAGAATTAGATATTTTAACCGATTGTCTACTAATGTACTAGGAAAAAGCGTGAAACTCGTATGTCAGTGGAGGATCTTACCCTCCCTCCCAAAACAAATCTGAAATGACGCTCCTGCTGTAGAATATTCGTAATTTCATTTCAACTTAACTGATTTCATTTTTTTAAAATGGAAACATTCAGTTTTATCTGTGTATGTTTTTACCTGAAAGAAAATGTTGAGACAAGTTGAAGCTGAAATGTACTGATTGCAATTTTAATGGCAAGAATTGCAGACTGGTGAATCTTATGTGATATGATACACATAAAAATTTAGCAGTGAATCTAACATCTTATTTTATTCATAGAAGAAAAAGGAAGCATTCTCTTGGCCTACCTAATTTCGCGGGCTACTTATTTCCCGCTCTTGGTTTTCTTTAATTCAAACATTTACCTGTCTTTATAATTAAACGACGTAAATATTCCTTTGCTATAATAACTAAAGTCCCGTTATATTAATATCCTTGGAAGCTGATGTGGAACACCAGTTTCACTTATCAACTCTTCTTAGTTTTGGTGTTACTGACGACGGCCGACTTGAATCACAACTAACAACGGTCGAAAGTATGATTAAGAGAAACGAAGGAAAGAAACAACTAAGAAAAAGAAACAGAAGAGTACTGTGGACCAAAGAAAGATAAAATAACGCAGTTCTTACATAGAATGAAATTTGACAAATGCAGTATTATTTTTGAACAAAGAACATAAGAAAAGGGAAAATCAACGAAATTCATAGAAATGGTAAGAAGGATTATTGTTGTACGTGGAATGCGAAAAACTTACAAATTTATTTCGAGGTGTGTAGAGCCCGATAGTCCCTCCTAAATACGCTACTGGATACGAACTATAGATAGCCACCGCTAAAGTCGCCGTTATCCGTTAATACGTTCATGGATTGACTCTATTAACAAACTTGGCCGAGATATTTTCTCTGGCTATCTTTTGCAAATAATAATAATAATAATAATAATAATAATAATAATAATAATAATAATAATAATAATAATAATAATAATAATAATAATAATAATAATAATAATAATAATAATAAATAGTTACGTTTACAGGATATGGACTAGATAGCCAATGTTAAATTTGTCGTTATCCGTTAACGTTTTAACAAATCGAATTCATTAACGAACGTTTCCGAGATAATCGCTCTATAGCTATCTATTGCTAAAATCTGAATTAAAAAAAAAAATCACATCCGTTCAAGAGTTATAGCGCGAAGTAAGCAACAAATGGACATACTAACATCACAACATTGTAAGTCTCACTGCGTGATCCTAATAAACCCTGATAGTCAGTAAAAAGGAAGACGTACTAGAAGTTTACATTTCGTGTGATAGATGTCAACCCTGGGTTCGATTCCCGGCGAGAGTGCATGTGGTTCGAATTCCACGTTAATCAGTAGGTCCACGTCTCATATAGCTTTTCTGTTGAAAGGGCTGTTAAACTCAAACTCAACTTAACTCAAGATGTCAACCGGTGGAGGATTTTTGCTCCCGTCTAACGGTGAAGTGTGTGACATTTACTGTCTTTGATTCAACAGTAGGAAATGGAATATACTAACCGTTAAAGTTACTGTTACCCGTTAAGTTACTAACGGATTGATTTTATTAGCGAACTCGACGGGATAAACATCTATCTATTGTAAAAAATAAAAATCAGAAATTCGCTTCAGTTTAATAGTTTTGTGTGGAATAACGGACATAGGACGTATTAACGTTACAATATTTCAAGTACCATCCGCTTGATCTTAATCAGAGCCCTGCAAACCCAGGTCCAGGCTAGTTCTGTATTCTGTGCCCGACTCGACCCAACCCGGCCTGCATCTCGAGCCAGGTGGAGAACGGGCCGGGCCGAACCCTAAAAGGGCCGGGCTCTAAACGGGCCGGGCGTAATCGGCCTGAGAACAACGAGGTTTGTTAAGGTTACTGTGCCCACCCCCTTGTTCTAGCACTTCGCCTTTTCGCCACCAGATGCTCACTTTTTCATTTAGCAATCACTGCTGGTACCTCTACTGGGAAGAACTGAAAGATCGTACCGCTCAGTTTAAATGTGTCCAGGATATCCACAATTGAAGTGGGCGGGGAGAGGAATCCAACAGTTTTTTTTTCCTTCGTGCACCTGCAGTCAGTCAGCAAGCCGTGTTGTTCAGCCGCAGGGCAAAATCTCAACCATTGACGGGTAACGGAAATCTTTTCTTTTTGCAGGTAGGAATAGAGTTTTTGTACGATAAACGTGAATTAGGTTGCAAAGAGCGTCATTCGCATCGCGTTGACAAATTTTCTTTCGTCCGTTTATCACATGAAGCTCTTTTCTTTTTTTTTTTTTTCGATTATTACCAGAATATGAGATAAAAAACCTAAATGGTTCTTTGTATACAGAAAACAAACAATACCAATATTTTCTTACATATCAGTATTATATGATTTTTTTTTTTTCATGAAGTGTATGATGCTTGAAAAATGGACAGAATGAATTTTGATTTTTCTATTTGTCCCTATCCTTCTGAGTAGAGAGAATGCTGTGGCGCAACTAAAGGGCCTGCAGGGCCCGCAACATTGAGAGGCCCAGAACAGAAAGAGGCCCATTTCAGTTTCGAAGTTAAACTTTATAATGTTAGGATGTTAAAAATTATGTGATGTTTCAACTATATATCATTTTTACCTGTGAAGACGGTAACACCTGAGCGATTATTTAGTAAATTAAATGCTAACAAAACTTATACTGACCAGCGAAAACATTATGACCACTCGCTACTTTTTGAACGAAATCATCGGGCTGAGATAAGAGCTACAAGACATATCACAACCGCGCGCCAAACACGACAAGAATCTCACTCGATTAGTCAGTGTGGTGCTTGTGCCTTGAATGGGGAAGGACGACGATATATCAGTGTGAGTAAATGGCTGGGAGCTTCATTTCGGAAACAGCGCGACTTGTCGAGTTTTCGCGATCTGCAGTGCTTATGTATTTCAAAGATGGGAAAAGGACAGTGAAACCAGCATCGAACCAAACAACAAAAAGTGGGGCGATTACATCTCATTAAAAATGTCGTAGACTCTCGAGGTTGGTACAGAAGAATAGACGAAAACTATAGCACAATAATAATAATAATAATAATAATAATAATAATAATAATAATAATAATAATAATAATAATAATAATAATAATAATAATAATAATAATAATAATAATGTGCTTTTTTTCATATGAGCAAGTTGTGACTCACTGATAGAACATAGAAAGTCAAAACTGTTCTCTGTAAATTTTACGTGACTCATGGATGTGGATAGAGGGGGTCCGTTTAACATTTTTGCGGGGAGGCCCATTCGTCCTTACTTACGCTACTGAGAGGTAAGGTAAAATAATAACACCAATATATACATATATATAAACTCCTGGCGCAACAGTCCCTTGTGATCTGAGTCTGCAGCGGGCTTATGTTAGTGGTCAGCACAACTACACCCAACGTAACCGGCTGTCTAGATTGAAGTCCGCTATCTTTTAGTTTCCCAACTTTTCTCTCGATGTTTGGTCAACACAGCAATGTTTGAGTGCCACACCGGGAATTAAACTCTGGACGACGCACACCGTATCACTTTCGCTAATCTTTTGGTAAAATTCAGGTTAGGGTGGTACTGAATTATTTTTGGAATATGCCATTTCTCATAAGGTAAAGTTCAAAAGTATTGTGACATAATTAAAAAGCTCATTATCAACCACATATTCTTGCCTCTAATATCACTAAAAGTTTTCGAGATATGTGTCAAAAATGGTTGAAACACTTGAAGTTAGTTTAGTAACTTGAAGAAGATAGTGGCCTTATACATACACAATTGCTCCAATTTTTATTTTTATTCTTCTCTCTCGTAAAGAAATACAAAATCATAATTTCAACCATTTTGGTACATTTTTCATAATTTGAAGGGCGAACAGCCGGTTTCTTTCCTTACGTTTTGAACTTGGGATTTATATTCTTCTTGTCACTTATCGTGAAAGTCATATAATGTCATAGGTCCCAAAGCTAGAATATATTATGCGACAGAGGTAATGACAATTTCATCTATAAGATCTATTAAATTTGACATTTATTGAACGATAGCGGTTTTATAATACGAATAAATTTTTCGCAATAAGGTGCATATAGTGGTCGTAAGAAATGACAAAAGCTACCATTGACCTTTATAGTTTGACTGATGCTTTTTCGATCATGGTCTTCCCCTTAAATTTTGTAAAGGACAGTATCATTTTAATTATCTTGGCCTAATTTCCTAAAGCCTCTCATTCGTACGCTAAAAGAAAAATTTCTATTTTTTATGTATAAGAATTCAGGGAATGCAAATTTATTCAAAATTCGTTTACAATTAAAGTCGGCTAAACAGATATTCCTTTGAGATTTCTGTATTTTGAAAACAAATTCACGATTTCAGTTCTTTGTCTTTACTTGTTTCCATGTTTTTTTATATCAATACTGTATGATCAATTCCAAGAATTATTTTAGTTCCCCGGTACACCCATTTATAACAAGCTCCAAATACTGCTACAATTTTAATGTGGTTTCAGGAGAATCTGCATATCTCATCCTTTTGTTACTCTCTATATATTCATCTACTATGTAAACAAACATCAGTGAAAGAAAGAGGCTGAGAGCTAACACGTGCTCCGTGAGGAACGTTGTCATTCCTTTTACTGACATATCTAGAGAGTCTAGTGTTGCCACGAGACAAGACGAGATTTCTGGCTGTGTCGTCTCGTCTCATATCGAATGGTTCTGTCTCGTCTCGTGGCAACACCAGAAAGGCTGAGGCCCACAAAAAGAGCTGTTATACCAAGTGGTTAAAATTACAACTTTTAACCAAGTTTTGTTTGGTAGCACAACACACAACACGACTGCAATCTTCCAGCAACGGCTGCTTAGATTCGACTGAACCAGTAATTACTTCGATAGGAACATTTGTCAATACCGTCAGTACAGTCGAAAGGCAAGATTTCCCCATTTATTCTGATATACTTTTTTCAGAACCCCTGGCGCCACTTCAACAAATAAGGAGGCCTATATAACTTTCCCATTTAAAAAATGGTTTAGCTTCGAATAACATCATAAAACAATAAAAAAGATAAATTTTGTTGTCAAATCAGCATCTTTTCAAAACTCAGTATCGAGAAAGGCTGACACGTTTCTGTCTTGGTTCGGAACGAGAAAGACAATGAAACAATAGTTAGTTACTGATAAAATTGCCACTTCTACTTGTACTTCTATAACAGGATTTTTATACGTAGATATCTCCACCAGCCCCCGGAATAAAATCTTCTGAAACACTGATCTCAATGAACGCTTTACATTTGTATTTGAATGTAGAGCACTATCACAAAATAATTAAACTTGAATCGATTGAAAAATGGAAGTGAAAGCTGTTTGTAAGAATCATTTTTAAAAAATTCTTTAGGTATTCCCTGTTCTTTGTAGGATTTGAAACATTGAATCATTTGGATCATTTGAAATAATAAAAGATGGTATACATTTCGAAGGCAAATAATTTATTCCGGGTTAATAAATTTTTAAGCAAATTCAGAAACTGTGTTTGTATTTTTCGAGACACGAGACGAGACATTTCACAAAAAGTTTCGTATTGTATCATGTCTCGCTTCAAAGAGTCGAGTCCCGTCTCGTTGGAACACTAAGAGAGTCTTACGCATTCTCTTTCCAAGAAAGTGAAACTTGAAAAGCACATTCAGTCAATTGTTATCATAGAATATACTATGGGCATAGTCACTGATGTGTAGAAGGTGACACAGGCGGAATTTGTTCTTATGGAGCCCTTGGCGAGTTGGAGCCGTGGGGCTCTATTATTTGGATTGGAAACATTGGTTCAAAAATATTTTACATTTAGCATACATATATACATACACACACACACACACGTACATGTGTGTTACATATACTTTAATTAATGTGTGGACCTGCGGACAAGGTATAGTTCGCCCGCCCAAAAAACCGCCTCTGGGGGGTGGGTTCGAAGCGCACTCCTGAAACATAGAATTATGCTAATCGTAATTTTCTGAGATAGACTACCCCCCGAGGAATAAGTAAATAAATAAATAAATAAAAATAGTTTCGTAATGTTTATCTTCCGTATACGAGTAATTGAAAAATTTTAGTGTCTCAACAATGAGAGCTGTATACAAGTGATTCTGGCCCAAATTTTCGGCTCTCTCCCCCACGGTTGTTTTAAGAATTTTTATCTATTATCTACTCCCTTGGAGTAACTGTTGCTCTGTATTTTCATGGGCTTGCAACCGTCAGAATGAATATCCTGGCTGCTTTCCCAGCTACCCATTCAGCATGCAATAGATACATGCAATAACAATCAAATCCCACACAAACTACTCTACCCATCAAATATTTTAACATGGAAAATTCTTTTACGCAACGTATTTCGTTTGTTTAAAATGGAATAGACCTAAATACAACTTTTTTTTAATGTTCTTCTGGAAATTCGATAGCGAGATCGCTCACATCAGAAAATGAGAGAATTAGTGCTCTGACAATCTGGTAGAAATACAACATGCCATATATACACATTACTGTGATTATATTGCTATTTATTTGATGATTATTTTGCTTAGAGCTTTCTTACTCTCCAGGGTACTCTTCAAGGGTATATAATTACTCTTCACTTATGTCGCGAAAAAATATTCAGCTTGCAAATTTATTTCGAGAACTTCTCATTCCCTAATACATGTTTATTCTCTGAATTTGTACGTACAGCCGACAAACTTACATAGAATCTCAACAGAGTTCAAATGTGAGGTGTCTGCTGGGAAGCACAGGTCAGTTGTATGGGAGGGGCTTTTAGAGTGCAATTCTAGGAACACTGTGGGCTTTTAGAGTGGAATTCTAGGAACGCTGTAGGAGGCCATCCCGCTCCACCTGAGACAAAAAAAATCTGGAGGCACACAACTAGTTCACACTGGCTATAAACAAGTTCTGGCGCAACAAAGTTCTGAATGAAATATATATATATATATATATATATATATATATATATATATATATATATATATATATATATATATATATATATATATTTACTATTCCATTTTCCGAACAATAACATTTACCGATCACCTGTTAGCCCCTCCACCACAGCCACCATGAAAACAAATTCAATCGGAATTTGTCCAGCTCGTTTGATCACGAATAATTATCGTTTGATCCCAACGCATACTGATGTATTACACACAATTTGGCTAGAGCTTGTTAGCCCTTGATAATCGACATGTATCATTCCATAGATATTTCAATCGTAAATAGGTAAGCAAAGTTTGCTTAGTTTCTGGTAGCAAGTATGGAAAATAGTTTACTGTTTATTTAAAAATGGAGGCCTCCAACAATGAAACTAACAACAATATGAGAAATCGACATGTACCACTCTAGATATCTGAATTGTAAATATGACAAGTTTGGTCAGCTTGTGGTAAAAAGTATGGAAAATAAAGTGAATCGTTTATTTAACAATGGTAGTCTCCAACAACGTAATTAAAACAATATGTGAAATCGACATGAACCATAGGATAGATATTTCAATCTTACATAGGTACGCAAAGTTTGGTCAGTTTCTGGTAGAAAGTATGACAGATAAAGTTTATTGTTTATTTAACAATGGTGGCCTCTAACAATGCAACTAACAACAACAAGTGAAATCGACAAGTACCATTTCATAGATATCTAAATCGTAAAGGAGTGTGCTAAGTTTGGTTAATCTGTGGTAAAAAGTATGGCAGATAAAGTTGATTGTTTATTTAACAGTGGAGAAATCCAACAATTATTTATTGAACAATTGTGGCCTTAAACGATAAAACTAACAATAATATGTGAAATCGACAAGTACCATTCCCTAGATATCTCAGTGGTAATCCGATTGGTGTGCCAAGTTTGGTCAGTTTCTGGTACAAAATATAGCAAATAAAGTTGATTCTTTATTTAACAATGGTGGCCTCCAACAATGAAACTAAGAAAAATATGTGAAATCAACACGTACTATTTCCTACATATTTCAATCTTAAATGGGTGTGCAAAGTTTGGTTAGTCTGTGGTAGAAAGTATGGCAGATAAAGTTGATCGTTTATTTCACAATGTAGAAATCCAAGGATTGTGTATTTAACAATGGTGGTCTTCAACAATGAAGCTAACAACAATATGAGAAATCAACACATATCTTTCCCTAGATATTTCAATCTTAAATGAGTGTGTAAGGTTTGGTCAGTTTCTGCTAGAAAGTATGGCATATAAAGTTGATTCTTTATTTAATAATGGTGGCCTCTAACAATGAAATTAAGAACAATAAGTGAAATCGACACGTACCGTTCCATAGATGTCCCAATTGTAAATGAGTGCGCCAAATTTGGTTAGTTGTGGTAGAAAGAGTGTAAGATAAAGTTGATTGTTTAGGTAACAATTTAGAAATTCAACGATTGTTTATTTAACAATGGTGGCCTTCAACAATGAAAGAACAACAATATGTGAAATCGACACATACCATTCCATAGATATCTCAATCGTTCATGAGTGTGCAAAGTTTGCTTAGTTTGTGGTAGAAAGTATGGCAGATAAAGTTGATCGTTTATTTAACAATGGAGAAATCCAACGAATGTTTATTTAACAATGGTGATCTTTACAATGAAACTAACAACAATATGAGAAATCGACACATATGTTTCCCTAGATATTTCAATCTTAAATGTGTGTGCAAGGTTTGGCCAATTTCTGGTAGAAAGTATGGCACATATAGTTGATTGTTCATTTAACAAACCTGGCCTCTAACAATGAAACTAACAACAATAAGTGAAATCGACACGTACCATAGATATCTCAATCCTAAATGAGAGTGCCAAGTTTGGTTAGTTTGTGGTTGAAAGTGTGGCAGATAAAGTTGATTGTTTATTTAACCATGGGGAAATCCAACGATTGTTTATTTAATATTGGTGACCTCGAACAATGAAACTAAAAACAATATGTGAAATCGACTAGTAGATATCTCTGTGCAAATCCGATAGGTGTGCCAAATTTGGTCAGTTTGTTTTAGAAAGTATGGCAGATAAAGTTGATTGTTTATTTAAGAATAGTGGCCTTCAACAATGAAACTAACAACAATATGTGGAATCCACACGTACCATTCCCTAGATACTGCAATCTTAAATGGGTGTGCAAAGTTTCTTCATTTTCTCGTAGAAAGTACGAAAGATAATGTTGATTGTTTACTTAACAACGATGGCCTTCAACAATGAAACTAACAACAATATGTGAAATCGGCACGAACCATTCCATTGATATCTCAATCGTAAATGAGTGTGCCACGTTTGGTTAGTTTCTGGTAGAAAATATGGCAGACAAAAGTTGACTGTATACTTAACACTGGAGAAATCCAACGATTCTGTATTTAAAAATGGTGGCCATCAATCATGAACCTAACAACAACATGTGAAATCGACACATAGCATTCCGTAGATATTTCAACTTTCAAGGAGTATGCAAAATTTGGTCAGTTTCTGGTAGAAAGTATGGCAGATATAGTTGATTGTTTATTTAAAAATGGCGGTCTCTAACAATAAAACTAACAACAATAAATAAAGATCGACACGTACCATTCCATAGATATCTCAATCGTAAATAAGTATGCCACGTTTGTTTAGTTTGTAGTATAAAGTATGGCAGATAAAGTTGATAGTTTATTTAATAATGGAGAAATCCAACGATCGTTTTAAAATGGTGGCCTCGAACAGTGAAACTAACAACCTGTGAAATCGATTGGTACCATTCAGTAGATATCTCTGTGGTAATCCGATGGGTGTGCCAAGTTTTATCAGTTTGTGTTAGAAAGTGTGTTAGATAAAGTTGACTGTTTACTTAACAATGTAGGCCTTCAGTAATGAAACTAACAAGAATATGTGGAATCGACACATACTATTCTTTAGATATCTCAATCTTAAATGGATGTATAAAGTTTGGTCAGTTTGTGGTAGAAAGTACGGCAGAAAAAGTTGATTCTTTACTTAAAATTGTGTCCTCTAACAATGGAACTAACAACAATATGTGAAATCGACCCATACCATTCCATAGATATCTCAATCGTAAATGATTGTGCAAGTTTGGTTAGTTTGTGGAAGAAAGTGTGGCAGAAAAACTTGATTGTTTATTTAACAATGGTGGCATCTAACAATGAAAGAACAATATGTGAAATCGACACGTACCATTCCCTAAATATTTCAATCTTAAATGCGTGTGCAAAGTTTGGATAGTTTCTGGTAGAACGTGTGGCAGACAAAGTTGATTGTTTTTTAAAAATAGTGGCCTCTAAGAATGAAAGTAACAACAATAAGTGAAATCGGCACGTACCGTTCCATCGACATCTCAATCGCAAATGATTGTGCAAGTTTGGTTAGTTTGTGGTAGAAAATATGGCAGATAAAGTTGATTGTTGTTTAATAATGAAGAAATCCAACGATTATGTATTTAACAATAGTGTCTTACAACAATGAAACTAACAACAATATGTGAAATCGACACATAGCATTCCGTAGATATTTTAACTTTAAATGGGTGTGCAAAGTTTGGTCAGTTTCTGGTAGAACGTATGGCCATTAATGTTGATTGTTTGTTTAACAATGGTGGCCTCTAACAATGAAACAAACAACAATATGTGAAATCGACCCATACCATTCCATAGATATCTTAATCTTAAATGATTCTGCAAATTTTGGTTAGTTTGTGGTAGAAAGTGTGGCAGAAAAACTTGATTGTTTATTTAACAATGGTGGCATCTAACAATGAAAGAACAACAATATGTGAAATCGACACGTACCATTCCCTAGATACTTCAATCTTAAATGCGTGTGCAAAGTTTGGTCAGTTTCTGGTAGAAAGTGTGGCAGATAAAGTTGATTGTTTTTTAAAAATGGTGGCCTCTAAGAATGAAACTAACAACAATAAGTGAAATCGGCACGTACCGTTCCATCGACATCTCAATCGTAAATGATTGTGCAAGTTTGGTCAGTTTGTGGTAGAAAGTATGGCAGATAAAGTTGATTGTTTATTTAATAATGGAGAAATCCAACGATTGTTTAACAATGGTGGCCTCGAAGAATGAAGCTAACAACAATATGAGAAATTGATTGGTACCATTCAGTATATATCTCTGTGGTAATCCGATGGGTGCGCCAAGTTTGGTCAGTTTGTGTTAGAAAGTATGGCAGATGAAGATGATCGTTTATTTAACAATGTAGAAATCCAATGCTTGTGTATTTAACAATGATGGTCTTGAACAATGAAACTAACAACAATATGAGAAACCAACACATATCTTTCCCTAGATATTTCAATCTTAAATGAGTGTGCAAGGTTTTGTCAGTTTCTGGTAGAAAGTGTGGCAGATAAAGTTTATTCTTTATTTAACAATGATGTCCTCTAACAATGAAACTAACAACAATAAGTGAAATAGACACGTACGGTTCCATAGATGTCTCAATTGTAAATGAGTATGCCAAGTTTCGTTAGTTTGTAGTATAAAGTATGGCAGATAAAGTTAATTGTTTATTTAACAATGGAAAAATCCAGCAATTGTTTGTTTAACAATGGTTTCCTCGAACAATGAAACCTGTCGAACATTCGACAGGTACCATTCGCTAGATGTATCTGTGCTAATCGGGTGGGTGTGCCAAGTTTGGTCAGTTTGTTTTAGAAAGTGTGGCACATAAAGTTGATTGTTTATTTAACAATGGTGGTCTTCAACAATGAAACTAACAACAATATGTGAAATCGACACGTACCATTCCCTAGATATTTCAATCTTAAATGGGTGTGTAAAGTTTGGTCAGTTTCTGGTAAAAAGTACGGCAGATAAAGTTGATTGTTTACTTAACAATGGTGGCCTCTAACAATGAAACTAATAACAATAAGTGAAATCGACACGTACCATTCCCTAGATTTTGTAACGTCCATTAACCAGATTATATCTGTTTTTGCTTAATTTTTGAATTGTTCATTTTATTTTTGATTGTTTTAATTTTATTAGTTGCATATGTTAACATTGGTGACGGTGGCGCCATCTACCGTTTTAGACACAAACTATTTGGACGTAATGAATAACCTTAAGTCAAGTCAATCCTTCAATATGCAATGGAAAATGAGAAATGTGTCGTCATAACATTGCAATGTCTATTTGTCCTTCTCCAATGAGAAAAGTGTGTGAAAGGTTTGCTTTCTATATCCTTATTCTGTCTGTCTATTTGGTATCTGTGCTTGTTCTGTCCAGCTATGTTTATTATATAATACAGCTCATGGACTTAAAAGCCTTATACTACACTCATTAGTGCGTTATGAGTACCAGAGAAGATACGTAAAACTGCTACACCGTATGTAATACTAATACTACAATAACTACTGCTAATACTGCTACGCGTATTACTATTACGATTAAGAATATTAGTGCTAATTCCACTATTCCTACGATTACTTCTATATTATATATACTACTACTATTATTACTACTATTAATACTACTACTACTCATTACTATACTAATACGACAGCGAATACCACTGCTGCTATTACTAGTAATACGAACACAAAAAATGAAAATGAAATTTTTGAGTTTTAGGTCCCACGGTTATGCCGGCTAGGCTAAAGGAGACAGTGATGATGAGAAATAAATGACATGGTGGAATGAATAATGTGGGAGGAAACGGGAGAACCCCGAGGAAACCCATGCACACGGTGTTTGTCCACGACAAAGTTCACTTGGCGTGAGCTGGAATCGAACCTGGGACCCCATGCACCAGAGGTGAACAATCTACCACTGAGCTACGTTCCAGAAACACCTAACCGACCCTGGTGTCTTATTTGGTGGTGATTTATTTGATCATTATATTTTGTTATCATATTTGTAGCATCATACAAGAAACAATACAGGAACATGTAACACAGTTTGGTAATATCTACCTTGCTGATTGAACATCACTACAAATCGCGCTGATATTATGAACACCCCAGTTCACGGTTTCGTTCTCCTTGGTCTAATGATAGGGTTCCAAATTCTACTTAGTAGGTCAAGAACTTGACTTTATCATACGGTCTTTAGGTAACTACGGCTCAGGCCATATGGGAGACGATGGGATTAATCGGTGGAATGATAACAGTGGGAGGAAACGGGACCACCCCGAAAACTCCCCCACACACGGTGTTTGTCCACCACAAAGCTCGCATAGCGCGAGCAGGAATCGATCCGACGACCTCTAGCACCAGATGTGAGTGCTTTACCTACTTAACCACCGTTGCCTCTCGTAGATCAAGTATCGGTTCACATTCTACGCAGACCGGCCATAATAACTAGCATTTATCCGTTTTTTTCTGTACTCACAAGGTAAATTCTGTACCACCAGACATGTCAACTCTGACGTGAAGTCGTAGCAGTTGTAGTAGTATTAGCAGTGGTCGTAGTAGTAATAGTAGTAGTAGTACAGTACTTCACAGTCTTAAATAAAAAGTCAGTTTCCCAAACACATTACGATTAACATAGACTGATAGCATTAGTTTCCGATCTGTCTTTTAGTGTCCGGGCCGGCCCGGCTAGACCCGGAAATGCACGTGCCCGGTTCGGCCCTATAGCATTTGTGTCCGACCCAGAACGTGCCCGGCCCGGTTAGGGTCCGGTTCAGTTTGATATACTTGAAACGGGCAGGGTCAGGCCGGTAATCCACTGGGCCAAACGGGTGCGCCCGGCCCGTGCAGGGCTCTGCTCTGGTCAGGGGCGGATCCAGGGGGGCGATCGGATAAAACTTTTTTATTTTATATATATAAATAAAACCCATCTCAAAGTTTGGAGCCCTTAAAAGTAGCAGAATGACAGCCCCCCCCCCCAGAAGTCGGTCCTGGATCCGCCCCTGGCTCCGATCCTAATAGATGGTAGATGGTTTTATTAATGCTGCACGTTATGAAACCTTCCCCTCAAAATAATCTTCTGGTTTCGAAGTAGTACCCACAATCGCCGATAGGTGGAAGCACAGCCGTAACACCAAAGAGCTATGCAAATACCCTATAGTGAAGAATTTCTGAACTACTTTCTACCAAGAAGTAATGAATAAGGTAAAGGCAGACATTTTTTAAATAGAAACAAATGCATTTTCACCAGTTTTGTAAATTTTCTGCGATTGAGATATCGATTTTTTTTTTTACTACAGTTATATTACATGCAGGGGTGTAGCCAGCAGGTTTATATAGGAGGGGCCCGTCGTTTGTAAAGGGGGGCTAGCTACAATGTACAAAGTCCCCCCCAAAAATGTGTTACAACTAGTGATTTTGAGGCCTAAAAAATCGGACAATTTTGGTTTCTGTCTAGAAAACTAAAAACACTGTTTTAAAAAGACTTTTCTTTCTTTTCTTTTTCTTCATAAATATTATGTACCAGGTAGTTTTTATTATGCTTAACCCAGAACTATTGCCTCTCATCAAGCGTTATGACCTTTGTGTATAAATATTTCAATTTAAGCCCCTGTACACAGAACCTATCTACATGACTGATTTTCTTTGAAATTTCACTTAATTTTTTAATTTCCTGACAAAAATATTTATTTATTATTCTTAACTCTAACACACCATAATTATTTTATTAACAGCTAACTTCCTGTTTTACACCAAGTAGAAAAATAACGAATGAAATCCAAACTGAAAAACTTAATAAAAACGTTGTTTTTCACGAAAGTTTCCATCTGATAAAAATATGTTTTTAAAACACTAGCTAGTATATAAAAAATACAATGTACTTACAAATAAAAAAATGAAATCTTTGAGTTTTACGTCCCACAGTTATGCCGGTTAGGCTAAATAAAGGAGGCGGTGATTATGAGAAATGAATGAAATGTTGGAATGAAGAAAGTGGGAGAAAATGGGAGAACCCCGAGAAAACCCACGAACAGGTGTTTGTCCACCACAAAGTCCACACGGCGCGAGTTGGGATCTACTTACAAATCAGTTTAGTACCATTGTTTTATGGCAGTATTTACACTGATTAGCCAGAGCATTATGACCACCTACCTAATAGTCGGTATGTCCACCTTTGGCACGGATAATAGCGGCGACGCTTCTTGGCATAGAAGCAAAGAGATCTTGGTAGATTGCTGGATGGAGTTGGCATTACATCTACACACGCAGGTTATCTAATTCCCGTAAATTCCGGGGAGGGGGCGATCCACGTTCAATTACATCCCAGAGGTGTTCAATTAGGTTCAGATCCGGCGAGTTAGGGATCCAGCACATCAATTGGAACTCGCCACTGTGTTCCTCGAACCACTCCATCACACTCCTGGCCTTGTGACATGGCGTACTATCATGTTGAAAAATGTCACTACCATTGGGAAACATGGTCGTCATGAAGGAGTGTACGTTGTCTGGAACCAGTGTACGATATGACTCGGCCATCAAGGTGCCTTGCATGAGCTCCACTGGACCCATGGGTGCCCACGTGAATGTTCCCCAGAGCATAATTGAGCTGCCGTCAGCTTGTCTCCGTCCCGCAGTACAGGTGTCAAGGAGCTGTTGCGCCGGAAGACGACGGATTCGCACCCTCCCATCGACATGATGAAGAAGGTATCGGGATTCATCAGACCATGTAACACTCTGTCCTTGTGCCAAGGTCTAGTGGCGATATTTACGCGCCATTTCAGTCGTAGTTGCCGATGTCATCGTGTTAACATAGTCACATGGATGGGTCGTCGGCTGCGGAGGTCTATCGTTAGGAGTGTTCAGTGCACTGTGTGTTCAGACACACTTGTACTCTACCCACCATTAAAGTATGATGTTAGTTCTGCCACAGTTCGCTTGCCTGTCCCGTTTTGCGAGCCTGCCCAGTCTACGACGTCTGACGTCTATAATGAGGGAAGGGGGCGCCCAACCCCTCGACGTTTGGACATCGTTTCACCTTGGTTCTGCTACTTGTAGAAAACACTCACCACAGAACTCCTCGAACACCCGACAAATCGTGCAGTTTCCGAAATGCTCGTGCGGAGCCTCCAAGCCATTACAATCTGCCCTCGGTCAAACTCAGATAGATCACGCGCCTTCCTCATTCTACACACGGCCAGCACGCTCACTGATACACCGTACGTGTGTCTGACTAGCAGGCATTCCTCGCCAAGTGACGCTGCTATCGCCTGGACGGTTTTATATCGATAGTAGGTAGGTAGTTATAATATTCTGGCTGATCTGTGTAGTATCTTGTTAAAACGTTTGTTTTCAAACTATCAAATATAAATCACAGTAAATTATGTAATCTGCTGTCACAAAAAAAAAATATTTTTCAAAGTCCGTTTTGTTTATTATGTACACAAATCTAAAGAATTACAAAAAAATATAAATTGTGTGAAATAATATAGTTTTATTATCTAAATCTTTTCCATCCGATTTGGATGTAATTGAAACTGAAGTACAAGAGGTTAATAGTTTGTTCTTTTTAACCATTTGGGTTAAAGCCGCTGCAGCTTCCTTCATTTTTCACAGAACTAATTCAAAATCTGGTCAGGAGAGATATTTTGCAATTTGTCAATCTCAAACGCAAGCCAAGTTAAATTCGCCTTTCGACGGTATAACATCTAACCAGAGATGGAGTGGGTCGGTGGGTCAAGTTTTTTGAGTGGGTCAGTGGGTTGTGGGTCAACAGCATGTGACTCACCGTGACCCACCACCCACCGTGACCCACTGTGACCCACCACCCACCGTGATCCACTGTGACCCACTGTGACCCACCACTCACCATGGTCCACTGCGACCCACCACACGCCGTGACCACTGCGATCCACCACACATCGTGATCACTGCGACCTACCACCCACCATGACCCACTGCGACCCACCGACTCTGACCTACAGGCTCATTCTGGTCACTGCATTGTAGACAGTATCTTCTGAAAACTGGTAAATTTGTCTGCGTTTTACTTTCAAGACCTTTATTTCCCTTTCTTTTCGATTTGTTTCTGTCTACTTACCTTAGGTGAGTAGGCTATATCTAAGTGAAAAAAGAACTTCAGGCACTTTTGGATATTGATATTTGTAATTGTAATAATAGCAATAGGACTTATACTACTACTTGGCTTCCGAGACCTGTGAGGTTTTAGAGGAGCTAACTACTGGAAAAAATACATTTTTGAATCACTGTAATATGTAAAAAAAATTGAATGTAACTATGTGTGCGTGATCATCACGGCCAAATTGCAAAGTCAAATGAAATTACTTTTGGTATATAGTTAGACCTTAATCCAAACTGGAATGTTATATTGCGTTCATTATAATACATATCCTAAGGAGGTAGTGAGGATCGGAATTTTTGCGAAAAGAAAATTAAGTATCTCGCAAGCCGTTAAATTTATGGACCTGAAATTCAGTGTATTAACTCTTTATTGAAAATAAATAGAATGTGTCCATGTGCGTGAACCTGGCAGAACCCATTTTCGGAAATTGAAAATAAACCATGTAGATAGTTTGTTCATCGTTTTTTCACGATTGTTTACACAAAATTTTCGTTTGTTCACGTTTTATAAAATATATATATATATATATATATATATATATATATATATATATATATATATATATATATATATATATATATATATATATATATATATACGAAAATCAAAATGGGCGGTGCCAACTTCACGTAACAGAACCCATTTTCAGAAATCGAAAATAAACCATGCAGTTCGTTTGTTCATCGTTTGTTCACGATTGTTCACATAAATTTTAGTTTGCTCACAATTTATACGAAAAACAAAATGGGAGGTGCCAACTTCATGCAGCAGAACCCATTTTCTGAAATCTGAAATAAACTATTCAGATCGTTTGTTCATCGTTTGTTCAGGATTGTTCAAATAAAATTCTTGTTTGTTCATGATTGTTGACATAAAATTTTCGTTTGTTCAAGACTTATAAACAATTTATACGAAAAACAAAATGGGTGGTGCCAACTTCACGTACCTAAAACATATTGGAAATTAAAACAATGCAGATCGTTTGTTCAGGATTGTTCACATAAAATTTTCGTTTGTTCACGATTTATAAACAATTCACACGAAAAACAAAATGAGCGATGCCAACTTCACACAGCAGAACCCATTCTCAGAAATCGGAAGTAAACAATGCAGATCGTTTGTTCATCGTTTGTTCACGATTGTTCACATAAAATTTTCGTTTGTTCACGATTTATAAACAATTTATACGAAAAACAAAATAGGCGGTGCCAACTTCACGTACCTGAAAAATATTGGAAGTTAAAAGTAAACAATGCAGATCGTTTGTTCACGATTGTTCACATAAAAAATTTTCGTTTCTTCACGATTTATAAACAATTTATACGAAAAACAAAATGGGCAATGCCAACTTCACGCAGTAGAACCCATTTTCAGAAATCACAAATAAACCATGAAGAATGTTTGTTCATCGTTTGTTCAGGATTGTTAACATAAAATATTCGTTTGTTGAAGATTTATAAACAATTTATAAGAAAAAACAAAAATGGCATGTGCGTGAACCTAGCAGAATTTATTTTCGGAAGTCGAAAATAAGCCATGCAGATCGTTTGTTCATTATTTGCTCAGATACGATTTTCGTTTCTTCACGATTTATTAAATCATTATAAAAAAAATAAATAAATAAAAAAAAGCAATGTGCGTGCACCTCGGAGAGCGCATTTTCGGAAACAATATAAATCATTCAGATCGTTTGTTCATAGTTGTTCCCATAAAGGGAAGCTAAACAAAAATTATTTTAAAAAGAAAATGGACTGTGCCAACTTGAGGAAGCTAGAAAATTTTCGTAAATGAAAAGTAAACCACGCAGATCGGTTGCTGAGATTATTTTTTGTTTTGGTCGCCAAAGAGAATTTAAAATTGTTTTATAGATACTCTTACAAACGATGTTATATTACCGTTTTGAGGGTGAAGTTTGTAGCAGTCACACATGTAGCATAATACATTAGGCTTTATTATACATTTATATTTATTTGAAGAAGCCATGCTCCAATTAGAAGACTAGAAAAAGAGACTGTGTTAAGGGCATATACAGACGAATCTTCTTAAAAAAAAAAAAAGAACTTTCTTAGCTCTTGTCAATCCTAACATTTTTATTGCACGATTTAGGTTTTCTTGAGAATTCTATTTTGAGAAAGTACAAATAACAAACACTATGTGGCAAATATCAAATGCGTTTGATAATAAAAAATATTTTTCCCTATTAAGTTCAAGGAATGTTACGGGATGATGGCAAAAGACCAGACGGAATTACTTTAATTTCCTGGAAAAGAGGCCAAAGTCTAGGATCTTGCATCGTTTGGCCTAATCCTCGTTTCGCCTAACCAATTATCTGACACTTTTATAACAGATAAAAGATAAGCTTTATGTCCGCCATTTTAGGCGAAATAAGGATACTCGTTTGGCCTAATCCTCGTTTTGCCTAAAATGGTGGACTATAAAAAAATCGTGGAGATAAAACTGGAGGGAAATTTTTCGAAAAAAATATTCCCTACTATGTGAAGAACTGAGAAATACAGATGCAAAACCAGTTAAATCCCTCTTCCATATTCAGTTTCATAAACTGTTAAATCCCAAACCTGCAAATAACCTAATGAGAAAAGGAGAATCAAACCCGGTTAATTCCATATTTCAAACAATTTGAGGTTTCGTACTGTATAGGATTAGTTTAATAATCTGAATATTTATTGCAACTCTTCCGTTTGTCTTAACCTAACTGTTCGTGAAACTTTTCTGTGCTTATTTGCTTTTCTTTAATAATTACTAGACAAATGCATGCAAAATCGAAAAAAAACGATACTCTAAGCAGCGATGATCATAATTTTGTTATCAGACAACACCAAAATTGTCTAGAAAACGTACAAGACACATGAAAAACTCGACACGAAATGTAGCCAAAAAGACAAGGTGAGTGGACTATCTATGGTTAAAAGTCGTTTGTTTTGTATTTTAGGGTAACTCTTTACTTTGAACAGAACATTGTTGTCTCTTCAGCTTCAGCAGAATCTCTTTCTTAAAATGTCTCGTGTCAATTATCATTCAAAATTATAACATGCTTCTGGTACAACATGTTAAAAAAAATTGCCACTTATTTACCATTTCTGATTCTCTTTCTGCCACTGTTTTGCTCAAACTCAACATTTGCACATTTTGTTTTGCTATATTTCAAATTCATATATTGGGATGATTGGCACGATTGAAAGCAGCTCAAAGCTCACGTTTTATAAAGAGGTTTTTGAGGAATAGAAAACCGAGAAAATGGTGATGCACCAGACGACGACGACGATGTGGATTTCCATTTAGTAGATGATGATGGAGAGGAGGTTACATAATTCAGTTTTTTGCACATTTGGATCCATTGTTTTCAATTTAGAACAAAATTAATGTAGCATTTATGTATCCATATTCATTTGTGTCAATCTTGTGCAATGTATAGTTGATAATACATGCCCCCTCCCCCCCATATTTTAGTAGGCATAATACTGATTTCTGACTCTGACTCCCTTTCTTTTTGATAGGTTTTGTATCTTGAGCCTCAACAAAAATGGCCGCTCGTCCAGATGCAAAAGCTGTTATTTTCAATTACATACGCAAAACCTGTTAAATCCAAACTATTTTCTTCAATAACGCAATTTACAGACTAGTGTGATTATACAGCTTTCGACAGACCAACACTCACATTATTCTTAAATTTTTAATGTTCTCTAGTTTCTAATGTTATTTTACAATTATGAGGTGTTTATACAGTTTTTCTCGATTTGTCACAAATTTTAAAATGTGAATTTAACGGGTTTTGCTATTCACCTACTCATATATATTCGTATATATCCATGGTCCTAATAAATACATAAAGGAGTTTTGGTAATCCTAACTCCTCGAAAATAGTTAATATAATATTAATCTATATATTTTGCATTTCTTAATTCTTTATATACTAGGGAATTTTCTCTTCTATAATTTCCCTCTAGTTGAATTTCCACGATTTTTTCTTATTGTCCGCCATTTTAGGCGTAACGAGGATTAGGCCAAACGAGGATCCTTTTTTCGCCTAAAATGGCGGACACAAATCTTATCATTTATTTGTTATAAAATTGTCAGATAATTGGTTAGGCGAAACTAGGATTAGGCCAAACGTGGCGACACGAAAGTCTAGTGTAGGATGTTACATGCGTAGACACTTTCGCACCCTCATACATAACATTAACCAGCGAGGAGGCAGAAAGTGCAGCCGAGGCAGCTAGTAAACGAAAGCATTTGAAATATTCCAAATTAAAAGATCATTTTTTCATTGCTTTTGCTAGAAACCGTGGGTGTTTTTAGTAAAGAAACAAGTAAATTTTTGACAAATTTGGGGTCAGCTTTAATTAATACGAGGTAAATCAGGTGACCTCGTAAATTAGGTGACCCTAGAAGCAAACATTTCTTGTTCCAACGGGTAAGCCTTGCCATTCAAAGAGACAACGCAATAAGTGTTTTAAATTCATTCCCATTCACACACAAAATAGATGAAATTTTTTATTTAAAATAAATCCTAAAATATTTTGAAACAAATTACCGTATTGTAAGTTTGGTTGAGAATTGTCAAGAATTATACATGAGAAGCTCAAAATAGTACACGTGTACAAGATGTTCAACATGTACCGTTAAAAAATTTAACTTCTGCATTTCTATTGGCATGTTAGATCATTTATTTGAAAAAGCTGTTATACAGAATCATGTACTCCTTATAAAATGCTGTTAATTGTTTGTGAAGTCTGGTTAAATCAAAACAGTCTCAGGTTTTAGACTAAGCTTCTTTTTGAATTTATTCCAAAATGTAAATTTTGATGTATTCTTATTTTTCTTGTACTTCATTCCTATTTTATTCGAATTATTTTCTAAACAATTATTTACTAATTTATTAATCAGTTTAATATCCTTTATTGTATTTGATATTAAGTGTAAAAATTGTCACATAATATTTATGTATTTCTATGTATTTCTATAGTAAATAATTGTAAGTTAATAATAATAATAATAATAATAATAATAATAATAATAATAATAATAATAAAAATAAAAATTGAACATATTTGAAAAAAGATCAATAAATTACTTTAACCATTATTGTCTTTATTATTATTATTATTATTATTATTATTATTATTATTATTATTATTATTATAGCAGAAGTAGTAGTAGCAGTAGTAGTAGTTATTGTTGTTATTGATTGGTGAGAGCAATAACAGAATTACTTGAGATTACAAATAAATAAATTACTGAAACCTAAAACCGATAAATAATACTTCGAGGGATGATAAGTTTTTTTTTTTTTTGAAAGATTACAAGTTGCATGAAAACTATAGCATTACAAGAAAACGAATTTCAAATTTGAAATCGCCGATGACAATACATGTAGAAACAATTGAAAAATATGCAACAGAAAAAGAGAAGGAAAATATTACCCTGTGCAGATTCTTATGTTCTTTGTGGAGGAATTCGGTTAGAATTCTAATTGCATTGTAAGTTAACTTCTCATTGAATTTCGGAGTTGGAAAAGGGAAGTTATATTCGAAATCATAATAACAGCAATAATGAAAATATACAAGTATTCCCTATAAAATATTTTAATTTGATTTGAGCTAAGCATCTTTTTCAGCAGCAAGGCTATATAAGATTTGAACCTACGACTTTACGTGAGATCCGAACCACGTGAGCTACCGCCGGGAATCAAACACGAGTTTCCCATGACAAAAGTGCGTATGTTTGCTGTTTAACCAAGAGGGAACTCCGCAGTAAAAGAAAGTAAACAAGATTACATTTGAATGTTATTGACAATTCAATACAATACGCATTTGACTTTCTCTGCAGCTCCTCGTCGTTAATCGGTTAGCATACGCGCCTTTTGCGTAGGAGATCCGGATTCGATTGCCGGTGGGAGTTCAACTGGTTTGGATTCCACGTTAAGCTGTAGGTCCAAGTCTCATATAGTCTCGCTGCTGAAAGGGATGCTAAACTAAAAGTCAAATCGGACATTCTCATAATCCTTAACCGTAGTAATGGTATCTATAATAAAACTAAAAACAAGAATTTTAGAAATCAAAAATTCATCAAAAAACTACAACCTTGGCCAAGAATTTTAGGAATGCTCAAAAAATGCATCAAAAGATTTTGATCTTGGCCAACAACTAGTTTTTGGATCAGGGTTCACAAAATTTATCAACGGCCCCTAAATCGAGTTTTCATACCTTTTACGCATATCATAAGGTACCTTTTACGCATACCTTTTACGCATAATGAAATAATGATTTCTGCTGCATCTGAGACTTGAAGTTAAAGACATAAGCTAGCGTGAATGCTTAAAACCTCTTTATGTATATACTATTATTCTTATCATTACCATGTATAGGTATAAAAGGGTGGGGAACTTACAATTGTCTCATCCCCTAAAATAAGTACCATAATAATTGTTTATTTAAATTTACTTTCATTTTTTTGAGCATGTTGTAGATTATAATGAGATCAACATAATTTCCTTTTAGGAACCATTCGACCTAGAAGTGGATATTCTATAGGTTTCAGAATAACTGTAAAGTACACAAAATGCATTATTCAGATTTATAGAACATAGCGGTCTAGAACATAGAAACCACTAAGGAGCAATATATTAAGAGTTTATGATATGTTATTTTAGAACAGAAACATGACAGAGAGATGACATCATAGCTTTTTCCGCGGTTGCTCAGTGGTAGAGCGTTCACCTCTGGTGCATGGGGTCCCGGGTTCAAACCCTGCTCCCGCCAAGTGAACTTTGTGGTGGACAAACACCGTGTGCGTGGGTTTTCTCGGTGTTCTCCCGTTTCCTCCCACTTTCTTCATTCCACCATTTCATTCATTTCTCATTATCACCGTCTCCTTTAGCCTAACCGGCATAACCATGGGACGTAAAACTCAAAGATTTCATTTCATTTTTTCCATAGCTTTTTCATTCCATATTTCTCAAATAAAACTACTATGTCTGAAACACCTATCATTACGACCGAATTTCCAATTTCTGCGTCTATAGGCCCAATTAAAGTATTGCGTCCTTCCTTTTGAAATTCAGTAAACCATTATATGTTATATTCCTATTATAAGTTATATTCTATTTAAGAATATTATGAAAAACCAATCATGTTGAATATACAATATTAATTTGTGATTCACATTTCTATCGAGTAGAATTTGTAAAGCCACATGATAAGCTAAATTGTGATTCGGAGTAACAAGTGAGACTCACTTGCAGATTTGCAGATTTATTTAGTATATTCAATACAGCTTGTAGCTTTATAATAAACTCATGTTTAATAGCAAGAGCAGCTAAATATATCAGGCGTTGCTAAGTTTGGGTTGAGATTACAGTTTTCGACCTTTAAACAATACAGTTGTCACCCCCTTAAATTTGCCCCTTTTCTAGGTTCTGGTACATAAGGTTCAGGTCTAAATCTACTTTTGAATTTTACTCAGTTTCTTAGTACTTCATGTACACTAAACTGCTATATTTTTCAAATTCTATCTTTCATTTCATTACGTCAATTTTAGGGGTTATGTGACAAAATCAACATTTCGAGATAAACACAAAAACTGTTTATCTTGTAATATGAACTTTTCTTTGCTAATTTTTATTTAGAGATCTACAGCAGGTATCTTTTGTAACTATTTGTCTCTTAATCAAGAGTATTTGTGTGCATATACGACTATGGTACAGTAGAAAGTTTTGCACATAACCTCTTCTAACAAAGAGTGGAAATTGATGTCTTTTCTTCTGCTATGACTAGCTTCATACAATATATATATATATATATTACATATGTCTATATATTTTTATTGACACATCTGGGACTCTTGACATTGGTGATCTTGCTCGGGTGCGGGAAAGTGGGTCGTGGCCCCTTACTTAGAATAACTGAGGATTTTTCAACGACCTATGGTATTCGAACAATATTGTAGGGGGACAACAATGTTCTGGGTGGAGCTTGGCCATCCCAGGCTTACCTCTAGTTATTGATAACATAAATAATACTAAGTTATATAGAACACCTCCTAAAATAGATCATTACAAAAAGATCACCAAGAAGTTTTTTTTTGAATCCCCTGTTTATTTTCGCATGAAGCAAACTAGTGCTGTGAAAAAAGAAACATACATTTGAGACGCCTGTTCATAAGATGATGTCAAGATATAATAAGATGTCACCCTATATGTATTTTTTATATCTGCTTAAAAGGAAAGAAAAAAGGTGAGATCACAATTACAACAAGATGTTCATATTTTTGGATCCCTAAAGATTAGAGGCATGAACCTTGGTATTTGAACTGAAATTCGGAACTCTATAGGTTCATGGGATGTGAGTCCGTAGGCCGATCGAACACAGGTTTGGGGCGAAGTCCCCTGGTACTTGAAATGTTCAGTGTATTTCGGCATTCAGGAAGGTTAGAGAAATGAAAGTTAGTATTTGAACTGAAATTCGGTGTGCTTGTAGGTTTATGAGGTGCGAGGCTGTAGGCTGAACAAATGCAAGAGTCTGAGGGCGAAGCACCCAGCTAGTCGAAGTATTACAATTATTAGGATCACGTAGTGATACTTATAAGATTATAATGTTAGTACGTACGCCCGTACTTCCGTTAGTCCGCACGATAATTTTTGAACGGATGCGAATTTTTAATTTATTTTTTGCTATAGATAGATAGAGTGATTATCTCGAGAGAGTTCGTAGATGGAGGTGATTCGACCACCGGAAGTAGTAGAAATGAGCCATTTCCAGATTCCACATTTATCACTGTAGAGGAAAAACGGTTTTCGGAAATCGACTACACATTTCAAGGACAACTTTCATCTTCATCCTTAACACGCTAGTATAACAGGAAGTAGAAATTGCTCACTTCCGGTTATAATTTTAATCACTATAAATTGAAAACGGTAATACATCGCGAGAAGCGATTTTCTTTAATCAATTAAGGTCCCAAGATTATCTATTCCATCTCAACACTATTCTTTCTACTCAAATCGGAATTGAAAGAACCATACTACAACTTCCATATTTCATATTAAATGATAAAATATTACATAATCGTCTTTACGGTCTCTGAGTTTATTATAATAATTCATTCATATCTGGGGATCCCGAAAGTTAGAAACATGAAACTTAATGTTTGAACTATGATTCGGTATGCTTGCAGGTGTATGAGATGTGAGGGCGTAAACCGAGAAAACACGACGGTTTCTGGGCAAAGTCTCCAGATAACCGAACGCTAGTTATTAAATACATATTTTATCATATTCTGATTATACACAGTAGTAGAAGTTTCCGTTCCCTCACCGGAAAATCCGCTGTAATAAATATAAAATCGGAAATTTAAATTTTCACACTCATCACTTTATGTATAAATGTCACTTTATGCATATAATAAATATGATCTTCTTTCTGCTCTTGAAACACGTGTTCCCTTTATTTTTAATTAAGAATCTATGTACCGAATTCCATACCTCCAACGTAAGCTAATCTTCACATTCGACAGTCTCTGAAGAAAGGAAGAGAAGTTTGAATATTTTAGAAATGTATCCGTTAGAAACGGGATTTTTGAAAAGCGCTGAAATACGTATTCCCTTATTTTAAAGAACAGTTTATATGCTGAGTTTCATCTCTCTAATTTCATGAATGTGTGAGATACTCAATTCTTTTTCTTTAATACTTTAAAATTCTTTATTTCCCTTGGAATACATACTCAAAAAATTCTTTCTTATCTCTTGCCTCCATGATGAAAGCAAATAGACCGTAGGCCGGGAGCACACAAACAAGAGCCTATTTGCGATCATTACATAAATAACAAACCTCGAGTGCGCAAAATATGATGCGATGACACTCTATTGTGTCAAACACTTTTTGGCATTAGTGATATTTTTCTTCAAAACCACCATCCTCCACTCTCGAAACAAGTACCGGTATTACATTATCTTTGGGTACAAGATTGGTTAATTTATTTCGCGCTGGAGAAGAAATTGGAGATAGGTCAACATATTACGTGTCATGTCTTTGTACTTTCATACTTTCAACATATACTTTAAAAAAAAAGTAAACTGCTGTTCTCTATTAACATAAGGTAATCATTTTCAAAGTAAAGAGCAAGGATAATTGTGCATAAATGAAATTCAAGAATTCTACTTTAAATTATCTAAAACTGGTAACCAAACAAACTTAAATCTTCCCCTTGACGAAAGTTTCATATTTGGTGGCATTTACATTATGGTGGTAGCCGGTTATGCTCACTTTTTCTCTTTTATAGGTGCGAACTAAAAATAAGCAAATGTCAATTGAAGACACATCGTGGATATGAAATTTTCTATATAATATTTAGGGCAACCCAAAAGCATAAAAAGCATAATAGCAACTCACACATATGGTTGGTACCTTGAAAATTGTTGTGGTTGCCTAAGGGCGCAGAAGAAACTAATTTTAAAAGCATAATAAAGCATCATTTTAGAAAATAAACCATAAAGCATAATTTAAAATATATAGCAAAATTGTTGGAAAATTCTGTTTAACTGCAAGTTTAACACACTGTATTAATATTTTTAAAACCAATATTTGCAATACAAAATCAGCCAGAACATAACAATGCAACAATGCAAAACTTATTTTTGTTTCTGTAAACTTTTCGATGTAATACTTAGGTGTGGAGAAAAGAAAAAGGAAAAGAAGAAGAAAAAATTTCCGCCAACAGTGAATAGTACACAAGTACTCCACACTATATTGTTATGTGTACCATTGAACTTGGGCACTTTCTGTACTTTTTGATGGCATCTTCTACTTTCCCTTTCTGTATATACGCATCTCTAAGGCGCACAAGTGATTTAAGAAAAACTGATTCTAAATAAAATGAAATGAAATCTTTGAGTTTTACATCTCACGCTTATGTCGGCTAGGCTAAAGGAGACGGTGATGATAAGAAATGAAGGAAATGGTTGAATGAAGAGTAAAGCATATATCTTTTCAGTGCATTAAGTAGAAAGTTCATTAAATATGAAAGAAACTGGTTGCATAAAATATTAGTAAATAGATCAAGATATTTAGAATATTTAATGTATAGTAAATATTATACATTATACACGATCAATGTAAAACAACGATTGAAATTAACAATAAAGCATAATAAGGCATAATTTGGAAAAATAAAGCATAATTAAACAAAAAATAAAACATAATGTGGGTTGCTCTAATAATAATATTACGTATATGTTATACTTATTGCTATTTTCCTTTTCATACAAAAACATCTTCCTATACAAGTATTTTTCAAATATCAAAATGTGGCAATTAATTGTGTTATAATAAATATTTATTATATTACTTGATATTTGCCTCTCTATATAACGGGAACAATCTATCCAAACATGACAATCAGTTGTATAGCGTTCACCTCCGGTGGTTGGGGTCCCTGGTTCAATCTCAGCTCGCGCCATGTGGACTTTGTGGTGGACAAACACCGTGCTCGTGGGTTTTCTCGGGGTTCTCCCGTTTCCTCCCACTTTCTTCATTCCACCATTTCACTCATCTCTCATCATCACCGTCTCCTTTAGCCTAGCCAACATAACCGTGGAACATAAAACTTAGATTTCATTTTCGTTTCCAAACATGACAACGCAGCATCGAATATTGTGTGCTCGCCATAACATAAGCACTTTATTTCGTTTCTTTGTGCGCTAGTGGAGAACACCCAAGGAATATTCTGTCCAAATTTCACGTTTATTTTTACCTAAAGAAGTATGATCTAGGCGATGATGAGCGAATCACTTTCACTCTTTTATATAATAGTACTATATAGATTATGGTATTAGTGTTACCGAACATAATGTCGAGAGAGAATTTTCGAGATAAACCGAACTCTTCCAATACACACGTTTTTAAAAACAACAGTTTCACGCCTCCTTTTTAAGATGAAACAGCCTTAAATCTCGTCTCTTGGCTAACACTATTCTTAATCTTTGTTATACTCTACGCATAAGCCATTTTGTTTCAAACAATGGAAAATTTAATATAATTTCCTTCAATACAGCTCATTTGAATTATACTGTATATACATAACCTAAGAAATTAATGTGATTTATTGAAGAATTCGTACATACGGTGTAAAAGGACAGTTTGTTTTAAATACAATATCGTCTGTAATTAATAATTCTCTTTTTTTCTTAAGTCTTTTAAGCAATGAAAGAAATCCAATTTATACCTTGAATTGCTTAGATACAGTGTTTTGCCTTTGTAATATGGAAAATATGATATTGAAAATGTGATAACTGTTAAAATTGAGAACTAAATTGCAAGCCCATGCACATAGTCCAGGAATATTCAGATCTTCTTGGACATAAATGATTCATGAAAAACATTCAATCTTATTAATAAAAATTCATAGTAAAATTTTATCTAACTTTTGGCAACCCTGTGTATATTTTATCATATACGAATATTGCAACCCCTGTTTGGGCCATTAGCCAAGATTTTCGCGCCTGTCATGGATTTCCAGTCATGATCAATAGCAAGATAAGGTACTTGAGGAAATGTCCAATATTTTAATGCTTGTGCGAAACATACTTGAGCATCTGACCCGATCCCGTCATAATGTACGCAAAAAAATGAGCAATGTTGCCAGATGGAAAACGTTTTCTCTGACCTTTACATATTCTCGTCGTCATGATCAGCTGCATTCACGCATACAAAAATGGATTTTGTTTCCCTCTATGTTATGCGTTTTTGCCAGGGAAGGGTAAGCAAACTTAAAAAGCAGTGTGGGAAATGATGAGAAGTTTAGAACCACGAATAAATTTGAAATCTATCCATGCAGACTGAAATTGCAGCTTGACTTAGGAAGGAAGTTTAACACATGTTGACAGATTCCGTGAAGTAAATTGTGTAATATTGCAAGGATTATATCGAAATGCAGTAAATTTATATGAAGTGGATTACTCACATCATTGTATTAGAGCTATATTAATAGTATTGTAATGTGAGTATATTGCAACAAGTATATTATATGACTGGGGAAAAACAGACGTTAACAACAGATGTTAATAAATTAACAAAAGCAAAGCTCTACAGCAATGGAGAATATTATTCATTTTGATTTTAATTGTCAATTTTTCCATAAAACTTGGCTAGTAGTGGGAACTATGTCTACTATATTATTATTAATAATAACATTAAGAATGTCATCATAATTGTTTGCGTCGTTTTATTTAAGTTTCCCTCTAGAATATGGGCTTCAGAACCCTCAGTAGCTCCTTGAACGACGATCGGGCGGAAGCTTTTCATAAATATTACTATGAGCAATTCTATTCACTGGCTTCAGATATTTATAAGGTGATTTCATCTTTGTTGAGGATACAATCAGAAACAAAATTGAAATTAAGATCAATTGCGAAAGAAGATGTTAATACACAAAGAAAGGAAGATGTGAAGAGATATAACTTCATATTGAAGCAGTATGAGATGCTTAAAGGTGATACATATTCAGAGTATGTGACAGGGAGGATTAAACTTCTAAAAATTGTAGACTTAAAATTGCAACAAAGAAAATTTTAACATCTGGATTGTAAATATAAAAACTTGGGTTTCAAGATATTTTGACTTGTTGTATTTACTAATCAAATTATCTTTAGTTAATCCTCAATATAAATTATATTTTATTTCTAATTTCTGTTTCTATCCTAGTCTGAACTGGACCGGGCCAGAACCAGGCCGGGCACATTCCGGGCTGAACCGGGCCGGCCAGGCTCGGCCCGGACACTCTGAAAGACGGATCGGAAACTAATGTTAGCCTATGCTAATCGTAACGTATTTGGGAAACTGACTTTTTATTCAAGACTGCAAAGTACTGTAATACCGAGCGTTGGCTTCGTTACCGAGCGAAGTAGCTCAAGTGGTAGAGCGTTGGCTTCGCATTCCGGAGGTCGTGGGTTCGAATCCCGCTGCCAACCATCCTGACTGAGGTTTTCCAGGGTTTCCCTCAGTTCTACCAGGCAAATGCTGGGATGGTACCTACTAAACAGGCCCTGGCCGATACCTTCCCAAATCCTTTCCATTGTTGTTATTGTTGTTGTATATCCAGTGTAAAATGGCCTCTGAGCTGTATCTGGTGATTGTTAAATAAATAAATAAATACTACTACTATTACTACTTCTACTACAAATACTACTACTTCTACTATTGCTACTCGACCACTGCTAATACTACTACAACTGCTACGACTTCGCGTCAGAGTTGACATGTCTAGTGGTACCGAATTTACCTTCTAAGTACAGAAAAAAGGAGAAATACTAGTTACTATGGCCGGTCTGCGTAGAATGTGAACCGATGCTTGATCTACGAGGGACAACGATGGCTCATTAGGAAAAGCACTCACATCTGGTGCTAGAGGTCGTCGGGTCAATCCCTGCTCGTGCTATGTGAGTTTTGTGGTGGACACACACCGTGTGCATGGGAGTTTCCGGGATGGTCCCGCTTCCTCCCATTGTTTTGATTCCACCAATTCATCCCATCATCATCCATCCTAAAGAACATATGATAACGTCAAGTACTTGATCTACTGAGTAGAATTTGGTACGCTACTATTAGACCACGGAGGCCAAAATCGTGAACTGGCGTGCTCATAATGTCAGCGCAATTTGTAGTAATGTTCAATTAGCAAGGGAAATACCAAATGGTGTTACATGTTCCTGTATTGTTTATAGTATGATAGTACAAATATAACAACATACAATGATCAAATAAATCATCAAGACGCCAGGGTCGATTAGGTGTTCCTGGAACGGCAGCTCAGTGGTTGAGCGTTCATCTCTGGTGCATGGGGTCCCTGGTTCGATCCCAGCTCACGCCAAGTGCATTTTGTGGTGCACTAATGAGTGTAGTATAAGACTTTTACGTATATGAGATGTATTATTGTACCCAGGTATAATAAACATGGCTGGACAGAGCAAGCACAGATAACACATAGATAGAGAAAACAAATCTTGGGTAACTTTTCACACGATTTTCCCGTTCCAGAAGGACAAATAGACATTGCAATATTATGACTACACATTTCTCATTTTCCATTGCATATGGAAGGATTGACTTGGTTGTTCTCAGGCCGGTTACGCCCGGCCCGTTTAGAGCCCGGCTCGTTTGTGCCCGACCAGTTTAGGGTCCAGCCCGTTTGTGCCCAGCCCGGTTACAGCCCGGACCGTTCTCCGCCCGGCTCGAGCCGGCCACAGAATACAGATCCAACCGTGCCGGGCCGGGCCGTCTTCGGGTCTGAGTTTGCAGGGCTCTGGTCCAAATACGGTTAAGTTGGATTGATATACTGTATGAAACTTGATATTATTCCTTCTGTCATTGAAAAAAATGTATTGTAATCGTGTGTATATAAAAATATACTACTACATTTAGAGGTGGTGCAAGAGATACATTCATATTACAAGCCAATAGTAGTAATAATACAACTATAACATTATGTAGTTTCCTTTAGACTAAAAAATAAAAGCAAAGCTCAAACACAATGTCTGTTTCTTTACATACTTTTTGTTTTCCTTTTTAAAGCTACCTTTTGACACACTAAACTGGAAAGTAAATTTTAGCTTTAAATTGCTAATAAAGCCACCGCAAATACAATAGAAATCTTTCATTCGAAACATTATTTAATCAATAATATGAGTACGGTCGGAAAGCGTGATTTAGTTCCTTCTGTACCTGAAATTCGTAACATACTCCTCATCAGCAGTTGTTAGAGAAATACTTTCCAGAAGTAAGATGATTGTCACGTTAGCTTGAAAACGCCATAGAAGATTCTTTTGATGACAATCGGATATCTTAAGACAGGTAATTAAATGTTCTGATGACAGCGATAAAAATCCTCTTTTTAACCAATTTGACTATTCAGAAAGACTTTTGGATTTAGATGGAAACGTGGATGAAAGAAAGGCAAGGAGAGAAAGAAAGAAAATGATGGAATGAAAAAAAAAACGAAAGAAGATTAAACTTCGTTAACAACGAAATAGAAGACAGTAGTACCCTTATGATAAGAGATAAAGAAATGCGCTATAAGGCAAACTCTAAAACTTCTGTAGAATGACATGAACATTTATCCAGCACTTCTAATTAAGATGTTATGCGCAATCAAGATCTCTTTAGTCAAATTCTAGATATTTGTTTTGAGAAAGAAACGAATGACTTAGTTCATGAAGGGATAGAAAAGAGAGGAAACAAAGGTGATACAAGAAAGGTACGGCAACAAAGAAAAGAAGCCCGAAACACAGGAAGAAAATATATAACAAAATCAGGAAAAGTAGTGAAGAAAAGAACTACGTAACCGCTAGGAACATAGAGAATAAAGGGTAGTGAAAGAATAAAAGACGAATACAGAGTAGAACTACACAAAGATTTTTGGAATATTGGAAGATTCTACAAACGGGTGCTATATATTTCGATATTCAGGATAAGGCTAATACAAGAATACAGACAAATCATTCTGATAAATATCGATTTAGACAGACCACTGTAAAGCAAAATTTAAGTATAAATGGAAAACTTGAGGGAAGTTGTAAATCATATTTTATGGAAACATTCGGTGAAACAGACAACAGAAGCAGAGAGAATAGAAGACATATTCTCTTCATACCAACTTACGAGAGTCAAAATACTCGAAAAAATCTTAAAAAAAAACAAAAAAAAAAACAAAAAAAAAACAAAACATATTTAATAAGTCACTTTGGTGTCAGTGTGATATATTTTGTTGAACCCTGAAATGTATTTTTTTTTTATCTGAACAGTGTGTATTCATTTAACCCTTTTTTCATTGATATTAAAGTTTGTATTACACATTATATTACACACTTACAGTATTGTATTATATGTTTTACAGTCGTACATTATATCTCCAAGTTTTTGTGCTATGTGTTGCAAAAAAATCTATTTTGCAAAGGCTAGTGTTGTACGTATATACAATGAGACAAAATAATCGGTGTAAACAATTTAGAATATTAAGAAAGTTAGAATCTACAAGTATCATTGTACTAATATTGTGATATGTCTTAAATATGATATGCAGCTTCCTCCTAAAGCAAAGTGCTCGTTTATAGTATTCGTGTGTTCAGTGACGTTAAAGTTTTAGTGGATTATTTTTTAAGTTTATGTTATGCTACCAATACTTTGCAAGGAATTCTAATTTATAGAGTGAAAACTTAATTAGAGCAAATCATTTACGAACGTATTTTACAGATGTCAAAATAGAAACAAATTCATAGCGACATACAGATCAACAATTTATATTTTAAAAAATACATCTATAATGAAACTGCTTGTGTAGAATTCAGTCACTTAAGTTTTATAAAGTGTTTTATTTCTTTTTTGCTTAAGTACTATTTTGAATGTTGTTTAAAGATAATTTTTATGCAATACCTACGATTGTATCTTTCATATCATCGATATATACTTAAGTAAAGCGATAGAAAGAAGCATAGATTGCATTAAGTGAACTGTATCTCAAATCTTGTGTAAAGTAAGATAAGTTATATTATTTTTCGTGTAAAGTCGGATAAGTCCAAGATTCAATTGCAGGAGATTTCTTAATTATTGTGTAAATGTCTAAATAAGTTTCATGATGCCGAGATGTCGGTGTAAAATCGTTATTCTTGTATCGAAATAACAATAAAACTAAATAAAATTATTATGACCTCATTTAAGGATTTACTGTAATTTTTCAAAATTTCAAATTTATTTTTCTCAGTTAGTGCTTTTCCTGACTTACCCGTCTTTGCAGACGCACGACGCCAGATGACTAACATATCAGGGACAGCAGTACTTCGGAAATTCTTAATGTTTCAGCTTTATATGGTTATATCGTAGAATATAATTACATTTCTATTATCTATCATCTAATGTCATATGGCGCATTCAGTGCACAAAAGAATCATTTCCACCTTTTTGTCTTTTTAGACATATTTTGTATTTCTGAAGGTTCTTTCAGAGCCAACGAAGTTCATGTTCATATATTGTAAATAACTTTTATAATGAAATAGTAATGTTAACTTTTCCATGTACTTAAGCTTGTTCAACCAGGGGGGGAGCACCAACGGGGAGGCCACCGCGTCCGAACCCCACATCTTTCAGTTTTACGTCCCACGTTTATGCCGGCTAGGCTAAGGAAAAATGAAATGAAATCTTTAAGTTTTACGTCTCACAGATCTGCCGGCTAGGCTAAAGGAAACGGTGATGATGAGAGATGAGTGAAATGGTGGAATGAAGAAAGTGGGAGGAAACGGGAGAACCCCGAGAAAACTCACGAACACGGTGTTTGTCCACCACAAAGTCTACACGGCCTGAGCTGGGATCGAACCAGGGACCCCAAGCACCGAAGGTGAACGCTTTACCACTGAGCCACCGTGCCCCCACTAGGCTAAAGGAGAAAGTGATGATGAGAAATGAATGAAATGGTGGAACGAAGAAAATGAGAGGAAACGGGAGAACCCCGAGAACACCCACGCACCCTGTGTTTGTCCACCACAAAATTCACTTGGTATGGGCTGGGATCGAACCAGAGACCCTATGCACCAGAGGAGAACACTCTACCACTGAGCCACCGGACCCCCCGCCCCCCAAAGAAAACTAACTCAACATACAATTGTGCACCTCAATAAAACTATACTTGTTTAATAGGGAAATTATTGATGTAGCTTGGATATTTGATCTTACATTTCATCTGTACCCTTTCTCTTATAAAAACAATCTAGTTCTATCATTTTATTCTCAAAATATAGGTGGAAGTATTTGACAATTATTTATGTCTTTCAAGGAGCAGAATAATACCCGTTCAATACTACATAGACGTAGTGATTTGTAGTATTGGAACACCCCCCCCCCAAAAAAAAAAATCCTGGACCTCTCACAACTAAAATTTCTGGGTGCACGCCTGTGTACAATGTTTATATCTCTTTTTTTGTCTCACAATTTTCATAATTGGACTTGATTTCTTTGTGCTCTGAATGCCTCATATGTGAGAATTATTACTTACGTCACGTAACTATGTGCATGCAAACGAATAACAGTGTACTATATACAAACAGCCAATAAAAATGTAGCAGCAGGCAAATCATGATAAAAATAGAGGAGTTCTTCTCCCCTTTTTTACTTGATTATCGAACGTTTGATTTCTATGCTATCAAGGTCATTACGTACAGACACAAATGACAATAAACCTCCCTACGTACTCTACACAAATCAATGGCGATCTCGTTTATTTTCTTGTCTATATAAGATGCTATGTGTATAGTAGGCCTATGCCATCACTGCAAGCTTCCTTCTGGTTAAATGCTAAACATTACAGCTTTTGGTGTTGGAGATCTGAGTTCGGTTCCTGGAGGTAGCTCTTCATGGGGATCAGATTTTATATTGTTACAGATCCATGCTTCATGTACCCTCGGTGCTGAAAAGAAATATATTTGTTAAAAACCTCTTTTTGAGAGAAGTACTGTTTTCTGTTTAGTTAAATCTATGATCGTTTCTGTACGTGAATTACGGATACGGTAAAGGTTATACAGTACCTATAACTTCGTCAATATTATAGATACGCCTTTCTGTTTCTTTCAGTCGGTATCCCATTGTCATATGTTTTGCTCGCTGCTATGTCAATTTCGACCAAATCTAGGGTTGCCAACTATAGAAAATAGTAAAAACCGGCGACCCCTAAATATTCCCTAATATATAGGTCTAAGTATGAAGTATCTCTGTTCGTACCCCCCCCCATGGGAAGGAAAATACTATTGTGAACAAAAGTGCATTAGCACCTGTATTCTGCATATCCTTAGGACCTTCACTAATAAGCTTAATAGATACAATGTGCTATAAATTAGGGATGGCCAAAATTTTCCGGAATCCAGGTTCCGGAAATCTCACTTTCCGGATTTGGCCATCCCTACTATAATTAAAAAACTGAAATCGGCATTGATCTTTTATTATATTTATCACCACCTCTTTAAGATTATCGAAAAAAAAAGAACAAATTAATCTTTACGTGACAATTTTGAATTTGGAAAATGAAATTTATTCTTTAAACTTATACTTCAACTACAGGAAATTGCTTTAAGAAATCCTTTTTTACTCTCAATCAGTGGCGTATTTCGGGAGGGGCTTTGCTAACTTTCGGGGGGGGGCTTTGCCTGAAAATGTGAAAATTCTGCAAGATATTTCATATACTTTACTATAGTAAGTAAGACTTCGGGGGGGGGCTTAAGCCCGGAAGCCCCCCCCCCTAAATACGCCACTGCTCTCAATAAATGTGTAAAATTCCTTACAAGTAAATTTCAAATTTTCCGTGATACAGTCCCTGTTATCTGTTTAAAATTATGTAAACAGATGAACAAAATATATTAATCGTTGATAGATGGTGAAAGGTAACAGCTTTGGATTTACAGAATGAAAGTTACTTTTTAAGTCTATACTTCAAACTAGATACAAGTTTAAAAAAAAAACGGTCATAAATGGGCTTGTAAGAAGTTTGCACCGGTCACCGGCTTTAATCAAAATAACATCAATATTTCCGGTGAAAAACCGGCCAGTTGGCAACCCTAACCAAATCTACAGATATGGTCTTTAGCCTTTGGACGGCAGCATTTTCGTTTCGAGATCAAATTACGTTAATATTGATTTTTTTTTTTTTATTAAATAAATAAAGCATGCAGTTTCGTCGTTGATTTTGCACGTGTAGCAGTAATTTGCCAACGTAATTTGTTTCTTTTTCCTTTATTTCACAGTTGGAAGTTTTGACACCTAAAATATCACGTTTCACTTTCATTAATTAAGCAAATTGTTTTCTAATGTCTAGGGCGACATTATAGATGTCTTCTTGTGTTCCTTTCTCCCCCCCCCAACTCTTTCTTTTCAAGGTCATTGTCCTTTGTCAAGAACAGAGTCTCCCATTTTTTCTAACTCTACGTTATCAGAAATCGTGGCGTAGTGTGTGAGGAATAAACTGCTTCTACTGGGTAGCATGAAAGACTTTAATCATATGGTACCGCACGCACGAAAGTCAATTATGGAGATTTGTTTGACGACGTTCCTAGACGGAATTAAAAAAAAAAAAAAAAAAAAAACGTAAAGTAGGAAGCTTGTGCGTGTGTAATATTGAGAATTTTAGAAAAGTGACAATTGTCACATATACGTAATGTGCAAATAGAGAAATTGATTGAAAACGGCAAAGTGATAAGTCAAATGAGGAAGCGTTCTTTTATTACAGTAGTTTCCAACCTGGGAGGCGCGCACCTGGGGCTGTGGGGGAGCAAGCAAAGAGATGCAAACTCATGTCAAACCGTATGAACACAAAGTAAATGTTGAGTAAGAGCTGCAATTTCATAAAGAACAAAACCGATAAGAAATAATAGTCCACTACAAGTGTATGCAACTGAAAGCGTAGAGGGGGCAGACGAAAAGTATGTATGACCAATGGGCTTGAAGGAGGGAGGCGTGAAGTATGTGGGGTTTACGAACAGGAACGCGAGTTAAAAAAAAAAAAGGCTGGTATCCATGTCTATTACAATATGAAGATTATCCCAAAAATTCGTAGGTTGAGTGGGAAAGCATGATAGTTATCCTCAAGAAAATTGTATCTCATATGCAGGAAGATACTGTCAGCATAGAATGAAAAAAAAAAAAAAAAAAAAAAGCAGATAAATTTGAACAGGGAATGTAAATAACCCAATATTAGAACGCTTGTGGGTAAGATCATCCAGCAAAATATGGACAATGTGCATAATATGATCATTACAAATAGAAGATTAGCTGTTTATAACATTGAGAAATATTAGGTACGAGAACCTAAGAATACAGTTGATAAACTCTGACAGGGTGCTTGAACTTGCACTTGCAAACGAAGAAACAATGTATTATAGTAATCAGTACCGTGCCGTGGAAATCAGCGCCCGGGGTGAGAGTATACGATGGCGCCCCCGAATGTATGAGTGAGGTCGATAGACCAGCCGCGAAGCGCCACCATGGTTGGCGCGAAGCGGAAGTAAATATTCAAAACTAAATCTACAACGATATATTCTTGTTATAATGGTATTGTTAATCTGTACCTTTTTTTGTCAATACATGATCAGAGGCGCAATAATAAAACATATAGCCTATATATAGTTAAAAGGAAAAAACATTATTATTGACATGACATGTTGTCATGGTAAACATTATTATCTACATGATATACATGAAATAGATGGCTGTAGATGTAAATCAACGATAACTGGGTACGAGTCAGGTGATTTCAAAGGATTAAATAAAAAATGGTTAGTAGCTATTAAGTGATATGTTTATTGTAATAACTTGATATATCTGCGAATTAGGGCTAAAGTGATTTTTTATTCGCTTTATCTGGTGCCGTAAAACCGGGACCTTACCTCAAAGTTCTGAAAAGAAGTAAGGACGAGGTATATTTGCAAACGTATATCCTTTTTATGAATTTCACCGTTTTAAGAAGCGGAAAGAAAATACAAAGGATTAGAGATATGCAGAATCCTGACGTAATGGATGTACCGAGTACTTTAGTAGAAAACACGCCTGAATATGGCCAGGCTAACCTTGTTAGTACGATTAGCCAACTGCTAACTGATAAGCTGGAACAAGTGCAAAAGACGAATCAACAAATACAAAAATCGAACGATGAAAAGATGGAACAGATGCAAAAATGGATAGAACAAATACAAAAATCGAGCGATGAAAAGTTAGAACAAATACAAAAATCGAGCGATGAAAAGTTCGAACAATTATTGACTCAACACAAATCTCTTGCAGATAGGGTTCAGGGTATCCATGAAAATTTCGATCGGCTACAGCATAATTTGAGAGAAGATTTGCATGTACTGACTGATGAGGTTACCATCAAAATCACCAACGATGTAACGCGTGAAATAGATAACCGGTTCCAGCAATTCTGCGACAAATGGGAATGCAGGCAAGATCAGTTAACCCTGGAAACTGAATCAATAAAGAAAGTCGTCGAAGTCATGGAATCTACTACAAACCAACAAAAGAATCAAATGGCGAATATCACTGCCCAGGTCGACTCACATAGTATACAGATAACTAACTTACAAGAGGAAGTCAGATTATTACAAGAAAGGGAAGGAAACCACAATAATCCTGTGTATAAGGAGGTTTTGGATGCTCCCAATCAACAGGAAATATCGCATCATTGCCCGAGAACTCCATTAATGGAAACCGACAGATCATCTTCCTCTAAAGGTTCTACTGATGATGATTTAGCTACGGAAAACCTCAGAAGACGTTTCCAAGATCGTGATCGCAAAAGGAAGAATGAAATAAATAAGCGTGAAAGGAGTATAGACCATTACCAACGTCAACGAAACCGCAACGATAGCAAAATAAATGTCAAGGTCAGCGAAATCAAGGCCATGACAAAATTCAGCGGTAAGTGTGACGAAACCGCAAGCTCGTTCTTAGAAAAATTTGAAGCAGAGTGTGAAATTATGGGCATAGCTCAATCTAAATTTATGAAGTTGTTACCACATCTGTTACTTCCTCCTTGTTCCTTGTGGTTTAAAGCTATTCGCGACCATATAAAATCCTACGAAGAATTCAAACGGGCCCTGTTGGCTAATTACGAAAATGATTTCTTGTTAGCTAACCGCGATGCGATGGTGCGAACTCGCCACTATTCACCTCGGGTCGATAAATCCCTTACGGATTTTACAATCAATGCATATAATGAACTCAAACTTGTCAATCCGTTTCAGCCCGAATCCAGAATAATCGCTTCCGTACGCATTTTATTGCCGTTTAAATTACAACAGATTCTGTTGTCAGCTCAATGCGTAAACTTCAATCATCTCATAATCTTAGTTCAGAACTTTGAGAATCAATTCCCGAACCCTAGCGGAAGTAATCGCAATCTGTCTAATCCGATTCCCGTCAGAAACCTGAATATAACTAATGAGAATACCGAAAATCTTCGCAGCGATGAGAGATTACGTGACAATACTGGCATTGGAATTAGTGAAAGATTTGTTATGCGTACTGGAACTGGAGCTAATGAAAGATTCGATACCAGCGGTAGAAATGGAACGAATTATGGTAATCCAAGGAACAGTTGGGCGAACAGAAGAAACTTTCGTGGAAGACGCAATTACGGTAACAATGTGATGCATGCCAGTATGACTCAAAACAGATTTAATTGGAGATCTCGAGATGGCAGGAACTGTCGAAATAGGACCGAAGCAATAAATGAAACAGGAAATGGATCAAGAGAGAATCAAGATTGCGGTGTTCAATGCACCCTAATGGATTCATTTGTTAACCCTAATTTAAACTAAAACCTGCTGATATGGTTGGGGTTAATCCCATATCAGCTGAAGGTTCTCATGATTATTCGTCTCAATGTTCATCTAATAGTTTATTTGAGAATGATAGTAATTTGTTTGTGGATAACAATTCTTAATCTATTATCTCAGATGTTCAGAGTTATGTTATGAGTACTTCATTTGAACGTTGCATATGTGTAACATGTTATGATGTGATTAATTTATTTTATCTTTGTACTAACTCTGAGTGTAATATTTATCTTTATTTTACCTTACGTGTTCAAAAGAGATCTGATTGTGTTAAATTGAAATCTATGACATTGATCTTAAATTGAAGCTTCTAAATGTAATTATTGCCTTCTGATCTTGTTGTTTTGATATGATGACGATCTTAATTATAAATAATGTTATTTGTATATGAATGTTATCGTTCGATGTAAAAAGGAACAATTAACTATATAGTAACTCTGCGTAGGTCATCAGTTAGTTATAATTTTGGATAGACCCATAAAGGATATTTTTTTTTTGAATCGACGTTTTTCTGAAATGTGATTAGTAATAAAATAAAATGTTGTTATGAATGAATTAATATATATATATATACATATGGAGAAAGAAGAGAAGAGAAGACTACTTATATTGATGTAATAATAATTAATACGAGGGCTATTCAAAAGGTGAATGTTTTGAAAATATCCAGGGTTCTTTCCTCCACTGTAATACTGTTACAGAATTCCCGTTCTGGGCGACATTTTATACAACGATATATTCTTGTTATAATGGTATTGTTAATCTGTACCTTTTTTTGTCAATACATGATCAGAGGCGCAATAATAAAACATATAGCCTATATATAGTTAAAAGGAAAAAACATTATTATTGACATGACATGTTGTCATGGTAAACATTATTATCTACATGATATACATGAAATAGATGGCTGTAGATGTAAATCAACGATAACTGGGTACGAGTCAGGTGATTTCAAAGGATTAAATAAAAAATGGTTAGTAGCTATTAAGTGATATGTTTATTGTAATAACTTGATATATCTGCGAATTAGGGCTAAAGTGATTTTTTATTCGCTTTAAATCCAACTTTTCCTTGATTTTGAGTGCACTTTTTATTACTTTTTCCTTTCATATTATAGATACCTTTTCTTTTTTCCTCCCAAATTTTTCGCCTCCTTACTTAGGCCCCCGTTCCCCCTCGCCCCGATCGGCCACCTACAGCACGGCACTGACACCAATGAAATTTTCAACTGGGAAAACACTATTTCTCATTCTCTGCTATAAACTACTAAATATCATATAACCATAAAGGACCAAAGAAGTCACTACAAAAGACATTCACTTTCATAAACCAACTAACAGTTTGTTCATCTCGGCAACATATCTGCTCAATAAATATATGTATCTAAGTCAGCCGCTTTTTACCATTATTCATTTCCATTGCATCATCGATCCCCTAACAATTCAATGGTTCCGTAAGTGCCCTTAAATGAGTTTTTCGTGTAAAGTAGGGCCTACTAGCTAAATCGCTCTCTCGCACCCGAAAATGATACGATCATCATATTTAATGAAAGTAATTAAGAAACTTTTCTTAACGAGCCTTCTGAACGTCGTCCTTACACACATTTTTCCTGAGGTTGAAAATTAGTTAAACTGCATTGCCCCTCCTAAAGGAAGGTGAATACTTTCCCGTTATAAAAAAAAATAGTTATAACAGTTATTTTTTTAAAAAAAAATTACAATGTTGTTAGCGCTTAACGAAAAAAAAAATCTTTAAACATAAGACATATCAATCGACAGATCTTACTAACCTAAACAAGATGAGTGTAAATTCTCATGCCATAATTGTCAAGAAAAATCGGGAAAGAAACCATATTTTTTGTAAGCCTAAAAAATTGACGCTGTACGATAATTGCGCCATCTATTGAGATGAAACAGATTCTCAAATATATTCTAATCAAACTTCTTACTACGACACCAGCAAAAACCATATAGTATACACCAGGCGTGCACCCAGAAATTTCTGTTGGGAAGGGTTCAAATTGGAGGGGGGGAATCCAATAGTACAAGCTACTACTTCTATATAGTATTGAACAGGTATTATTCTGCACCGGAAAGACGATAAGTAATTGTAAAATAATCCATCTATATTTTTTAAAGAAAAAAATAATAGAATTAGATTTTTCTATAAGAGAAAGAGTACAGATGAAGTGTAAGATCAAATTTTCATACTACCTTATCCATTTCCCTTTTGAGAAAATGCACAAATGTGTATTATTAAATTTGGAGACCCTCCCCGTGGGTGCGCGCTTGTTAATAAGATCAAATTATGATTAATTTTATACATTTTAAATTTTTCTTTAAGTATAATATTGTCCACAGATATGTACTAAATAAATCAAAAGATATATCATATTGAGCTCAACAAAATCACATGCCAGAAAGTGAAATTCCGATGCGTAGTTTTCGAGAAAATGATTTTTTTATGGCGTTAAAAAGCGTGTCGTTGGTTTGCCAATCTAATGCAATTAATAGTTTCTATTCTGCTGTAAATGTCCGTGGGTTTTCTCGGGGTACTTCCGTTTTCCTCCCACTCTCTCATTCTACCAATTCTTCCATCATCATTCACTCGCCTTAATCATCTGTCTCCCTTAGCCAATGGGGACATAATCATGTAACGTTAAACTGAAATATTTATATCCTTCTATAATATGTTATTTAATTATGTACACAGGAAATAAAATATATGCGGTTAAGTTTCAGACTGTGCCCACTATTTATTTATTTCTTCTAATAGTAAGACACATAACTGCGAGAGCGCTCATGTTGTGGTTTCCAAGGGGGGCAAGTATAAGCGACATTTCAAATATAGTTTCAAATTTTGCTGTAACTAATGTAAAAATTCTATTGGGTTTTCGATATTCTCATCTATAATTTCCTCTTAGGGGGGACGAGCGCCCCACCTTGCCCCCCCTGATGGGCGCCCTTGTATAACTGTGATGCTAGCTCATACTACTTGCAAAATTAACAATCAAAGAGTAATATAAGTGAGTGCGAGTGGTCCCGGGTTCGATTCCCGGTAGGGACACTGTCGAAAAAGTGTAACAACTTTTTCAGTTCAGCCATCCTGAGCGGGATTTTTCCTCATTCACACCAGACAAATGACGGGATGCTACCTAGCATAACGGCCCCAGGCCACTTCCTTCTTCATTCCTTTGTTCCTCTCCAATTTTCTGGGCAGTATGATCGACGAGGGACGTGATCCCTCTTAAGTGTGACGGGCTAATATGATCATAGATGCCGGAAGCCGAGAAATCTAATTCCTAACTAATACAACTGAGTTTACAAACCATACCGCGTCCTAGTTTTATTTAACTTAATGACAAACTTTGAAAGAAACTCGAAAGAAACCAATTATAAATAAATCTAAAACAAAAGTTTTTAGTTTCATGAGATCATCGCCCACCCCCCCACGCACGAATAATCTTGAATCTACGTATCTATCACTGGAATATATGTTCGTATCTCGAATGGCATTGTCTCATACTGCGCATGAACTGACTGTGCGTAGTGTGACAGTTGCTTAGCAACCAACTCACAAGAATACCAAACATGGTTAAAAACGTGACTACATAGGAACACGAAGACTTTAAGTTGAGCACGCGCTAAATTGATAAAGAAACGAGAGGGTCAGGTGCCCTCCAAAAGATACATACATATGTAATACTCAGTGGTCATCATGGTCATCTAAGTGTTGCCCACTACTGGAACATTACATGTCAGAAATTAGTTTCTATTCATTACGTTTTCCACTAATCTATTCGCAATCGCAGAGAAAGTTTCTTTTCCGTTACTTATACCAGTCTTTCGTTCCTTCTTCTTACTTTTTCTACACTATAATTTCTTTCATACTAACAAAATAAATTTATTTCCAAATTATTTCCTAAATTCTTTTATTTCCTCTTTTGAATTATCTCAATTAGTATTTCCCTCACTTCTACTAGGTTCTTTCATTCTTTGTGACACTCAACAGAACTCGTACTCTATCTTAGGGCCGCGGTGGCTCAGTGGTATAGAGCGTCCCACTCTTAGATTGCAGTACAGAGTAAATGGAGCGCGCTGTTGCCATATTTCTTCCGCCGTATGTTTTCTTTCGAAGAAAGAACAAGAAAGAAAGAGTGATAAGTCTGAAATAAATCCTTCTTAAATTCATATATTTTCAATTCTTTTGTCATTCCAATCGCGCAAATTCATTTAGAACGGCGAATTGGAGGGTACGAAATAACAGTCTAACAATTGTGTGTTAGATTTTTTTTTTTTTTTTTTTTTTTACTGATGGTTTATAAATCGTTGCAATGAAATTTTGATGGAAGCAATACGAAATCGAGAGAACATATGAAACGAATAGAAAATATATGATTGAAATAAATGGCAGGCTAAACAGTTCTAAACACAAATTTCCTGCACCGATTGTGCGGCAAACTAAGGAATAGCAATGGGTAAGATACTCCTACTGAAGTTGGATACTGATACTGAAGTTGGATAAGAGTGAAAACTGGAGTACGGTGATAATGATAAGTGACGAGAAAATGTGACGTACGAGAACGCTCATTCGTCTGTGTACGTAAAATATTCGCTAATCCAATTCCGTTTGTCAAACAAGTTACATCATAAAGTATATTGTGAAGGCGGCTTCTCCCCACTTCCGATGTTTAAGACTGTATCATGAAGGACGTGCTAGAGGATATGGTGGCAGGGAAAAGAGGGAGGGGACGAAGAGACTACAATTACTGGACGATATCAAAATATAAAAATCATGCGTGAAGACGAAAAAGTTAACCGAAGACCGTGGATCATGGAAGTTTCTCAGCTGCAGCAAGTGGTCTGCCAATAAAATATGATGATGATGATGATGATGATGACAAATGCAATGGTGAAATGGGAACTGAACCTCCCTAGTTTCTATACTCGCTTCTGACACCTCAGACACACAATATCAGTCTGGAAACAGAAGAAGAATGAAAATAAACTCCATTATATCTGTTCTAAACAAACGCGCAAGTTGTGACTTTAAATCACGTATAGTGACAGCCAACAAGATACAAATCATTGGGCGAGGAAACAAAACCAAACAGAATTATCAAACTCTGCTTCCTAAAGAAGCATGGGGGGGGGGGGGAATAAAGAGGCCTTTCATTCTGCTTTGTGAGCTCATAAAGTTATTTGTTATGAACGCTTTTGTCATTTTCATCTGTGTATTCAAAGTAAATAAGAGAAGTGGAATTGCAAACGAAACCAACTTTTATTGTCAAAATTGTCAGCATCTGAAACAGCAATAAGGACTACATGCGAATCATAAATGAATCAATTACAAAACTAATAACTTTTTATCGCCAGGAATGAGGAGATTTATTATTAATAGATATTTGTCATATATATATATATATATATATATATATATATATATATATATATATATATATATATATATATATGTGTGTGTGTGTGTGTGTGTGTGTGTGTGTGTGTCCTTGCATGCGTGCAACTCAAGGAAAACAAGCGAAGTAAGTAGTGGAAGTAAGATTGAGTGCAGTTGACGCAATGTTTATCGTAGGTGAGGTCCAGGATTCGATTTTGCGAATATGCTTCCGTTAAGCAGTAGATTCGTGCTCGCATAGCATCAACAGTAAACACTCATCGGTATAGCACAATACTCTACATCAGTAACTTTAAAACAAACATTATAAGGAAAATAGCATCGGCGAGATTTATCACTGCTTTTCTTCTGGTCAGATGCGCGCGCTTTGGAAAGTTGATGCTTAACACTAAAAGTCATAAAATCTAAATGAAGAAAGATATTGACCTGCGAATTGTTTTAAAAATAATTTCAATCTTTTCTCAATATTTTTCTCGCTTTGCACCCCCATCTAATCTGAAAAATAAAAAAGTTTCTCACTAGTCAACTTTTTAGATATTGCATTGGAATAGTATATGCACTTTCTCTTACATTTTATTTTTTATTTTAAAATTCGAAAAGTTTTTTTGAATGCAAACTTTTCCAACATTGGCACCAAATATGGTGTTAATAGCTGTATAAGTTTCAACGTTGTATCTCTTAGAGTTCCGAACTTATGACGTGATATATTTAACGTGACGTTAGAATTTGCCATTAGCAAGATTTCACTCTTTCAATTTATTTCAATACTTGAAAATTCTTCTCGATGTGAGAAAAACAGATTAATTGATAGAGAATACAATGTTCTACAATAATTTATTCATACCTAGTAAAATAAACTATTTCTAAAATTCAGGCTAAGTTTGGCAACAATGGGCATAAGGAAAAGCATTGCCATTTACTCCTGTACTGCAATCTAAGGGTGGGACGCGCTATAGAGCATCCACCTCTGGCGCGTGGGGTCCCTAGCTCGGTCTCAGTTCGCCAACTGCGCTTTGTGGTGGACAAACACCGTGTGCGTGGGTTTTCTCGGGGTTTTCCCGTTTCTTTCCACTTTCTTCATTCCACTATTTCATTCATTTCTCATCACCGTCTCCTTTAGCCTACACGGAATTCAAATGGTACGTAAAACTGAAGGATTGCATTTCGAACTTTCTCGTGGCTATATGGTCACGCACACGCTTTAGCCGCGGGAGACCCGACTTCGATTTCCCGTGCGAGCTCATGTGGTTTGAATCATAACGTTACGCTGTAAGGCCACGTCTCGTATAGCCTCGGTGCTGAACAAAACGCTAATCTCCAAATCATCTAACAAACTAATCGTCAGAAAATTCACATAGTATTAGGCACATGGTAGCTAAGTAGTGAAGTTTTACAACAACCCAGGGCAAGTCATGCACTTTACTGTATATTAAAATCCAGTTATGCCTGAAAAAAAAATCTACTGTTAATTGTTTTAATCTTTTTTATTTTAGCTCATATTACTGCCTTATGACGAAAAAAGGCAAAAAAGATGATCCCACACTTCCAGTTTCACCGGGAGGGGGTGTCCTTTAAAAATGACAGTAGGCACATGCACGTATAAGCACATTGGATTGATAGAGCATAGACGAGGGCGCCTTAAAGTCAGTATTGCAGAGTATCCTTTTAAAGGGACGGTAGGCATATCTGGGTTAAGTCAATCAGCCCCGAAAAAATCTAAAATGTTCCTACATTTAAAATATCTTTTAGATTTTCCAATCCAAGTTTTTTTTTTTTAATTCGTTCTTCCGAATAGGCCCTAGTTCTCGCACAATTCAAAAGATTTACTTCACCAATCTTTAAACAATATTGTTAAGAACGACGTAGTGTGTAGTTGGGTTCCTGGTGTACCCGCAATCATTGTTGAAAGTGATTCCGGTATTTTCGAAAACATCTATTTTTAGCGATCTCTCGTACAGAAGTAGAAGAGAAGATTGCGAACATATATTGTGAGATTTGACCACGACGACGGTGACCAGTGGCGTATTTACGATTTTGTTTCGGGAGGAGCTTTGCTAACTTTCGGGGGGGGGGAAGCTTTGCCTGGAAATGTGAAAATTCTGCAATATATTTCATTTACTTTACTATACTAAGTAAGATTTCGGGGGGGGGGCTTAAGCCCGGAAGCCACCCCCCTAAATACGCCACTGACGGTGACACTACAGAAACAACCTGTTATAATGAAGAAAATACAAAATATGTTTTAGCAATATGACAAAACTAAAAGTGATCACTTGTATACTACTGTATCATGCATTACTAAATATCGTTACTATTACAACACTACCAGAATTACAAACATATACTTACACATCTACTTAACTTAAACATATACTGAAGTTAGCCTATAAAATCGCGTTGAAACAAACATTCACCCCATGCCCGTAGCCAGAGCACTAAGACAGAGACTTGAGATTATTTTCTTTGGGGGAGGGGGGGGGGCAGTAGCTGCTGACTTGACTTCACTTCTCATCCATAGGACTCCATTCCAATAAACAATTGAAAGTTTCGGGGAGGTTAAAGGTGGTGTAGTGAAGACTCAGCCCCCTTGGCCATTCCAAGCTACGGATCTGAAGTACCTACAGAAAAAAAAAAACTAGTTATCGCAAATGTTTATATTGCAGCAGTGTCATTTAAGATTTTACTTGGGGGGAGGGAGCAAGACCCTCCGATACAAATCAAGTTCCACATTTTACGTTGGTATATACTGTAATTATCGTATTAATTAAAATTTACATAAATCTCTACTATAGAGAGATTGCCCCACTAGAGCATCAAGTGATGATCCTGATATAGTGCACTTTGGAAATGCCAGCTCTGTGTAACTCGATTACCAAAGGGAAATATTGGGCAGATATTCCTCAAAGTACTACTAGAATCTAAACAAAGATAACGGTGATCTTGTGCCTAGTGTGCGAAATAAATCATAACTCTTCAGAAAGCAAAACTGACTGTAGGTGGAAGGTAAAATAGGGAAGAATGAAGAATAAGGATAACTGAGGAAACTGAAGCACAGTATCTGACTTGATTTAAGATGACGACCTTGACGCTCGAAGACTGTGTCTCAGGTAATCACACCTTCATTTGAGCTACAGTGGGATGGACGACATATGTACACTCATGTCCAAAATGATTGTCGCATATCTATAACTGTCTTGTTGTAAGAATATAATTTGATAATGATTTTGCAGGGTACTTTTAATACTGATACTATGTGCATAATCGGGAAATTTATATTTGTGGTAAAATCATAGGAAAAGAATTATAAATACGAAAATTAGAATGAGTAAAACAAAATGTTGCTAAATAGACAAGAAAGTTTTATTTTCATTTTAGTGTTCTTATTTACTGTCCTTTTGACTTGAAATTTGCCACATACATGTCTTTGCCGATTATACACATACTAACATTATAAGAAATACCGGGCGAATTCGTTATCAAATTATATTCCTCCAACAACATATTCCTATTTATAAACATGCGACAATAATTTTGGACATGAGTGTACGTGGATATATTATTCTAGTTTTCTCAGAGAGCTTCTTGGCTTCTAACGAACAGCTTCTCCAATGGACCCTAGACCAGTTTCAACTCGATGGACATCTAGGACTGTTCCCTTCGTATAGATCGTAGCCAGATTTAATTGTTCTCCACATGCACATGTTCAGTCTTCGTCCTTCTTTGGTAATCGTCTTCGTCTTTGACATCAGCATCATCAGTTTCTCGTCCCACCTAATCTTTCAGTCTCCTTCCGAAACCAGGCATTCCGAGTTTTTGATCTACCAGGAAGTTAGAACATAATCAAAAGAAATGGGTTACTTGACAAGAAAATAAAGGTTTCCACGTGTCAACATGCTAAAAGGAACTTTATCGTTTATGCTATATTGTCATTACAAAATAAAAGGGTGTCAACTCTTATTGCATAATTTGTCGCATTTCTTTATGTATACGGTAGCTACAGCATATTTTCAAGTTTACAGCCAACTGCTCGAACCCTCCATAGATGGTCGATATCTTCAGTTATGAATTTGCAGATAAGCACATTAAGTTGCAATGCAAAGTCTTCCAATTTAAGATACCTGTATCTATACTATTTTTCTGTATAGTGGTTGATTATCTTGTTCTCCCATAGTGAACAGAATATTTCGAGTACTTTCTCAAATTTTCTAACCTCTTGTTATAGTTTCAGATGTAAACTTATTATATATTCATCCGAGCCGATAGCCTATATGTCGTATTACTTTCGCATAGGCCCTACTATTTTATGTTCATTATCATGAATTTGAGTGGGAAACAGTGTTTTTATTATTCAATACTAATTTAAATTATATTACTACCGTTGTAAAAGTCTTTAATATTAGAAGACTAGGGGATTTATGGTCGGAGAATCCTCGCTGTATATTATGTATAACTTAAACCCTTGAAATAATCAATTCATTGACCAAACATGGGCTTTGGGAATTAACAATACAACAATAAGAATAAGACATTGTTTTATCTCCTGGTTGAGCGTGTTCACTCACCCATCTACTGAAGTGAACGTTGAGTTCAGTAGATGAGTAGCTTAGTAGATGATGTCAGGTATATATCGCTTTCTCACTAGTGTTGAGTGTAAACTTGGAAGTCGTTTTAACAAAACGTTGATTTGGTATTTTAAAGTAATAATGACATGCACGAAACCAAACAAAACTTAAGATGTTACAATAATAATTTTTGAAAGAAAATGGTTTCAAATTATTCTCTCTTTCTTTTGAGATTTCTCTGAGTTTTGCGGTCCTAAACAATTTGCGTATTCAGAAACATAATGCTGGTAAGTAGAGTTAGATATTACATAAGATGCATCATTATCATTTTAAGTAGTCTGGCTATACTGGGAGGTCACTTGCATAAAATGTAAAAGTTTCAGTTAATATATTCACTTTGAGGGGTAAATTTGGATAAGGACGTAACTAGCAATTCTTCAATTTTTCAGGAGAGCAGAAAAACAAACGCGCTTATCCAATTAACCAACGTGTTCACACACTATTTTTCGAGACAGGCGTTCGCTATAGAACAGAGGTATTACTTATACTTTAACAGAACCTAGACACATACTGATATGCTTAGAGTTGCAGAAAATATCTATCTATCTATCTATCTATCTATCTATCTATCTATCTATCTATCTATATATATATATATATATATATATATATATATATATATATATATATATATATATATATATATATATATATATATATATATATATATATACACTTCAATCACAATATTCTTTCTCCCGCGTTTTACTATATACTAGTACTTTCCATACTTCTAAGCAGTCGTTCTTTCAGAAAAAAATGGTCAGGGTGGGCACACTTAGTATTCCGGGGGGCACTGTTGTACTGTTCTATTTATTATTATATTATAGACGCATTATTTTGGTCTCCTCTTGGGGGACACTCTTACAGCTCCGGAGGGGGGAGGCAGTGCCTCCCCAAAAAACATGTCTGGAAGAAACACTGCTTCTAAGGTTCACGGAATACTTAATATACAGCATAAACCTGATATGTCGCGCCTTGAAACAATGCTAAATCAGTAATATTGGTGTAGCAGGGAATATTTATCCCCGGGAATTATGTCCAGGGGGTAATAATAATTCCCTAGGGAATTATTACCTCTCTACAAATTTACAATTATTTGAAATGTTTGAACGGAAAACCATATCATATAAAAGGATGCATTAAAGAAACACTCTAACGAGGAGGGTAATAATACCCTAGGGAATTATTACCCCTAAAAATTCTCAATAACTTGAAATGTTTGAAAATCATACCAAATCAAAAGATACGTCAAAGAAACACTCCGACGACGGGGGTAATAATACCCTAGGGAATTATCATCCCCTACGAATTCTCAATAATTTCAAATGTTTCAACGGAAAATCAAACGAAATCAAAAGATACATAAAAGAAACACTCCGACGAGGGGGTAATAGTACACTAGGGAATTATTACCTCCTACGAATACTTAATAATTTGAAATGTTTCAACGGAAAATTGTACCAAATCAAAAGATACATAAAAGAAACACTCTGACGACAGGGATTATAATACCCTTGAGAATTATTACACCCCTACGAATTCTCAATAATTTGAAATGTTTCAACGAAAAATCAAACCAAATCAAAAGCTACATCAAAGAAACATTCCGACGATGGGGGTTATAATACCCTAGAGAATTATTACACGCCTATGAATTCTCAATAATTTGAAATGTTTAAACGGAAAATCAAACCAAATCAAAAGATACACCAAAGAAACACTCCGACGATGGGGGTAATTATACCTTAGGAAATTATTACCCGCAATAAATTCTAAATAATTTGAAATATTTCAACGGAAAATCAAACGAAATCAAAAGATACATCAAAGAAACACTCAAACGAGGGGGTATTAATACACCAGGGAATTATTACCCCTACGAATTCTCAATAACTTGAAAAGTTTAAACAGAAAATCAAATCATATCAAAGGATACATCAAAGAAACAGTCCGTCGAGGGGGAATTAATAATCTAGGTAATTATTATCCCCGTATGAACTCTCTATAATTTGAAACGTTTGAACGGAATATCATATGATATCAAAAGATATATCACAGAAACACCCGACGAGGGAGATAATAATATGCTAACGAATTATTACTCCGTTGTATTACCAAAAATGTCAAATGTTTGGACGGAAAATCATACCAAATCAAAATATATATTAAAGAAACACCCACACAACAGGGTAATAATAGTCTAGGGAAATATTACTCCCAACGAGTTTCCAATAATTTAAAATATTTGAACCAAAAATCATACCATATCAAAAGATACATGGAAGAAACATCCCGGCGAGAGAGATAATAATACCCTAGGGAATTATTACTCCCTCAAATTAACAATAATTTGATATGTTTGAACGGAAAATCATACCAAATCAAAATATACATCAAAGGGTCACCCTGACGAGACGGGTAAGAATATCCTTGTGAATTATTACCCCCGTCGTATTTCGAATAATTTGAAATGTTTGGACGGAAAACCACTTCATATCAAAAGCTCCATTAAAGAAACGTCCTGACAAGAAACGGCAATATTACCCTTGGAAATTATTACTCCTCTCGAATTCCCTATAATCTAGGGTTCATTTAGTTGTAGTGTGACATCAGATTTCAATTTTAACTAGCTAAGGATTTTGTCCAATTTTTGTCCATTTTTGTCGAACGAAGAAAAAAATTTTATCAATCAAATTAACAAAGGAGGCCATTTCAAAATTTGTGCGACTTTGATCGTCACCTGTAGTGCGATATCTTTAAATTAGAATTTTAACTAGCTTAGAATTTTATCCTATTTTTGTCCATTTCTATCCAACCATGAATATATTTTGTGCAATTCAAATTACAAAAGAGTGCCATTTTAAAATTTGATCATCTTCGATCATCTATAGTGCGATTTTTTAAAATTTGAATTATAACAGTCTCAGAGTTTAGTCTAATTTTTGTAGCACCAAGAAAAAAATATACCGTCCAAATAAACAAAGGAGAGCCATTTAAAAATTTCAACCACTTTGATCACCTGTAGTGCGACATGTTCAAATTCGAAAGTTAACTAGCTCAGAATTTTATATTACTTTTTTTACTTTTCGTGCCACGTTTCTTCGGTACCATTTAAATAAATCGGGTCGGTGATTTCAAAATTTGGAGTGTCCACTTGGTTATAGTGCATCTTCAAATTTGAATTTTAACTAGTTTGAAATTTTATACTATTTTTGTACTTTTCTGTACAACCAAGATGAAATTTTATACCAATCAAATAAACGAGGGAGAGCCATTTTAAAATTTGGGTCTGACTTTACTTGTAGTGCGATATCTTCAAATTCGAAATTTAACTAGACCAGAATTTTGTACTTCTCCTGTGCCTTTCTGCGCCACTAAGAGGAAAAATGTATCTTTAAAGTAAATGAAGGAAAGCTACTCCAAAATTTTGGAGTCCCATTTTGTTGTAGTGCAACATCATGAAACTTGAATTTTGACCTGCTCAGAACATTGTATTATTATGGAGATCCTCGAAAATCAGGGAGTGGCAAGGAATTGGATTTTTGTAACGGAAAGTCGGAGAAATTATTTTAAAGTTCGGTAATATTAGGAAATAATTGATAAGTTTTTTAACAATACGGAAAAAAGTAGTCGTTCCAGAAAATTTAGGCACCTTTGAAGTAATAAGGGTTTTGGAAATTTAGAGATCATGCAACGAAAGAATACAGGATAGTAGGTTACTGATGCATTAAATTACATCAAGGTGATTTGTGGTTAGGTTCATAATTCTGAAATCAGCTCAGCTACTGCATCTTGAATACCTTAATATAGACAGAGTCGTGTGTCTGACCTTCTGAGCTGATATACAAATTTTTAATCGATTTAAATGAGTTGAACCGTTTATACACACACAAAAACATACATTTTTTCTTGCTGGTTCAATGAGGTATAAAAAGGGTACAAAATTCTGAGCTAGTTAAAATTCAACTTTAAAGATGTCGCACTACTAGTAATCGATGTGACCAAATTTTGAAATGACCCTAACTTGTTTATGTAAATGGTAAATGTATTGTACAAAATTCTGTGCTACTTAAAACTCAAATTTGAAGGTGTCCCACTACAATTAATTGAACCGAAATTATTGGGAATTCGAGGAGATGATAATTCCCTAGGATATTATTACCCTCTCGTCGGAATGTTTCTTTGATGTAGCTTTTGATGTGGTATTATTTTACCTTCAAACACTCCAAATTATTGGGACTTCGAGGGGGGTAATAATCCTAGGATAATATTACCCCCTCGTCGGAATATTTCTTTGATGTATCTTTTGATTTGGTATGATTTCCTGTTGAAACATTTCAAATTATTGAGAATTCGTAGAGGGAAAATAAATCACTAGGGTATTGTTAGCCCCCTCGTAGGAGTTTTTTTTAATGTATCTTTTGATTTGGTTCGCTTTTGCGTTGAAGCATTTCAAATTATTGAGAATTTTCACAGGGTAATAATTCCCTAGGGCAGGCCTGTCCATGAATTGGCTCCCGGAGCCAAAGCGTGAGCGGGCACGAGCGAAGATAAGAACAGGTGAGCACAGGTGCTGCTAGCTTCGCTTCTTCCACTGCATCCGATAAGTGTTGCCAACCACACATGATGGCGAAAAACCTATGGCCAAGCCTGGCCAGAAATTCGCACGATGATAAGCATTGTGCAGACGCAAGCGTGAAATGTGCAGGTGTGCTCTCCCCCTCCCCATTTCGAAAGCAGTGACGCGAAAACACTGCAGGAAATAAAATTGGTACGTTTTTTGGTTGAGGAAGACGCATGATAGAGGTTACAGTTAGCGTTGAAGTAACTAACAAATGAACAAGAAAGAAAGAAAGAAAGAAACTAATATTAAACATGTCATCTTACAGACGCAAAAACGACTGCAAAAATCGGAAACAAATTGTTTCAGACCTTTTTAGCTTGCTTACACAATTCGTGACGTTGTATTACATTAGCACTCGGTCTGTAATTTGTCATTCGCTTCACGTTTGCTAAGTTGTAAACGCCTTTCGTTGTTAGATTGATAGGAGAACGATGGGAGGTAGAAAATAATAATAATAACAATAATAATAATAATAATAATAATAATAATAATAATAATAATAATACGCATTATTATTATTATTATTATTATTATTATTATTATTATTATTATTATTATTATTCGGACCAAAGAGGGATGAAAATGGGGATTGGAGGAAATTCATAACTAGGAATTGCATAGTTTATACCGCTCACCTAACATTATTAGGGTTATGAAGTGTAGAAGGCTCAGGTGGGCAGGCCATGTAGCCAGAATGGAAGAAATTAGAAACGCTTTCATAATTTTAACTGAAAACCCAATTGGAAGAAGACCACTAGGAAGACCTAGGCGTAGATGGGAAGACAATATTAAGATGGATCTTGCAGAAATAAGAGTACAGAGTAGAAACTGGATCCAGTTGGCTAAGGACATAAGTTAGTGGAAATATTTTGTAAACGCGGCATTGAACCTTCGGGTTCCATAGACCATAGAGTTAGTTAGTTATTATTATCTAAAAGAAATGTTCAAATGTTGTAAAGAGACAATTACCCAGAAGAACCGAGTTTCGACCAAACACTAATTTGCCGGAAGGAAATTCCAGTGCAGTCCAGCCTACTTTAAGCGTTATCCGTGCAACCCACGTTTCATGTTCAAGACATTGGGAATAATTGTTCGTATCATTCAGTTGGAACGTTTCCTTTCGAATTTACGCTATTACAGTAGACCTACGCTATTACAGTAGGCCTACGCTATTACAGTAGGCCTACAACATTGTGACTTTCAAAATCAGTCAGTAACTATCGAAGAAAGACAAGCGTGTAGCTTCAGTCGTTGAAATGATTTAACATTCTTTTTCACTTTTAACAAGCCACCGGCAAGCAACCAGCCAGGGACAATACATTTTTCCTTATTAAAAAGACACTCCTTGTTAAAAAAAAAAAAAAAAAAAAAAAAAAAAAACTAATTGCAGTCACTAACGGTCACACTTAAAAATGGAAAATCTCTTTGGCTCTCTTAATATTTTGTTTGATTCTTTGCGATCAAAGTAACTTTAAAAGTGGAGTAAGAAATACTATTCTTCCTACTGATAGTGTAATAGTGGCTTCTAATCTCCACAACCAACCCCTTGCTAAGCCTATTCGTACACACATACATGCATAAGCTAATTTTCTGGAGATATACTTAATTACAAACAAGTGCTACAGTTTTTTTTCTTATCAACAGATTATCTCTTTTCCTAAAAAGCGAAACAACATAATATAACAAACCCACACTCGGATATAACAAACCCACATCCCTCTTTAACAGAAGAAAAGGAACGTACATAGTTTATCATTTGATTGCTGTTACAAGTTTGTATTGTCTATAGTTAACGGTTACCACATTGTAAAAAAACACTTTACACTAAATGGCAATCAGTTACCATACATACTTTTTTTTTTGGTAAGCTAGTGATTACCGTCAAGGTTGACAACACTTCCGCTCCTCTAAGGACAAAACCCGAAGATCCACGAAGCACGAACAATGGTATTTGCTCGTAAAATGCTCGTGAGCGTTCACGAGGAGAGTTTCCACTATCTGCTCGCCGTGGGCAGGGCTGCCCTAGGGTATTATTACCCCCACGTCGGAGTGTTTCTTTGATGTATCTTTTGATTTTGTATGATTTTCCGTTCAAACATTTGAAATTATTGAGAACTTTTAGGGGGTAATAATTTCTTAGGGTATTATTACCCCCCCAGGTCGGAGTGTTTCTTTAATGTATCTTTCGATTTGGTTTGATTTTCCGTTGAAACATTTCAAATTATTTATAATTCGTAGGGGGTAATAATTTCCTAAATTACTATTACCCCCCTCGACGGAGTGTTTCTTTTGAAAAATTTCAAATTATTACAATCCGTAGGGAAGTAATAACTCCCTAGGGTATTATTACCCCCGTCGTCTTAGTGTATCTTTGATATACCTTTTGATTTCATATGATTTTCCGTTGAAACATTTCAAATTATTGAGAATTCGTAGCCAGTAATAATTTTTAGGATATTATTACGCCCCAGTCGGAGTGTTTTTTGACGTATCTTTTAATTTGGTATGATTTTCCGTTGAAACATTTCAAATTATTTAAAATTCGTTAGGGGTAATAATTTCCTAGGGTATTATTACCCCCTCGTCGGAAAGTTTCTTTAATGTATCTTTTGATTTGGTATGATGTTTCGTTAAAAATTTCAAATGATTGAGAATTCTTAGGGGGGTAATAATTTGGTAGTGTATTATTGCCCTCCTGATCGGAGTGTTTTTTTTATTCATTTTTTGATTTGGTACGATTTTCTGTTGTAACATTTCAAATTATTGTGGATTTTTAGGGGTTAATAATTCCCCCCTCCGGTAATAATTCCCGGGGCAAAAAATCCCTGCTACACCAGTGCTGAATTCCGATACATGTTTTAAGAGCTAATTCATGTAACAAATTCAATTTACATCATTCAGATTAATGACATCCTAAAATAATGAATATACAAAACGTAAACATGAAATTTATAGAATTTTGAAATTTGGAAATGAGAATAACCCTATATGCGGAACATCACCGATTCAAGGAATGTCTTGTTTTATGTCTTTTAACATAAAGTTAAAAATTGAGGTAACAGTTACAATGTGCTGCAAGCTGATCCTAGATTAATGATTACCATGATACATGTACCAAGTTTCTAATAGACAGGTCCAGAAGGAAAAGGTTTTGGTTATTACGATCTAATTTGTACTGTTTTGCTTTTCTGGTGCATTTTAATCAACATAATTCGAAAATCAATGTTACCGCTCGAAAAATAGGGGGAGAGTGCCCGCCATCTTCAATTCAAAATGACGGACATTAAAAAAAAATTGAAAATCTTCTGAATGTCCAAAAGTAGTCGATATGGGTATCAAATTAAAGAATTCTTATTAGAAAACATAAGTATGTGCATTAGAGTTCACCAAAACCTTCTATGTGATCGCCATTTTGAATCAAAGATGGCGAGTTCTTAAAAATGAGCAACGGTCAAATTAAAAAAGGTTTCACAGATAAACACACATTTGTCCATCAAAAAATTCTAAACTCATTCACGCGTCCGCCATTTTGAATTTAATATGACGAAAACTTAAGAACTGAATGTAATTACAGAAATAAACAGCTTTATGAAGCTATTGTGTACATACTTTATTATTCAATTTGATTTATTTATATGAATTTGATTTTAAATAGCTTTATAATGCCTTGGGGAAATTCATGTATTTTATTTTCTCACAAATTTCTTCCTTGAACAGAATGATTACAGCAATTTCTTCAAAAATATTTTGAGACTATTTAATAGCGAAATGAGTAAATGAGGACAACACACGAACTTTAAACTTTTTTTCTAAAAACGTTATTGTTTATTTTGTTATAGGGGATTTTTTTTTACTAATTACTTTATTTCTTTCTTTTCAGATATTGAGAGTTAAAGTTTAATCTTGCAGGATTCTGCTGTAGCTCAGTTACAAAGTGATAAGATCTGCCTATTATCTCAAATTCCTCTTGGTAAGGACAAGAGAAATAGAAGCGCATGATATTTTTCTACGAGGTTGGAAAACTCTACAAGAATATGCTACAGAATGGTCTATCCTTCCGATTCCAGATGATGAGTTTTCTTGGCATGATTTTACTAAAGTTAGGGACAGAATAAACACGAAAGAACCATTTGGAAAATTTTATAGGACATGTAGACAAAACATTATGCAAAGAAGAAAATTAAAGAGAAAGAAGTCAAAATACCCTCCAAAAACATATTGTAATTCTCAAGAACAAAAAGCCTTAACAGAATCTGAAGAGTCTACTGGTAGTCCTCCAGCCAAGAGATGTAAACGTATTCCCCTCGAGGATTGCGTCAATAATGTTCACGACAAACCATATTTTGTGTGTTAAAAAGATTCGTTTGAAGAAAAAACATGGGTCTTGGATAGACTGTCGTCCTTTTCACGTTGAGCTAGAGATGGCTTGCAATAATTTGAGATGATAGAATATCACCTTCAATACCAGGAAAGTACAATGAAGGATGCTGCTGAGAGAATGAAAAGTGAACTAAATTCCACTGCCACAGGAAATGGTATTCCAGCTGTAGACATTATGGTACACCATCAATATTACGTAATGTTTATTCGGCAAAGAAAAAACAAACACAATGATAAATGTGATTCTGTATTAGATGAGCACATCACTGCAGCTAATGCTGAGTTTAGGGACTTATTTCATGAAAGAATAAAGAATGCATATTTTATGACAGATCGACTGAAAGACTGGTGTAATTTTTATGACTCTCGAGGAGTAATAAAAGAACTGGAATGTCTTTCAACGAAAAAAATTAAAAACAAAGTTGCAAGAGTGGTTCGAAGAACAAATACAATTTATGAATATGTTCTAACTTGTGAATATGCTCTAGCAAGTTTAGCAGGACATGGACTCAGAGATGATTTGAAATCAAGATCATTTGGGTACATGATAAATAAGCAAGTTACATCTCCAACTGAAACCCAAATGCCAGAAAATCCTGATGATCTGCTAAAAGGCCTAAAAGCGTTTGATATAAATAATATATTCAATGTCATTGCCATTAGTATTAACCCAAAAGCAAGTATAAGTGACGAAACTGGGTATGCTACAGGTTTCACTGAATCCCTTGCATAAAAAATCTGGTCCATTTCATCCGATTGGCAATCGCTAGTTTCACGTCAACCAACTCCGAAGCAGTTCTGAATTTAGTTACTCACAGAATAACAGGAAGATATAGCCTAGGCTGTATCTAGTACTATTCAAGACGATGAAAAGGCGTCTCCAACTTGGATTGCATTTAACAAAAAGGTAACAAGCAAACATATTACCAAAACAGCTTTGGAATATCTTCCTGTTATTAAGCATAAACCCGAGTATTCAGTTTGTAAATCGTATATTGATTACATTAAACGTTTGGCAAAACATCTCCACATTGATCACTTTTTTGTACACAGCGACCAGGCAGTATTCTCTGAACTTTGTCAGATTATGTGGAAAGAAGCATTGGAAAAGTATCCGGAAGTAATCAATTTGCTTGGAGGATTGCATACTTTGAAAATCAAAGAGTACTTTACAAGCGGTTTGGAGCGCTTGGTTTGAGAGAATGGTGGATCCAGTCAGAAGTTGTAGCTGAAGGATCTGTAGACCGGAGTCTGGAAGGTCGTGATTATGCTCGCTGTGCAAGGCTTCATAAACAAAGTTTTGAAGCTCTTGATCGTTTCAAATTGGAAGGAAATATGCCATCAAAAAATAGTGAGCTGTGCCAAAAATTTAAAGAAGCTCAAAATTGACCCATTCCCAGAAACCTCCAAAACATTCTTTATGACTAGAATTTTGAAAAACTCTGCTCTTTTATTACCGAAAAGGATGAAAGTAGTACATCTACTCAATGGGTTACAGACTACATGTTGTGTGTGAGTAAGTTCCTAGCTATTATACGAGCAGCTCACGAGCAGGATATTGAACTGCATCTACAGGCTCAACATCTTTATCATGCACTTTTCTATGATATGCCCAATTAAGCAAGATATTTGACAATTTGTTATGTCAACATGGAGATCCTAAAACAAGAAAACCAGAAGGCATACCAAGATATAGTGCTAAATGGCTTTTCTGCCAGCCTTACAAGAAACCCATTTTCAGCTATGCGAGGTGATCATATCATAAAGGTTACAATAAATAGGAAAGCAAAAACAAATAGGGAAGCCGATAATTTTGTGATTAATGCACACTCATTGGCAAAATGAAGAAAATCTTTGGAAGAAAGAAGTATAACTTGTACTAAAGCTGTCCATTCAGAAGAGATCTTAGCTGCTGTAAGTTAAATGAAAAACACGTGTCCTGTCTACTCCGTGAGTTACGAAAAAAAAGTACAAACTAGTAGATTTTTTTTGCACCCATCAAGCATAACAATTCTATGGCTGGACTTGAAAAGAAGAAGAAGATAATAAAAGTTGTAGACGTAATCAAGGAAGACAAAGAAGCCTTTGGATTACTTTATTCTCAGTATTCAGACAAAAAGGAAGCATTTTCACATTGCGGACAAGGTTACCACTATCAGTTGCTGATCCAGACAGCAACATGCGAACTGGTGATAAAGCTAAACTTCGAAATTTTTTGATACAAGATGGAAAAGCTGAGGAAAATCTTGCTCCAGAGAATGCCATATGGCTGATTGATGATTTGAAAACCATTAACACTGTCCAACTGAAAAAAAAAAAAAACTTGGGGTGAATATAGCATAACAGTACTTACATAATGTTTTCCACCAGAATCACTCTCGGCTGTTGCTGTCCATATTGTTTTTGATGTATACCGCAAGGAAAGTATAAAAAAATTGTGCAAAAAGAAGAAGAGGAGAAGCTGGAACATGACTTCATATAGAGTCAGCTGAAACACCCATGCCTCAAAGAAGAAACTGGAGAGATTTTCTTCGAAGTAGCGAGAACAAAGCTGAGATTACAAAATTCTTGGTAGAATTGTGAGAAAAAAATTCAATTCGAGAAAAAATGCCATATCCAGTAGTTGTCCTTGTGAAGTTCCAAAACGAAATGATAAATCACGAGGAGACAGGTACTCAATAGATTTTGTGTGCCTCAACAATTTTCAAAGTGACACCTGCTATCATTTTCTCTAAAGATACTAATAGTGAATCTATACGAAGTGGTCTACAGGTATTATAAAAATTTGAGGGTGATGAATCTTGTATATGAGAAGGTCAATAATATCATTCACGTTGTAGTATGTATAAGTTTTCCTGAATGGCGGCCATCTTTATCGTTGGCGGAGTGCCATTTTTTGCATTTGCAAGCGTGTACGAAAACTACAGTTGCTCAGGACATACGAATCAGACGAACACCAAATAAAAACGAATATTTACAGGAGAGACTGGGGTACACGGAGAATATATCCTCTTGCTTTTAAATAAATATGAACGGTTGCAAACAAACACATGAAATCACTAGTAAAAGTACAGAAAATTACACTTTAAAGGGGCTGTAATTTGGAATGCCATAAAGTAGGAAATTCATAAGTTTTGTTGTGCTGAATACTGTTGTATGTAAAGTCTTCAGGAATATCCACAGCTATGATACTACTGACACCATAGATTTATGGGGTCCGAAAGTTGAAGTTTGTAATTTTGATGCCATTTTTGGGGCGTAATATCTCAGGAGGGCAAGGTGCAAAATATTTCTGCGTAGGCCACAGAGTAATTCTGTATGTGAATAAACTATTGCAAAAAAAAAAAAAAAAAAAAAAGGAAGAAATATGTCTGATATTACATGGAGAAAAAAGTAAGGACATGGTAAAAACGCGAAGAAAGCAGGTGTGTGACAATGGTCATAGCCCGGAAAAAATTAAATTTTTTGATCTGTTTCATGCTAGTTCTCAAAAACTACGCATGGTGCAGCTATTAGGCCCGCTTTTTCTTGTGTGTTCAGTTATGCAAAAGCTTGCGATAGGCGTTTGTTCCATCTTTCTACTCCATGATCATTGCCACGTTTAAAGGGTGGACAATTTATCTTTTCCATGCGCTATAACGGTCAAACCAAAAGAGAGAGAAAAGCGAAACTTTGCACGAAGTATTAGGTGAGAGACATCTATGTATGTATTAAACAAAAGACCCAACAAACAGTGTTGCCAAGCCAATATAAAGTTATATTTTCTCAAATGGCACTACGCCAAATTATTACATATTTCAAATCAACGTGTCAAACGTAAACTTAAAATATCACTTTATTATTCAGTGTTGCAAACTAAGGATGTTATAGTATCACAAACATCCAAAGTTCGGAAGCCTCTAACGCAAATACAGCATAACGGGGATGCATAGGATATAATGCGCATCGAAAGTACTTTAGTGTTGGATACCATGGTCGTGGTATGACTTGTTTCGAATAAACAGGAACGAAGTTACCAGGGCTTGAAATTTTTAATTTTTTAAATCCTTAATTTCGAAAAAATACTGAGATAAGTATCATATCTTGTTACTTGTATGGTTTGTAATGGATGTGTAAATTATTTTCCTGTTTACAGCACTTCGATATCTCAAACCTTTCTGGAGATATGATAAACATTGCTGAAGTTTGCAACACTGGTTATATCGTGTATTTGCAAGGACTTGTTTTAATAACAGCTACTAAAAGCTGTTGCTGTGATGCTATAGATGAGAAAGGAAACAACAATGATTTTAAATATTTTTCACAAATACGTCATTTTCAGCAGGATAGAATAGATAGGTGTAACGCAACCTTATGAACACGTTAACTTCTGTAACTGGGATTGGATTTCAATGATACATAGTTGATACATTAAATGCTTTAATATCGCGGTCCAGTTCGACGATGGGTGTCGTAGGTGCAAGGGAGTGCTAACCCCTTTACCAAATAGACGTGGCAATGATCTTGAAGCTAGAAAGACGGGACAAAGGCCACTCGCAAGCTTTTGCACAACTGAACAGAAACAAAAGCGGACCTAATTGCTGCACCATGTGTAGTTTTTGAAATCTAGCATGAAACAGATCAAAATCATTAATTTTTTCCGGGCTATGACCATTATCACACACCTAATTTCTTCGCGCTTTTTTTTTTACCATGTCCTCACTTTTTTCTCCATGTAATATCAGACATATTTCTTCCTTTTTTTTTTTGCAATAGTTTATTCACATACAGAATTACTCTGTGGCCTACGCAGAAATTTTTTGCACTTTGCCCTCCTGAGATGTTATGCCCCAAAAATGGCATCAAAATTACAAACTTCAACTTTCGGACCCCATAAATCTATGGTATCAGTAGTATCGCAGCTGTGTATATTCCTGAAGACTCTTTACACACAATAGTATTCAGCAGAAAACTTATGAATCCCCCACTTTATGGCATTCCAAATTACAGCCCCTTTAAAAGTGTAATTTTCTGTACTTTTCCCAGTGATTTCATGTTTTGGTTGCAACCCTTCATATTTATTTAGAAGCAAGAGGATATATTCTCCGTGTACCTCTGTCTCTCCTGTAAATATTCGTTTTTGTTTGGTGTTCGTCTAATTCGTACGTCCTGAGCAACTGTAGTTTTCGTAAACGCTTGCAAATACAAACACTGACACTCCACCAACGACAAAGATGACCGCTATTCAGGAACTTGTATATTCGACAACGTGAATGATATTATTGACCTTTTCATACACAAGGTTCATCACATTCTAATTTCTATAATTTTCGGAGATAGTCGAGCAACCATTTTCGCCATATTTGGACCACTTCAGATGGATTGACCCTAATGTATTAGTCATTAGTATCCATGCATATAACAGACTGAAAGAAAAGACCATGTTTATTAATGGTTTTTCAAATTTGACCATAACAGGTATGCTAATGTCATGAAGATCTGCTCCTTTTTAGGGGCTCATTGGTCTGAGTCTGTACTCTCTGTGCATACTATTACGGGTTCTGATGTGACATCATTTCTATTTAAAGTTTCAAAAATTGCAGTAATCAGAAAGTTACTTCACAAAACAGAATTGGAGCATGGTTACAACGATAACGTTGTTATGTTGTTGTATATACTATTGGCAATCTGTGCCAGCTTATAAAAAGGCGATCAGAGGCGAATTAGTGGAAGAGTATCATGTGAAAAGAAAAGAAAGATACATAGAGAAATCAAGAGATTATTCTTTTGTAATCGTAAATTAGAAAAAAAAAGAGTTGTTGCTATGGATACATAATAAATAAGTGTGTGTAGAGATAGACATCTTGTTATGTACGCTTCTCATGAGTGGATATTAAACTCAGTTAAGAAAGTGACAAAACGTATATGAGTTATATTATTTATGAAGTTTATTCTTCTAAGGTTTAGATAAATTTGGAGAAGAGTCTCATCTTGTACTCGAAATACAGACAATTGGAAATTCATCCAGCAAGTTTTTTACGGTGGAAAAGATGATGAAAACTACTTCAAAACTCGAATCCGACTGTACGAAAACTAAAAGCGAGACAGAATAACGCAGACTCTTCCTCCAGACTTAATGAGTGTCAAAAAGCATCTGAAGAGAGTCAACTTAATTATGTACATCTGGGAAAAAATCAATGGAACCAATAATACCGGGATTAAATCCTGAGATAAATGGATGGAAAAGGAGTGGATCATGGGAACCTCTCTGGTATGATGGACCTAATCTATCTCTTAACGAAATGTTTGTGCAGAAACCTGAACCTGAAGAGAAGCGTGACTTCAGTGGTGATGACAAGTGATTGTGATAGTAGTGAATTTTATGAGACAGAGTACGTAACTGACACTGAAGTTTACTAGATAGTGCACTGAAAGACAAAGGGAATCATTAAGAACCCAAACCTTATCCAAATTCAAGGACTAAAGACATGAAGCAAAATAATTCTTTATATTTGAACACAATTGTTGATTACATGTGCTGTTAATAACATTTTTTTTTTCAATTTAAATTATTATAATTGAATACAACACTAAAACATCATATAAAGAATTATTCAGATTTACATTCAAAGTTCCAATATCCGCCGTCTTGAGTTAAAAAATACGAGGACTTAAATTGATTTATAGTGTTTTGAATTACACATGTTTTCCTCAATTGAAAATCTATTTATTATTTTTTCATAATTGTTCATGGCTTCCCATTGAATAGTAATGATGTTTTGCTTGTTTTCACAATTACATGATATCTAATTCAAAATGGCGGACACGTGAATGGGTTTAGAGTACTTTAATGGACAAATATGTGTTTATCTGTGAAACCTCCTATTATATTCTCGATCTTCATAATATTTTTGATTGTTGTTGATTTTTACGAATCCGCCATCTTTGATTCAAAATGGTGGCCACATAGAAAGTTTTGGAGAACTCTAATGCACATACTTTTGTTCTTTAATAAAAATCCTTTAATTTGATACCCATATCGACTACTTTTGGACATTTAGAAAATTTTCAAACTTTTTTAATGTCCGCCATTTTGAACTCACGATGGTGGACACTCTCCCCCTATTTTTCGAGTGGTAACATTAATTTTCGGATTATGTTGATTCAAATGCACCAGAAAATCAAAACAGTACAAATTAGATCTTAATAGCCAAAAACGTTCACTTCTGAAACTGTCTTGAACGTTTCTCACTCGATGAGCGAAGACTCAATAATCCGTTGATCGTCTCATCTAGAGGAGACCAAGTGGGAGACCATGTGACCCCATTGTTTACGCTGAAGTCAGCTCTGTGTCCAATGGCACTACTTTTGATTTCTGGAACCGACCGCTTCAACGTCAAATTAGGGGTCAAACATAAAAAGTGGGAACAAATTTGAGGAATGCGGACCAGTGACCGACTGGGACAAAATAGGGTCATTCGATTCGTATTCACACGTACATGAATAATTGATATACCATTTTCCCGAAAATTCTATTTTGAGCCCGAAAATTAACGAAAATCTGAAATTTTGAATCTTGCATTTTTATCTTGCATTTCCTCAAATTTTGTCCCACTTTTTATGTTTGACCCCTAATTTGACGTTGAAGCGGTCGGTTTCAGAAATCAAAAGTAATGTCATTGGACACAGCTCATCGATATCTACATTTTAACCCCTTCCCTCCCAAAAAAATGAGAAATACGGAGTCAGAGTAACTCCCTTTTAACCCTTCATATATTTATATTAAACACTGTACTATAGTTTATTCATTGTAGTTAATAAGGGTATGTGTGTAAATAATTGTTTTGTAAGATGTATTATGTATACATACATGCATCAAATTGTGTGTGTGTTTGTGTGTTGGTCTTTTGCCTTCCATTTGAAAAAAAAATCCTCCGGGCATCCCTGTGTGTGAGACTTTACCTACTTTTAACTGAAAACAAGAAAGATAAGTCAGGGTTTTTGGGACTAGGATATCCTGCTTTCCCTCTTGAGCTCACAAAGTGGTTTCGCTATTCGGTTTATAAATTTTCCTTTGTGTAAGCCCATATCTGCAACAGAAGTTCCAACACAATCTTTCTTATCTTCTTTTCGTTCTCGCCTCTTCCGTGTTTTGAGGACAGCAACCTAGCCGAAGAAGTGCTTATTTTTAGCATTTTGAAGACCTCTATACCCCGTTTCGTTTATAGGCTTGTAAGATACATTTCGTGATTAGATAAACAGGATCACTTTCAAGCTTCTTACAAGATAACCTTTATTTCGGAACAATAGATGGGAGTGTTTAACGGTGGAACTAATTACAATTCTCTTGTGTGGCGTGCAAAAGAAATGAAATATTTGTCAAACAATAAAATTACAAATTTTTGTAAGTTTGTCGGATTTTAATGTCCTTTTTCAGTAGTAAGATTATACCCATCATTCTCTACCTTCTGGAATTGAGCTCCATGTCCATTATAAGAACATTAACTGTATTTCTTGGGTAACATTATATTAATTAATAGTTACATTAGTAAATTCGTGACGAAAAAATGTGATATATCTGCTAACAAGGATAGAAAGTATATTCTTAAAGAGACATGCAATGCCGCTTTGAAAGAAAATATTTGAATTTACTTGTTTTTCGTTTCTGGTTAGAACATTATGGTATCATGATACAGCTTTCATAAGTATTTACTACCACATGTAAGATTACCAGGTAAAATAGAAAGTGAACAACTTACTTGTTTTGAAGAAGTAGAAAATTATCCTTTGAAACCAGCATCTTTAACTTACATTTGCACATGACCGCCTGCAGCATAACGCAAAGGGTAACAATTGTCCGCTCCTGTTTTTTGGAGAGAGTTCAATTCTTCGAAATATATGCTAAATACATACCATACTATTTAATATACTTATATAAATATTCGTTTAGTGCAAATAAAATGTCCCTTTAATGTCTGGTGGAAACTTACCTCAGCAACACAACACACTGATGAACTAAAGTCATGCGTCTAGAGTCACAAACTCAGTACACATCCAGTAAATGAACTTGGGTACCCAGACAGTAAGAAGGAATGCACTGTTGAAAGGGTCGAATGAAAGTGGACAATGAAGAATGCACAATTTGGAGTAATTTTCTTTTACGAATTAAAGCTGGGACATTCTGCACAATGGAAGCCGAAAGAAAATTAACAGTTTATTTGGACCAGGAATGTGAAATTAACTTACTATTTGCCGTTGGTTTGTAAGTTTCGTTCCAGTGACACAGCATTGCAAAATAAACCATGTGGAAACCGACTAACATCGTGTTCGGTTGAGCTCTTCGCTAGGACGTAGATCATCGGAAAAGTATTACTATCATTGAAAATTGAAAGAAAGAAAGAAGGAAATTAAACCTTTTAGTTTAACGTCCCACAATTATGCCTTTTAGGCTAAGGAAGACGAATGGTTAAGGCATACGAATGATGATGGAAGAATTAGTGGAATGGGAATGTGGGAAGAAACGTGCGTACCCGAGAAAACCCATGAACACAATGTTGTTTATGACAATCATTGGAGATGAATTAGGTATATGCCCTACCACTGTTATTCGGCGGGTTCGTAAAAGATAAGGTGAATAAATTGAACTCATAGGTGCCACATGGCTTGGCACCGACGAACAAGAATCGTCACTTACATATGTGCAATTCACTGAGTGTAGAGAATAACTGAAGTTCCTTATATCGGATTGTCACTTCAGATGAAAACTTGACCTGCTGTGACAATCATGAACGGTCAAGACAATGATTGGATCGTGACCAACGTCCATAATGGATTTCCTTAACTATTTATCCAGCCATAGAAAGTGTTGCTGTTATGGTGGTCTGTGGTGGGAGTAATCCATTACGTCTTTCTCAGAAGAAATGAAACCATCAACAAAGATTGTAACAGTACTGAACTTTATTAAATTCACCGCAAACTTCTTCGCAAGCTCAGCGATGGTCAACAGATATCGTGCCGTTATGTTGGACGATGATGCTGGCGCACAAAATATGAATAGGAAACGAGTTGTAATATGAAACCCTTTCTCACCTGACAAATACCACCTCTTGCGGCACCTAGGGATACAGGATGGCTCAGTAATAGAGCGCTTGTCTCTAGTGCATGGGGTCTCTGGTTCCACCCCAGCCAAGTAAGTTTGTGGTGGATAACATTGTGTCCGTGGGTTTCCTCGGGGTACTCTTGTTTCATTCCACATTTTCATTCCAACATCATTCATTTTCGTTAATCATCGTCTCCCTTAGCCAAAAGAGCATAGTCGTGGGACGTTGAACTGAAAGAATTCATTTTATTTCATTTTCTTCCAGCATCTAGCTTACCTTTATTTATTTATTTATTTATTTATTTATTTATTTATTTATTTTGGAGAGAGAATACTTACCGGATGGTTGGGCGGTAAACGTGTGGTTCAGGATTTCTTCACATCACAGGATCCAGACCTTTCTGGGTACAAAATTCAATTGTTGACTGAGCAATGACAAAAGTATCTGTTTGGAAACGGTGACTATTTTGATTAAGCAACTTTGTATTAAGATGGGTTGATACGTTAGAAGAACTTGTAGTTGTCATAAAAAAAATCTTGAAACCCTACCATATTTCACCGTGTACACATAGTATTGAAAGGGTCATAAAACATTTTTTCCATCTTGCAAGGAGTCGAACAGTGTCCAACTTTCTGGGACGTCTTGCTTGCTACCTGCTATCGCTCTCCCGCTGACATAAAGGAAAAACCAGTTTTGCCGCTTCCGAAACAACGGATTCTTTTGGACAGGGAGGGGGAGGGGAAGTGCGCTAAAATACAAGTTTTTAATGAGGAGGTTAATTGTTTGTCCACTAGACTGCAGTGCTTCTTGCTTACAAGAAGTTGTAAAATCTAAACAGTAGATAGAAAGATCGGGCAGCAAGGTCTTTTTCTTTTATGACAGCTACAAGATTCATGTAAAGTGGAAACGTGACTTTATATATCAGAAAATCTTTCATTTTAACGTCCCACGCTATGCCATTTAGACTAAGGGTGACAATGATTAAGACAAGTGAATGATGATGGAAGAATTGGTGGAATGAGAACATGAGAGTGCCCCGAGAAAACCCACGGACACGATGTTGTCCACCACAAACTTACTTGGTCGCTGATTGAACCAGGGACCACACAATCAGAGGTAAACACTCTGCCACTGAGCTACCGTGCCCCCCGAAAAGAGAAGTTTAGAAATCAGAAATAAATGTGTAGTTAAAGAGGTGTTACTTTTCAACATTAGCAAAGAAAATACTTCTAGATAAGAAATACTTCAAAGTTTTCTCGTACAGTAGAATCACTACAACAAAAATCAATATATTCGGATTAATCAGTTCTGGACGTAATCCGGATACACAGAAATCGTGATAATTACAAAAATAATTAATCATCAAGAATCAACAAAACACATCTAAAATCAGTTTCTTGCAATAAAAAGGTAGGCCCCTGAAAATAAGATCACTTTTACTTGTACTAGAAACAATAAACAATACAGAAAATTCCACTATAATATATAAAGTTTTACGTTTACTGTATTTAAACAGGAACTCCAAAGAAATTATTATTATTACTATTATTTACGAACGAAGAAACAAAGTTCACATTTCATTTTTTCAAAAACGAGAATGTATGTTTTTTAATTTTATGATACTGATTCAGGTATTTGGAGATGTGACTAACTGGAAAATGAAATCTTTAAGTTTTACGTTCCGCGGTTATAACGGCTAGGCTAAAGGAGACGGTGATGATGAGAAATGAATGAAATAGTGGAATGAAGAAAGTGAGAGGAAACGGGAGAACCCCGAGAAAACCCAAGCACACGGTGTTTGTCCACTGCAAAGCTCACTTAATATGAGCTGAGGATGGATCGAACCCAGGATCCCAAGTAGCTACCACTGAGCCACCACGGTCCCGTGACTAATTGGAGTTCGTTCAATTAGGATTATATGTATTTCGCTATTTTTACACTGAGAAAAAAAATGTAGGTGGCGTACTTAAAAAGATAGGTTACATGAGTAATTCCTGTAGTTTTTGGACTTAACGTACAGCAGACGTATAACTGAAAACGCATGTTTTATAATACTTTCTGTATAATGGGGCGTTTACACTTAGTCGATTTGCGTTCGATTCAGTTGAATTGACATCACTTTCGACTTAATCGACCGTGTAAACGGGACTTGTTGATCGAAGGCGACTAATCGACTGGCAACTGAATTGAAAGACGTTCTATTTTCTGTGGTTGAAATAATTGAACACATCTATCGATCTGATTCGGCCTAGTTGCTTCGATTTAGTGGCAAGTGCAGCGAGTCGATTTAGTCGTGCGACTAAATCGACCAAGTGTAAACGCCCCATAAGTGTTCCACATCTATACGTACTTTCCGTATAAAACAATGTACGCGGTCAGAATCTCACATACAAATGGACGTATATAACATATAGCTGACGAAGGTAAGATAAGTATATGCATGTGAAGGGCAGTGCCTATGTAGCATACGGATAACGTATGCTCCGTAATGATTCCTATAGTAAGCAAGAGGATACCGTATATTTGTACAATATACCGCTGTCCGGAAAACGGATTTTTCTCTGTGTACCAAAGGAAGTAAATCGTTCTATATAATCTATCTATATTATCTAACCAACACAAAAAAGTAGGAGGCAGGATGGCTAAGTGGTAAAGTGCTTCTCCCTGGCGCATTGAGTCCCTGGTTCTATCCTGGCCAAGGAATGAAATTAAGTGGAGAACATTGTGTCCGTGGTTTTTCTTGGGGTATCCCGTTTCATCCCACATTCTCATTCCACAATTCTTCCATCATCATTCAGTTGCTTTAATCATCGTTTTCCTTAGGCTAAAGCGCATAATTGTGGCATATTAAACAAATACTTAATTTCATTTACGGAAAAAGAGCTGAATTTCATGTTGCATTTACATACCGTTGCAACACCGACATCTGCCCTTTCTATACACAAAGTTGCGTATACCCTTTGAGAATCGGAAAAGTTCATAAACTAAACTTCAGAAAAAAATGTGATTTGGCTCCTTTTTTGCAACCATCGATTCATTTAAAGATTTAAAGAAAAAGAAGAAGAAGCTATGAATTTTCCTATATTGTGATTAAATAAGTAATAATATTCAGTCAATAACTAGGGAGTACCTTCCCCATTTCGATTAAATCAGACAGTTAAAAATTCCTTGAACTAATGTTTTCTTGCATGAAGTTATGATAGACAGTTGCACCACAGCGCACGTGTTCTGAGCGAACATTCATACGGAGAAGGAGGGCAAAAAGGCGGGAACTGAAGTGTTGCCATCCAAATGCACAATAAGGCGCTTATATAAAATGGAACACTCTTCATAAGGATTTATATCAATAATAATAATAATAATAATAATAATAATAATAATAATAATAATAATAATAATAATAATAATAATAATAATAATAATAATAATAATAATAGGGTACAGCGGGGTAATTCGAATAGGCGGGGAATTTGAATAATGTTAAGCATTTTGCCAGCTGGAGTGGAAAAGCGGCTCGCCATGTTAGTGAATCTGCGGTGGATTTGTAGGTGGTGGTTTGTAGAAGTCGCTCTCAGAAATACAAACTATTCCTTCGGTTCTGAAGGCTTATACGATTTTTTGTTTGCTGCAAGGTAAGTACGAATGTGTGTATTTTTAGGTCGTTATAATTTTCAACGTTGTTTCCTTAAGCTTTCCTTCTTATTAACTGGATAAAATGAAACCGCTCTGGATTATAATAGTATCAGTAGCATGTGGGGCATTGATATACTGTATACTGGCGTCAACTAATCAGCAGTTTTCATACCACGTTCTGAATGGAGTATTCGTCGACTGCGGGGCAATTTGGATAATTCAAAACGGGGCAATTTGAATAGCAGTGAAATTAGACCAATCCATACAACAAGTACTTCCCAGCCCAGAAAAAGTTTGTGTGCAGAAGAGACGTCGTGTCGCAGGAAAATCATGCCACTCAACTTCTGAAAATATTCGGGCAATGAGAATAAAACACCTCAGAGGAAAGACGCAAGCATCGGGTGCAACAAAATCCAATGACACTACAAGAAAACAGAGTGCTAATACAGAACCTGCCAAGAAAAAAACAAATGAATGCTCGAAAGAAACTGATATCCTCTACCCCTTCCAGTGACAAAAATGTAGGCCTAAGTCTAAAGATGGCTGCAGGCAATGAAAGTCAAACAAGGAATTGTTGTTTTTGCCTTCTTAATTACTATTCAGAACGTTCTGCTAGAAAGGGAGACTGGATTCGTTGCCAGCGTTGTAAGACATAGTTCTACGAAGTCTGTGTCGGTGCAGAAGGTCGAAAACAGTTTATCTGTTGTCGTTGTCGTTAAATACGAACGATGGAAGATGAATTAACCAATTACGGCTCTTTGCCTTAGACAGTGTTCTGAACATTTTTTTTTTTTTTTTTTAGTGTAGGCCTACATTCAAAAAGATAGCTATAGGTGACGCATATTTACAATTTATGTAGGCTTACTTCTTTTCATTCAAAACTAGCATATTTCAACTACCGTAGAAATTGCAATCTAACTATTAAATAGTTTACACATTATTTCTATAAGACTTGTTTATTTTGTTGGTTATTCATATTACCCCACTCGTTATTCAAATTGCCCCTCACTTTTACGTTTTTCCAAATTTCGGCGGGGAAATTGAATACCCAAATTTCACAATGATGTATCTCAGATACTATCTTAAGAAAAATTGTTAAGTTATAGTAAGGTTCAAAGGTTTTTTTCACAATTTTATATTTGAATACCAATTACAGTTTCCGAGATATATGAGAAAATGTCTGAAATTATTCAAATTACCCCGCTGTACCCTAATAATAATAAAGTGTTACAGGATTCCGTGGAACATATCTTGCCCTAACATTTTCCATTGGAGTTACCAGCCAACCAGCACTAGGGCGTATGATATGGCCCTGTAATCCAAAGCAGGTCCGCGGCCAGCCGCAGAACTTTGGGGTAGCAGATATGTTAGGGGATACAATTTGTTAAAGCTTCTAAAACCCTCTAGAGTTCCTCCGTGTCTGAGGGGTTAGCGTACGCGCCTTTGCGGGTTCGATTCCCGGAGGGAGCTCAAGTGGTTCGGATTCCAAGGTAGGTCCCGATTAGGTCCCCGTCCCATCTCATATAGCCTCACTGCTGAAAAGGACGTTAAACTCCATATCAACTCTAAAACCCTCTAACCTAGTCAGATCTATGCGGATAGTAATCACTGACGACGTTAGAGGCGGCCTCCCGCCCCTCAGTGGCCTTGCCCATACCTCGACTGTCCGCCAGACATGTTGTATTGTTATGTAGGTAATAAAATTATTATTTACGGTATGCAAAGAAATGACCATCCCCCTGAAAAATCTCCGCTCCTCCGCTTGTTCTCGCCCCCGTCACTGGTAGTAACCATAATTGTCATTGTATCCCACCACTCTAGCTCCCTAATCATGTTAGCATATACTCTTTTAATCCAGAAAAGAAAGTCCTCTGTCCCCTGGACACTCAGTGCATTACATAAGCATAGATTGCAAAACAGTATCGAGTAATTCATGTTACAGCGCGGTGAGCTTGAAGTATACAATTGGAGTGTATACTAGATAGTGTATACTTCGTCAAATTAACTGTTGATCCTCACTTCGTTCCAGCACCTTTTCGCTGAAAAAAATAAACTAATGCTCATTTTTTAGATGAATTACTTTCTGGTTACATTAAAGGTAAATATATCGTACAGACTGACAATATGGGGCAACTATACAATGACATAAATGTTATTCAAGCACCCTACGCTAATAGAGTCAGAAGTTGTATTCGGTCTCCGTACTTGCAAATATTTATAATTTCGGAACTCTCTCGCGCAGATTAACAAGAACGGAGCGTAAAGGCAATGACTGTATACATATTGTGCTATGCGCACAATAAATTCGCAACAGCATAAAACCCATGGAACTATTTACGATGTACTATTTTATTAGGAATGCTTGCGCGAAAGAATATTTCTTAACCCACCGGAAAGGGAGTATCACAGGGGTTAGGGCGCCAATAACACTGTTGTGGGCGCTTTTTAGAAGTAATGTGACTTGACTTCTTAATCCTTAAAAGTAAGTTAAGGAATTCATTGTAAGCAAAGGCAGGCAAATTGCAAGAGCGTTAGAGAACGGAAAGTACTGAAGGGAGTGATATTTACAGTAAATGTGGCACAAAACTACTTTGGAAAATGCGTAATGTATCAGATCTAAGATAGTTCATATTATATATAATTACTTCTTGTGAGATGGATTATACGACAATGACATCATAACTGTGCTATTTCAACCGTATTGCTTTAGTTACAGGCATAGTAATCGGGATATTTCTACTTATTGCGCAAATATTTAACTTCTTCGATGTTAGCCTTTCTTTTTGTGAATCTATAAATTTTTCTGTAAATCTTCGAAATAGCGTCTCCATATACTTAATCTCGAACAAAAGTTTATAATTATCACGGACGACGAGGAAAGAAGTGGTGTAGCTGAACAATATGAGGACCAAAATTTGCTAAACTTACAGGAAAAATCTATTATGTTACTATGAAATACAAATATATAAGAACCACATATACAAGGCTCGATAATCCTATTATGGTAAAAAATAACAAAAAAAAAAAAAACGTAAGATTACTATCTGATAAACCTCCTTAGATGTAGTCCTATGCCTTATATAAACACTCCAAAACTTACATGCACTTCATTATACAATTCGGACAGTGAGCCATAGCAAGTAAAGCGCGCTACTTACGCGTTCGGCGCCTTACTCTTGGTATACATCCTTTCCCTAATATTGCCCGCTGCGAAAATGGTTATCCAAGTACGAAAATATCCCCTCGTTCAAGTACAATCATAAGTAAAAACTACTAATATAATAGGAATTTTATGAAAATTAAGAGACGGTTTTATGAAAAAAAAAATACTGTACAGTATGTATGTTATGTAATGGCTTTCACATTGCTTAATTATACGGAAGAGATTTCGTGTTCATAATCGTTTCGTAATGGGTGCAATAATGTAATTATATGAATTAAGATGGATCACTAGGTGTTCTCAGTGCTATGCTAAACGCTGCTTAAATAGTGTGGCGTTGCGAGTGTTTACACTGATGCCAGATAATGAAGGAAGTAATCATGGAATTCTTCTTGGATACTTACTAGAGAAATTAGTTTTCGACCCTTACCGCAATTCCTCTTCTCGAACTGCAACGCTAGAATCCAGGAATTTTCTTATTGTGACTACTACAGTAAACATACAAACTTGGCAACAACGCGTTATGGCGTTCTACGCAAGTTCATCTCAAAAACCATTTCCTTAAATGTAAATTAATATTTAAATAAAATATGAAACAACACGCAAAACGGCCAAACAATATATATATATATATATATATATATATATATATATATATATATATATATATATATATATATATATATATATATATCGTAATAAGATCGTTAATTTAAAATACTTTACACATACAAATGAATATTTCGTAAAATTGAGCACTTACAGTAAGATCTTACAGCAAGTGCCATCTTGTGTAATCATTGTAAAACGAATCAAATATTTCCTTTTATTTGTTACATTTTTCGATATCAGGCGACACAACCAAATGAATCAGTGTCTTGTGCTGTAGCGGAAACATTACTCTATCTTATAGTACAATATTTATAATATGTAACGTTTTATTGCGCAGTAGTTAAGACAATGAACTAAAATACGTACTGACTTCCGGGTGGTGATCCACCTTAAGAGGAATTTTGTGAAAATCTTGATAAATGTATAGAAAAACATGTGATTTGCACATAAACATCGTCTATTTCTGCCTTTCCCTTTATATGGCTTAAAGTATTTTCTGCATTTTTTTAGTTTATAAAAAGAAGTATAGAAGTCACCCAGTTACGTAAATTCGACATTCGTAAATTCACATTTACGTAAAAAAAAATCTGATAATTTTATAAGTAAAGTTTACGAAGGGTATTTACGTCTGATACAAGAAGTAGTATTGAATTTTAAAATTCTATTTTTGGTAGCCATGTTGAGAGTGAGGCATGAACTACGCGCTGATTGACTGGTGTTGAATTGGTATTAATTAGTTATTTTTTCTACTGTAGCCATTGTATGCATCTATTTTTTAGTAAGATCTTCATAAAGTATTATTTAATTTAGTTTTAACATTTCATCACTATTGAAACATTGCTTTTTCATTCTCCTATTTATTTCAAGAACAACATAACTCAAAATTCTAACTTTTCAGGAGACGCGTTTAAAGTTTCGAAACGCATTGAAAGCAAATAGGCGCAAGAACGACACAATGTGCTCTCTAGCGTCCAGTTTTAAAATCACATTTGTGAAATTTTTACCAGAGATAGACATCAAGATTAGCTTTCATTTTCTACCCATAAGTCAATAAGGGCGATGTTTGAGTTGTGTCGTTCTTGAAATAAACAGGCGATATGTTCATTTAGATAGCTCCCCACCTCATCAAAATTAATCAAAAATGGTGTCAATCGTTTGTGCAAAAATGTGCAACACAAATTTCCGTTTGGGCAACAATAAACAATGAGCTAGAACGAAAACAAAGTGAGGGCCTGTGTAAAAAGTAGCCCCTCAATTTGTCATATCCAGTCGGAAATAGTGCCAGTCGTTTGTGCATCGTTACAGAAATTATTAATTACAAAATAGTACAATAATAACAATAATTTCTAATTGCAATAATAATAAGTCTAACAATAATTTCCTTTAATTAAGCTTAATTTGCAAATTAATTTTATTTTGACGAACTTTTGTTATTCTGAAGTAGTTTCTTGACTGTCAGTCAGCATTCGTAAAACTGAATACAACTGAAGTCTGAAATTGAACTTAGTCAACGTAGAAATAAGAAAGTAAAATAAATAATGTTTATTGTAGTATGAGAGTGGGGTCAAAAAGTACGTTATCGCATGAAAAAGTGTTTTACTAATCGAAAAAAAAATGGTTGTTCCAAGGAAGTTAACAGATGCTGCAAAGAAAACGATTCCCTCTTTACAACAAAATTATCGTAATTTAGGGATATTTACAAAACAAAAGTACTTTACTAGAAAAAGAGTGTACAAAAGTGTATACCCTAAAAAATATGTATTCTTAAAAGAGTACGTCTGGTAATCTAAGCAAAATATAAAGAAAAGTCCTCAATTAGTTGATAATACAACTGTACTACACAAGTGGCGCCAGAAGTTTTTGACGTAGGTGGGTCAATATTTTTTAGGGGTGGGTAGGCCATCTATTAATATTCTTAATAATATTCGGTTGTTGGGAACACCCACTACTTTTACACATTTGCACACACTTTCAACTTCATATATTCTTTCTCCCCAACAATAGATGAGAAATGTAACTCCACAAACCGTAATGAGAAAACTAAGCGGTAACCTAGTCGAGGTTAATGGACAATTTGGCTGCTAGAACCAGTTAATCATTTGCAACAAGCCTTCTGAGACAAAAAAGGTTAATATTACGAGGTCACCAGTAATCAATCGAAATCATTACTGAAAAATGAGTAGAAACAATACAGTGTTTGGTTGTATACCTATAAAGTAGGTTAGAAGAACGTAACCAATTCAAGAAGATTAATTTAATGAAAAACACTCTGTTGTTATCAACCGATTTTCACACAAGGTAAATTTAACCCTCCAGAACTTATTTACTGGTAACACTGCATTACTAGAAGCACAAACAGCAAGGTCGCCATTTGCAATTTAAGAACGAAAAGTTTTGACAATTGTGAATACATCCGAAGGAATAGGAAAACAATTATTAAAATATGGATTCTATATGAATTAATGAAGAAATGTGAATGAAAGTTTATTTTACGGAGATTTTTCGCATTTTCTGACATTTAAATGAATAAAATGTTATGAGACATGTTTCTAGTGAAAATAATCACAGTAGATGAATGTAACTGCCATCAAATAGGGTCTAATTCATACACTCATAACAATAATTTCACGGTGTTTACAGGAAACATAATACGTTGTACGTTGCTTTACGGTACAAATACCAGAAACCTTGTACAGCTTTGCTTATAGGAAAGAGTAACACCCAAACAAATTCTCACTGTTAGTTGTTAGATACTTATGATGCGGGTAGTCTACAAGGGTAGTACATAAGCAAAACTGAACAATAAATTTCGGTAGTTACCTATTTTAATATTGCCTATTTTTATGTTCTCACATCATCAGAGATGTGATTGAAAGAATAATACTAATTATTGTAATCAACTAAATATGTTATATTCATCAAAATATGCGGTTAGAAAGTTTGCGCATCCTGTTTCGTTAACCTAGTAGTCGGTTGTTCTAACATGCTAACTAGGTTACCGATTACAGGCTATGATAGGTAGTGGTAACTACGTGATCGGTTAGCGTACCCCTTCGAGTTATTACACTGTAACTTAGGAATATTAACCTGTAACGCAAGGTTGCGATCACCTTCTTTCGTTAATCTTTTTGGCTTGGCTGCTGGGTCATACGACTTTGTTCTCCCAATATTGACACACTAACTTGGTTACTGTCCACCTTTTTCTTGTTTACTAGTAACCTTTCTTTTTTTGCATGCAGACATCGGATGTTTACCTTATATTATACTAGCTCAAATACCCATTATTCGGAGGACTCAGATAAAATATCTATGTAAACAAACTGAACAACTAAGGAAAAAAATTTCGGTCATTTTCTACTTTTTTTTTTTACATATCCCAGTAAACACTCCCTGAGACCCCCTTGTTCGATTTTTTTTTAAAAAAAAAAGCCTCTTACCCCCAGCCGATAGGGCTGTATTTGGAAGTCAACGTCTGTGGGAGTATCATCATTCGTCTCAGCGACCGCAAAAACTATGGATTTGACACTAATATCTAATATCGGTCATTTGGATTATTTTTACATATCTCGGTACCTCCGGAGGTGATCCCAGGCCCAATACAATGGTAGCTGAATTTGAAAGTCATCGCTAATGTAAATTTTTCCATTGATCTCAGCGACCGCGAAAACTATGAATTCGACACTAATATCGGTCATTTTCTACTACTTTTACATGTCCCAGTAAACGTCCCTCCTGAGACTCCCCTGGATCGAATTAAAATAAAAAACGCTTCGTTTTTGCCTGGGGCCTGAACCAAGGTATCCGTGACTAAAATTTGGTAATTCTCGGTCCACTCGTCTGGTCCCCAGGTCGCATAATATTCTATTTATATTAGAAGATTAGATAGGTATACGTATAGGGAACTGAGGATGACATGTACACAAATCACGAGAAAAGAAATGATTTGACAAAAATTTTATTTACCTTCGGTGTAAATTTTTTTGTCTTGTTTATTAAGTTTCCCTTTCTATTTTAGTGAATATCACAAAACGGTGTCACAGTGTCTCCAAAATTTACAGTATTCCTTCAACCAAGAAGCTTCCCTCGCCCCATCAAATAGCGTAGTCAGATTTGGTTACTGGAGCGTTTATACTTTGGCATTATTTTCTTACTGGCAGTCTGGGGTATGAAATACCCTCTAGGGGCCGGAAGTCATGCCCGAAAAACATAAAATGTAAGTTCACAATTTACATTTTATGCGATTCTAGAACCTTAAACCATCGTTGAAATTATAAACTTTTTAATCGATTTCCTTATACTTATTTTATCCTCTGCTTTTTCAAAAAAAAAAAAAAAAAAAAAAAAAAATGAATAGTGAATTACGCACTTTCAACCTTAACAACGTGTATTTCTAACAGAACTTTATATTTTTAATTCATAAACGACATTTTCAAAACTAATGGTTTTGAGGTATTATTCATTAACATCACTGGCAACTTAGTTTTGTTCATAGATCTAGTAATAATAAAATGCTTTTGCCAAACTTAAAGCAAAAACTCACATGAAAAATATAATGATTTCAATATTCCTTTAAATGTCAAATATATAACACTAGTTTGTAAATATTAATAGAATGATAATATAAATGTTGTAAATTTGGTAGTGTTTTTTTTTTTAATTTCAGAGAGCATTTATGTATAGCTATTTTATTGTTGATGTATTACTTTTCAAAGAATAGAATGAAAATCTATCGATTGACATTATTTTCAGATGTTCCGGAAGGAGCTCGTGTGGTTCGGATTCCACGTTAATCAATAGGTCCACGTCTCATATAGCCTTGCTGTTGAAGGGCGCGTTAAACTCAAAATCAACTCAACTATTTTCAGGTAAATGTCAAACGTTGAAAGACCATATATAACTGCTTCTCAACTATCTAAATTTTCATTGTTCCACGAACGATTTTTGCTAAACATTTCTTCATAACCAGTGCACATTTGGACCAAGTTCGGAATCATTACCAAAACATTTTGGAAAAGCATTAATTGCTACAAACCCAAGGATGTTGTCTTGTAGGTCATTGTAAATCGTTTCATCCACACATACAAAAGAATTTTAAAAAGCATTTGCAAATTTCTGCGGGCACGGTAGGCAACATTTCCAACCGATTTTAACAAGGTAGAGACCTCTCCCAACGGTAGCCACCATGTTCTTTTCTCTAACTCATTGTTTATTGCTACACAAACGAAAAGTTGTGTACATATTGCTCAAATGATACAGAAACAATTGATATCAATTTTGACCGTTTTTATATGGTTGGGGTTACCGTTTAGACAACTCTCTCTTTGTTTTTGTTCTAGCTTATTGTTCATTATTGAACAAATGAACACATGTGTTGCATATTCCTGCACAAACGATTGACACCAATTTTGAAAGATATTGACAAGGTGGGGGCTACCGTTTAGACAACCACCTTTGTTTTTGTTCTAGCTCATTGTTTATTGTTGCACAAACGACAATTTGTGTTGCATATTTCTGCATAAACGATGCAGGCCCGTATCCAGGAGGGTCTAGGCCCCCCCTAAATTTTTACTGCCCCCCTCTAAAATTTTCACCGTAGGCTTGCAAATAAACTATAATATGCACTGTTAAAAATGGTTTCTTAAATTCGAGAAAAAAATCCTCGTATTTGAGAACATCCGTTTCTTATCTGTGCACCGAGTAATACATTCTTAAAAGTGAGATTTCGATTTTCTCAAATCATTTTGAGAAATAATGACTCAAAAGCGAGGAATTATGTCTCATTTCTGGGGGTGCAAATGCTTTCTCAAATTTGAGAAAAAATGTATTCTTTCTTAAAATTGAGAAAGAAACATCTGAACAAATGAGGCATATAACCCCCATATTGAGAAACACATTTCTCAAAAAGAATTGAGAAATGTCTTTCTCCAAAGCGAGAAACGGCGCACAGAAACAGGGTTCTCAAATACGATAAGGAGAAGGGAAAAGGGTATAAACAAAATATAAACATGCAAAAAATTCAAACAATTAGTACGTACAGAATGCATATTAAATAAACACCTAAAGTTATAATATTTATAAATATATCATATTTAAACCTTCATTTCAAGAAATTTTCATTCCTATATTACGAAATATTTGTTTTAAACAAACCAAAAAAATAAGCAGATAAATTCTCTAAAAACTGCCAAGCAACGAATGTCCTCATTTTCACTACAGTATTATTATCCATCTTTATCACTATCTCCCTTAGCCTTGGAGCACAATCTTGAGACGTTAAGAAAAAATGAAATCTTTGTTTTTACGTCCCACTCTTGTATCGAGTAGGCTACAGGAGACGCTGGTGATGAGAATAAATAAGATAGAGGAATAAAGAAAGTGAAAAAAGAAGAATCCCGAGAAAACCCACGCACACTGTGTTTATCCACCACAAAGCCCACTTGCCTCGAGTTGGGATCGAACCAAGAACCTCATGCCCCACAAGTGAACGCTCTACCACTTAGCTATCGCGGCCCCTACGATAAATTAATAACAAATGGGTATATTGCTATATGCAGTGTGAGAACTGACGGGGGATACCAATGACTTCTCCTCTGAGAAAAAATTTAACGCCCCTGGCGAAAATTTTCATCCATGGTAGAGATAACTTTGCAAATTTTATCTATATAGATAGTGTACGTGAGTGACAACTGGAAGCGTATATGGGTGAAATTGGATACATATATAGGTGAAATTCATCTCTCCCCTGGGAAAAATATTCGGTACAGATTGATTATACGAATCCACATATTTGTAAAATTTACAGAAGAAATTTGTAGTAATATTTTAATGGACTAGTGTGTAAGTAATCAAAATATGGTGTGCTGTTACCTGTGATATGCGTATTTACGTGTAAATACATTAATGAAGGTCGAACCTTGTATGGTATTCGCCCATAAGATAAGTAGTGGTAAATTAATAAAGGAAATATGACGTGCGACGAATGTAACGAACAAATGACTTTCACAAAAACGATATCTTTGTATCATGAAAGCAGTGTTTTTTTTATAATAATTGTTTACGAGCATACACATCATCGCTGACGAGCCTGCCCCCTACGGACGCAACCCCGCGCAGCACCATACTGCGTACATGCCCTGACTCGGTTAAATAGCATTCGTGCGTTTTAGTGGCTACCTAGCTCATGTTGGTTGTATTTTGCACAATACATCTTAAAGTGAATCTGCACCGAGGAATGTAAGTACAATGTAACAAGCGCGTGACTTTAAAAAAACATATCTTTGTATCGTAAAAGAGTGGTTTCCCAGAGTCTTTCTTTACGCGTATACCCGCCATTGCTGACGCGCCTGCTTCCTACGGACGTCCCCTTGCGCGAGCCTCCTTGCTCCACTTCTGCCCTTACTCGGTTAGATAACATTCGTACTTTTAAGTGGCCACCTAGTTGTTTGGTGTTGTAGCACAAGACCTCGTAAAGTGAATCTGTGCCGGGGAATGTTAGTGTACACCTCAATGTAACAAACAAATGACTTTCTCAAAAATATATCTTTGTATCGTAAAAACAGTGAGTTTCCATAATCCTCCTTTACCCGTATAACCACCATCGTTGATGCGCCTGCTTCATACGGATGCACTACCGTTACACTCCTGCCCTGACTCGGTTTGATAGCATTCGTGCTTTTTAGTGACTATCTAGCGCAGGTTGGTTGGTGTAACAAGACATCTTAAAGTGAATCTGCACCTGGAAATGCAAGTGCAGAAAGAAAATTCAGAAAGATGTATATATTTCATGAATTGTTGTATGGATTCGTATAATCAATCTGCACGAAATATTCAATTCGCACAGTGACTATATGTCACAAATAACCTGCAAATGTATGTCATTAGAAAGATTACAGGTGAGGAAAAGAGGAGGCACCAATCTATGCTAGGTGATCAGTACAAAATACCTTTGCATTACAATTCCATAATAATAAATCACACTTTTTTCAACGCTGTTTCTAACTTCACAGATGATTTACGTGTTCTTTGTTTCCATATATAAGCTATTTTGCACCTTATAACTAAGGGAATGGGTGTAAAACATTGGCATGCCTTCCCATTCTACTTATTACTACATAACAAAAAGAATAATTACAGTAATTGATCCATTTATTCTTTGCCTTTGCTCTTACTGTAAACTAGGGTCAATTACCAGAATAGTGTTCCACCATTAAACTAAATGAACTTACATTACAATATCAATTTTAATAAAACGCAGGTAGTAACTTCCAAGAATGTTGGCTGATAAATCTATGTTTATTTTCACATACTGTTTACTTTCTCGATTTTCGTATTGGTATGGTGTATTCATACGCCACCTCAGCCGCATCACCATACTGCGTTCTCATATCCATTCGCACACGGCTACAACTGAAATCTTTTATCTCGTTTCCTGTATAGTAATTAAGCCCTAGCAATATTAGACCCTAGTAAAACAAAGTAATATTATTTCGGTAAGATTGTTACCTTTATTTTTCACTCATGTATTACATTACAAATCACGCACTATTTCATTCTCATTTTTAAGAACTGTTAAAATCTCATAAATGGGAACCTGAAAATTGGCCTTCAGCTTACAAATGAAAACACGTTTGAAAATAATGAGAGATTTTGTCTCAAATATGAGTAAAAATTACTTATTTTGTTTTGAACATGCATTTTTCTCATTTTTGAGCAAGGAAATTTCTAAGAGTGTGGTGTCGAATTATAATATTTTTGGATCGGACCCCCCTAACTTTCACCACCCGCTACATTTTCGGGCTGGCTACGGGCCTGAAACGATGCGCAAACGATTGACACCATTTTTGACTGATTTTGATGAGGTGGGTGGGGGCTATCTAAATGGAGTTTTTTTCATGCATATTTGCGACAAATCTTAGGTTATAGTAGAAATTCAAATTACATTAAGATTCGATTTGGGTAAGGAGCCCTGGAACAATCAGTTTAGGTAAGTCGAGAACTATCTAAATTTTCTTTAATTTTTAAAGTTATTATCCTAAATTTTTGTTAATGAGTAATTTCAATTTAAATAACCGTCGAACAACACGGTTTTATATAGCGTCAATATTTGTTGAAACCGTGTATTGCGCGATATTTCTGTACATTAATTTGCAATGTATGTGACATATCACATTACCATTAATAAGACAAAAGCAGACCATCTTATGTTCGTAAATTCCAACTCTTTATTGGATAAGGGTATCAAATAGGCCCAACTATTTGTGAAGAAACAATTCTGCAAATTAATTTCTCAATATTATAACAAGTGAGTTCCATTTCACAGTGTGAAACTACGGTAGCCTTCCAAACTATGAGAAGTCAATTCTATAACTACTGGTTGCAATAGATTATAGATGTACCACATTGACTTGACACCTAGTCTACCGTTTCAGGCGCTGCTATCGGCTGAAGGAATTCCACTCTCTTTCGCTAAAACTCTCTCGCTTAGCAACTGCTGAACCCTTATTGGCTCAACGCGTGGGTGTTTCGGGGCGTGAGCTTTAGTTCGCATTTTTGCCACGGCTTAAGACATTTTGGCAGCACAATAACAAGACCAAAGATAAAACCTGTTCCTCGGATGCTGAATCCATACCAAAAAAGCTTCCTTACTTGTTATCTCTTATTGTTTTTGTTCTATGACGATACAGATTGAAGCCGGGAATCGTTCATTTAAACCGATTTTGGGTAAAATACACGTTTAAGTGAAGAGATAGAACCTACTCTTGGGAAAGTGAATCGATTGTAAAAGACTGAATCTCGATATCTCTTACCGTGTTTACTCTACGGAAATCAGTATTAAAACCAAAAGTAGTATCTATTAAGTTTCAACCGGTTCCGGTTCTGGTATAGAGTGTCGCGGGTTGTGATAGAGTGTACTCTTGAAACCCTGAATCTATTGCAGAAAACCGCTTGTCGATATATATTACCATTTTTGTCCTATGGGGGATATGTTCAAACAGGAAGTGATTAATTTGAACTACTTTCGGTTTGAAAAGGGGTTTAATGAAGAAGGTAGAACCTATTCTTGGGTACCTAAATCAATTGCAAAAATCCACATCTTGATATCTCTTACACTTTATACTCTATGGAAATTTGTATTGAAACCGGAAATGGCTAATTGAATCACTTCCGGTTTGAATAGAGGTTAATGAAGAAGACCTAACCTATTCTTGGGGCAATGAATCGATAGCAAAAAAAAAAAAAACTGTGAATCAATGTCGGAACCGGACGTAATATTAAATTTGAATCATTTCTAGTGTTGGTAGAGTCTTCGGGATCCCTAACGCTCTCGTCTTTGGTGCAAGAGGTCCCGGGTTCGATTCCCGGTGGGAGAGCCTTTGGAATTTTAACAGTCCTCGATGTTTCTGTGTTTGTGTCCCTGTCGTTCTAGGTTAATGGAAAAACAAGTTAAGCGAGTAAAACAAGTAAAACCCAATAATAAGTAGTTAAGCAACACGTTTGTTGAATCAGTTAACTAAAAAAAAAAGAGAATAGTCGTGATACGTTGCCTTCAAACACCGAATCGTTTGGAAAAGTAATGCTTCTCGCCACCTTTTACGATTTTTGTTCTATGGCGATAAGCTCTGACACCGAAAATTAATCATTTAAAGCACTTTTTGTTTAAGTAGAGCTACCATCGGGAGTCGAACCCAGTCCCACGCCAAAGGTTCATACGCTAACAGCTTAACCACGAGGGAACTCTGCAAAAAGAATTGATTATAAATGATGATATTCGCAGAAATTGTTCATGGTTTAGCAAAAAAAAAGTGTGAATTAGTTTATCGCGAGTTAAATTTAGTGATAGGAAAGAAAATCTATATGCTATTAGCTATTACCTACCGTTAGATATTGTCCAAAATAATCTGATGTTAGAGAACCATATCTTGAGTTAGCAACACGGAAGAAAAAGTGACAGCCGCTAAGCCCGTTGCTATGCCAAGCGACGCTGGTGAACAAAACTAGGTTTGCTCAATGGCAGACAGTAGCGTGCTCTACGGACGCTTTTCGGAAACGCACAGAAACATAGAAAGGTTCCTCGCTCGCCCGCGAACGAATGGGGGGAAATATCGAGTGGTTACTTTACAGAAAAGGAAATAATTGTTAAATAAACTAGTGACTATTACTACGTTTTCTTAAAAAAAGTATATATCAAACTAACAATGCTTTAGGTGTTAAGTGTTCGTGTCTATAATGACTAACAGCTATTTTTAACGTGTTCGTCTGAATAAAGTGCAAAAATTTAATTCAAGGAACTTATTGAATTTTATAAAAAGGAATTTCCTCCATCTAGCGTGTGTTTTTTTTACAATACAGATATATTTGTGTGTATATACACATACATATATTTTTGTGTGTTTACGATATTATGTTTTTCCCTGGCCAAATGCAGTGATTTTTTTCTCAGTGAGTGTTCTGGTTACACTAAGCTTATATTTTTGTGATACAGAAAATTATAGTGTCAGTTTGTTCTTGTGCACATAAATAAATTACCTGAGAAAGTGTTCTGTTATCTTGATTATATTTTTTTAAATAATTAAAAAGTGTTATTTTTTTCAACGAAAAGTTAAATGCTATCTATACTGTGATGTTATAACAAATAATCATTTGTTTTTACAATATTTCAATACTGCGTGTTGTGTTCCCCTTCTGGTGTTCCAATTTGTAACATAAAATTTTATTTTTTAAAGAAAAATGGAAGTGATTTTTATGTTAATACTGGATGTTACTGTTTGTCTCACCTCAAACAATATTACCAGAACACAGAAGACAAGCTGCATCTTTGGTCCGGTAAGTGAAAAATCTATGCATGTCCAGTTGTTTTATCTTGAAAGCACTTTTTTAAGATTTATATCAGCACCCAACGTTATTACCTTGAACTATCAAACGTGTAACAGAGTATTATTTACAACGAACAGAAGTAGTTCGTTTGTCGTAAAAGAACGTAATTTGTATAAATGAAGAAGAAACATTAACTTTGTAGCTACATGCTTTAAAATCATGTCGACGTAAGTTATTTAAGAGATTTGTTTTGCTTGAATATGCTTGCAGCAAAGGTTTCCAATATGTTTTTGTTAATCATCGCTCTTTGTGAACAGCAAATTCTATGCTCCCTTTCTATTGAACTAGTCTTATAATGTATTTGATGCATGTAATATCGATTCGATTGAAAGTGAGAACTATCAAAGAAGTATTTCTAATCATTTTAGCACATGACTAAATCTATGGCTAATGAAACACGGAGGTTCAATGCAGCATTCAGAAAAAAAAAAAAAAAAACCCTCTCCATTGACTCTTGTTCCTATCCAGCTACATCCAGTTCTTACATTGTATTCCTATTGGTGGAATATCTATTGCTAATACTATTCTCCCATCTGGGGTTTGGTCTTCCTAATGGTCGTTTCCCAATTGGCTTTGAAGTTAAAATTTTGAAATGTTTCTACTTTCTTCCATTCTGGCTACATGACCCGCCCATTTTAGCTTACTAGAGTTACAAGACCCTAACAGTGATAGATAAACGGCATAAATTATGGAGTTCCTCGTTGCCCCACATTTCGCATTTTGCCTCATTTTGATCCGAATACTCGCATCATGATTTTATTCTCAAATAATTTTTAACACATACTTTCAGAACGTTTCATGCACAAACTTTCAGTACCCCGCACACTGCTCCTAATATTTAATGTCTCTTTACTATGAGAATCATTTGTTTATACTTACAACTCGTTGATTTTATAGGGTACCTACAAAATATATGGAAGATCGTACTATAGGATAGGGCCAGATTTAAACGCTAAGCTTGCCTAGGATAAGTTTCCTCAACGCCAATTCACGCAATGCTCATGCAAGCAACAGTAATAAATTCCTCTTTAAAGTAAACACATACATAATAACATGAAGCTAAATTACTTTGATTAACCTGTTTCTTTGACGATTTCCAGTAGTAGCGTAGCGGCAGAAGAGGCTACGGTAATAGAAGGGTTAGTGGAACATAAAAGATAGGACAAGGAAAAAGGACAATTGTCAAATATACAGAGGTAATTCTAATATCAAAGTGTGGAAAATAGCCAAATATTGTAGTGGATGGGGACAGTTATGATTTCAGGGAATAACCTGGGTGAAACTGCCTCTCCCCTATCGCCATATCTCCATTGATGTTCAATGTGGGCTACAGTACTAATTTTATCCTTCCTTGTATTGAAATTCGTCCCTCTCTCGAGTGAAATCTGAAAACACCACTGGATAGAAGCTTTCCAGTTTGTGGCAATGGCTACCAGTAGTATCAGAGTACATTTGGTAATAATGAATTAAAAAAAAAAAAAAACTAGAATACCTCACTTCCCCTTTATAGCCTCTGCACCCTTCTTCGTTAATAAGATTGCTACAAACGAAAGCATATATCCTCTCGATTTTTTTTTTTTTTTTTTGCGAACCTCAATATCAAAACAGTCTACTATTTGTGGGAGAAAAGTAACCTCTGTTTTTTAAATAAATAAACAAATCTTTTAAAGCCATTGTGAATTATCTCTATCGGAGAAAAAATAAGATAATACTGTATTGTCTTGGTTTCATGCTCATCACTCAAAGCACCTTTAGATAAGTAATGGTTGGGAATTAAAGCTTCACGAGGACTGGCTCACAAAAACCGGCAATAGAAAGTTACCTATGCACAATAACATTTCTTAGGATCATCTCTTTTGAAACAGACCATTTGAAGGCCAAAGAACTGCGTGTGGAAAGATAAACGCCCCACACGTTTTTCTGAATGCCATTCATCGAAGTAATGTGGCCGGCAATATGCTTAAGCTTCCTTTACTTCCCCAGGTAACCATTTAAAAAATACTATGTAAACCTCTTAGCCGCATTGGATCGAGGACAGAACGATTAAAACTTTCTTTCCCTCTGGGAATCGAATCCGGGCCGCTTAGTTGGATGGCGTACGTTTTACCGATCACGCTACCACGCTTCTTATATTATTATTGTTATTGGACTTTGAAATATTCTAAGCGCTAAAGTTAATATGAGAAGAATTTCCCTTTCTAGTACAAGAAATATAAAAATTATAGACCCTAATAATAAAATAACATAAAAATAATTGCCACTTAGTCCAGGGATATAAGATTTATTGAGGGTTAATAATTTTCAACTCGTCCTTGTTATTAAGGTCTTTCATTTTAGTTAATGTTATCCGCTCACTACAGAAGCCAGAGCCGAATTTAGGTTTGATGAGAACCTAAGCTATTGAAGGTAATCGGGCCTTTTCACATATGTCCGGCTGTTGCTTGTCAACTGATATTTTAGGGAGCAGGTTAGCAGGAGGGGTCCAATTACTTACATCATAGAAGCACGCTGTTGCCGTATGTAGATTTTATTTTATTTATTTTTTTAAATCTCGTTTTTGGAAATGTACGTCCAGTTTTTTCCTTTAAATGTGTTGGGAGCCCCCAAAAGAATGGCGTCCTAAGCTATAGCTTGTTTAGCTTACACGTAAATCCGACACTGACAGAAGGTATAATTCTTCGAGATTACTAATTGTATTGAGATGACTTTTGAATTCAGTTCATGATGTTTAAACTTCACTAACTTCATTCAATTTGTCAATCTACCAAAAGTTTTTATAATCTATTTCTAATTCCATTAATTTTTAATATTAATGCCTTTTATAGACTTAATGCGACGGATGATTAATGAAAGTGATTAAAGAATTTGGTGGAACAAGAATGGAGAAGAAAATATGAGAATCTCGAGAGAATCCAAGGGCACGTTCCTGTCCACCACAAACTCACACGGCCTGGAATTCAGACATTGTACTATCTTAAAGATTTTTTGCTACAAGCATATTTTCTTAAAATATATGTATTTTAACTTGTGATTTTTCAATATGCAAATTGATAAGAAATAAAACACACGTATATATTTCTCGTGGTTAGTAAATAGGCATGTCAGTACACATTATTCCTCGTTTTGAGATAAAGAATTTAATAAAAGGTGTCGAATCCTTTTCATTATCTGTTTTTGCGAAAATTTATAGCAACTATACAATGTATCTACCTAAGTATATACAGGTGAACAACTTATCTTGATATGGTCTTGTAATATTAAAATTAACAGACAGAAAGAAAAACTAAAATTTTTGTACCATGCAAATATCAGAAGGAGGACATTATTTGGCATACTTATATCACAAAGTTAACAGTGTTGCCAACCCAGCATAAAGTTTTATTTTTTTCTGATAGCAGTATGTCAGATTATTAGATATTTCAAATTTACATATAAAACAAAAAACTTACAATAGTACATTTGTATTGCAGTTTGTAAGTAAACTAATAACGCTACAGTATCACAAACATCAAAAAAACACTAAATTTTGAAGGGTTCTACAACAATAATAACGTAAGACGGAGGGGGTAATCCCACATGCAAAGTACGTTATTGTCGAATACTATGTTCACCATATGACGTATTTTGAACAAGTAGGAACAATGCTACAAGGAATTGAAAGTTGTATTACTTTCAAAGGACTCCATTTCGAAAAAGTGTTGAGATAAGTATCACATCCATTTATGTACATGGCTTTCAATAGACAAAAATATCGTAACATCGTTTACACTGATTTGATATCTGAAACTATTCGGGAGATACGAAAAAATGGTAAGATTTTATATATTACTTACGGAGTATTTGTAGGAACTTTTAAAACCGATTTTTGATTTATTTTGCTTTCTTAACATTACAACAGTACTTTGTGGTAGTTGTAATTACAAGTTGTGAAAATTACATGTTTTGAAGCAATGTTGCAAATTTTAAAAGATTTTACCATATCTCCAGTACGGTTTGAGATATCAAATCACTGTAAACGGCATTGTGATTTTCACATCTATTGAAAACCATCTGTATAATTAGGTAATATACTTATGTAATCAGTTTTTCGAAATAAACGCTTTTGAAAAAATCGAATTTTCAATCCCCTTGTATCTTTGTTCCTATTAATTGCAAATCCATCATATCACAAACATAGTATTAAACAATAAAATATTTTGGATATGCATTGCCACGTCCACCTCACTTGCGTTGTTACTGCTATAGAGTCCACCAAAATTTGGATCTCGGTGATACTGTAGTATCCTTAGTTTGCTACACTAAATAATAAATGTAACATCCGTTTTTATTTAACATGTAGATCTGAAATGTGTAATAAGCTGTCAGAGTGACATTTCAAGAAATACAACTTTACATTGGGCTGGTAACTCTGTAGCTTTGTGGTATCACAGAGTATGGTAAACAATGTCCCCTGCTGAAATTTGCATAGTAAGACAGCGTTGTCTTTCCATACGTTTAAAAGTTACAAGAGTATATCAAGATAAATGGTTCTGTATATACACAGTGTGTCAATGAACCATACCCGTAAACTGTAAAAAGTGATTCCTCAAATAAAAATAAGAGAGAAAGTTAATATGGACCTGTGGAGAAAAGTGCATATTTTCAGTGCTAGAGCTGTCGACAAGATAAATTACAACATACTCTTATTTCGAATTTGACAAAACATAAAGTGACGTTCCATATCAGCGTAAAGAAAGTCATATATACACACAATCTAAAAGTATATATTTCATCAATCTGTAATGGGTGTAAAAGGGATTATCCAAACGAATAATACCCGGACATACTCTTAACAGAATTCTGAAATTTTTATGCTCTAATTTCAAGGTGGGTCCAAAGTAGGCAAAAGGTAAGCATTGAGAACAGTGGACACAGAATACTTCAGCGGGAAGTTGGAAGAATTAGAGATCGCAACTTCCACGGTTTTTTGTGTTCGAAATAATGCATGCTGCTATGTATTTTGTCACGGTATATTTTACTTTTTTTTTTTTTTTTTTTTTTTTACGTATAAGCAGGGTCGACCATAGGTAATTTGTCGCTCCGTGTAATGGCATCATTTGCTGTTCTCTTTCTCCAGAAAGAACAAACCTTAAAAGTCACGATTTTAAGTATGCTACCCTATAATGAACAACGAAGGAAAAGGAAAGGACACTCGCACTCCGAAAGACCTAAACACTACAAATACAGCTCGTTGTGTCAGTGTTTTCTTTAAATAATATCTATTATGCTAGTGAAAGATAAAACAAATACACCTGCAGAGGAAAGTTGGTAATATATATATATATATACCCACCCAACACAAGTACATACTGATCATGTGTAAAGAATGTTCCTCGAGGTACATTGGAATGTACATGATAGGTACGTGAATAGAGCAATCATGTGAAATACACATGTAAGGAATAAGGTTACTTCCGCCCAAAAGTACGTGCATGACACATACCGAGGAATGTATCTATTATGTGTATATCACGTACCGTGTATGTACTTGACACATTTACTTGGCATTGGCATGTGCCAGGAATGTACTAGGCATGTCAGTTATGCTCCTTAGGGCAGTGCTATGCAACTGGGGGTGCGAGTACTAAAACCTTAACGCTTCATTTTGACGTTCGAATTTAGAAGCTTGTACTTTTAAAAAAAGCCAAGCAACTAACTCTGAAATATATGCCCTCCTCCGGCACCTGTGTGGCAATTTAACTATCTATTAAAATACTACAGTAACATTTACGAGCGACCGAGCTCTAACCTATAATCTTAGCATTCAAACCTTTGATTTACGGTTATTTGTGATTTCACGTTTATAACAAAGACAAATATTTTTAAAAGAGTGTAGTTTAAATAAATTACTGAAATAAATATTTTTCACAAAGTTTATCCTTTTAAATTATTGTTCAAAGGCCTTTGCCTTTAATAAGCCTTCTCCGACATACATGCAAATGAATTGTGCTGCCATCTTTGGAGCTCTTTTAAAATACACATATATGTTTCTCGACAATGAGATCTCAGAAACTACAGGCTCTAGAAAGATGACGTTTTCAGTGATCGATTGCAAATTTCATGTAGATTGTCCAGTTCTAATTGAATATTTAAAAAACATGGGCACTATTTCTTTAGTACATTTTTACGGGTACATTGGAAGTGTTGAACTTTCAAAAAATAAAATAAAACATCACATCCTAATCATTACACATTCCAACACCACACTGTTGTATATAGCGGTTGTATATGTCTCCGGCATTTGTTTCATAGCCAAATAATAATGGAAAAGGAAGGATAACCATTTCCTGAAGGATGTCTATATTATCAGGCTGACTTTCTTTAAGGAGTTAGTTTATACTTAAACTTACGTCTTCCCGAACATTTTATTTAACGTCTAGTTTTAACGTACAGGTTTTGAACTAATTCTCTGCTGTGTAACGTCACAATATAACCATCAATGCTAATTTTATGAGGACAATTCTGCCAGTGGGGTTTAGAATGTTACAACCTAGAGAACGCATCAAACGTCAGAAAATTGCAAAATGACACACACAATATATTACAATGTGGCTAAACTCAGAAAGTGGCTATAGAAGTGAAAAGCATATGGCTAAAAAGCCACTATTGGCTCTTTGGAAATTATGTGACTAACGACGTTCTCAAAATGGCCAGATCTCGTCACAAAGTGGCTAAATTGGCAACCCTAGTCGCAATACGAAGCAAACGCACAACCATGCCATGGTACATGGGGTATGTGCCATTCACATTCCTCACATTCCAGTGAAGCATGTAAAAGTACCTTTCAAGTGTCAGAAATTCCTCGAAAGGCACGTACCTAGCGACACGTGCTATGCATATGAAATGTACATGTTTCAAGTACCAGGTACGTAAACGGTACATATGGAACTTAAATGGCACGTTCCTAGAATGTACCTGGTTGGGTGGGTATATATATATATATATATATATATATATATATAATTCAATATCAAGCTTCAATCGCATTATATCAGTTTGCAATTCCAGTGTAACTAGCTCTCTCATCTTTATTTCTTGATTTTCGTTCTACATCTGTTAAAAATTTTAAAAAAAATCTTGTTTCTACCTTCAATGATAAGAAACTTGTGACAAAGACAAGACTAATTATCGTATCAAAACTGTGATAACTAACTATAAATGGAACAAATGTTCGCAAGTTCGAGAATTGAGTTCTTGTATTTATCAACCAAGCAATTCATAGTGGGATTTGGTTGACTTTTTGCTTTAGCACTGTCTATGTGACCTTGAACTAATGCGACCTAAACACGATTTATGAATATAGTATTCAATTAGAAGGTCAGCTTAGCTACCATCATCATGAAGTCTGTTTCCAACAAGAAATATTTATTTTAAACAATATAGTTATGACAGATTTTGCCGCCCCTCGAAACTTGTCGCCTTGTGCAAATGCATGTGTTGCACATATGGTACAGCCGGCCCTGCATATAAGCGTGAAACAAGACATCGCGGCATGTGTTATCCTGAACACGAGGAATTGTGGTGTTGGTGGCCTCTAATACTTCTGTATTATTTCACTGACAGTAAAACGTCAAAACTTCTGGATTAATATGATGTAAATCACAGTTGAAAAGTTTATTATGGCATAAACTTATAAACTTGTGTCATTTAATGTAAGTCTAGTTTTCCCTCGGCATCAAGTTTTAAAAATAGAACAATTACACAAGTAGTAAATGTATACTGATGTCACAAGTTTAAGCACTTTGTACTTCAGAGAGCGCAGAAGTGCAGAGAGAACATAGGTGTTAGAGAACTCACAATTCACTTCATAGTATCATAGTAGTTACAATTTCATAGTACCAGTATTAGACACTAAATGACTTACCCAAGCTCGTAGATAAAACAAAGTTAAATTTTGGTTTATTTAACTCATATTAAACTCTCGCTTACTTTGGTGTTAAACATTGGTTTACATAAAGCGAAGAACAAAAAGGAACGTAAATGAAAAGCAAATTGGCCTTATTTATTCATTTTGCGTAAACAAACAATTTTGCGTAATATGTCTTAAAGTAAGAATTAGATTAAATTAATCAGTAAGTAGAACGTTGTAGCTATTGAACGGAATATCTTTCAAAAATCAATATTTCTGTGTATAAAAGCGTGACATATTTTTGTAATTGTTGAACCATTGAGTTGAATACATATTAAAATAGTATTTTAAGAAATTAAATTCGTGGAGATATAGTTCGTACTGCACATACGTTATGTTCGAGAAACAATAATTTTTAAGCCCACCTCGCTGGTATAGTAGAACCGGTGGCAGTAGCCAATGGTCTCGGAGTTTTGGTTTTGGATCATGAGGCACAATCCATCGTGGGTTTGAGTCTCGTTGAAGAGCATAGCGCTTTTAACTATTCCGAATTTTCTGTGTTCGTGACTGTACCTATCTTGTTGGATTCAGTAGAATATGCAGTAACATTGCTTAGAACACCATGAAGACAGAGTCCTGGTTTGGGCGAATAAAAAATAACGTAGTAACTAGTGCGCAAGCCTTTGGTGAACGGAGTATCAAGTTCGATTCCCGTGAAAAAGCATTACGATGATTCGTGTTCCACCTTAAACTGTAGAGCCATGCTCCAGGAGCGGATCCATAGGGGTATCCGCTTTGTCCGGTCCCATTTCTTAAAAAAAAAAAAACTTACTATCTCAACATATATTTGTACACTTTCTCAATAATACTATACTTGTTTAACAGCGAAATGATTGATGCAGCATGAAAATTTGATCTTACACTTCATCTGTACTCTTTCTCTTATAAAAACAATCTACTTCTATCATTTTCTTGTGAAAAAATTGTATATGTGGAAGTATTTTACAATTACTAATCGTCTTTTCGGATACAGAATAATACCCGTTCAATAGTAGATAGACGTACTGTCTTTTCTTCCTCCAAAGTTTGGATTCCCTCCTACCAAATATTTCTGGGTGCGCACCTGCATGTCTCATATATCCTCGGTGCTGAAAAGGAAAGCTAAACTTCAACAAAATAATTAGAAAGGTTCTTTTTCTTATTATCTGCTATGTAAACAAAAATCCATGTTAAGAACTATCGAAGACTAGTCTACCAGACTACAATAAATTGTAGTTAGTTATTGGATTTTTTTCGCACTTGTTGCTAGTTTTCTTTCCTTCAGGAATGTGTTGTTTCTTTCTTTGCTTTGTGATTTTATGTCAATACCAAAATTCGGCTTTACTGGAGATGAAAACGAAATATTTTTCACACCGAAACCAGGAGTATAAAGTTTGAATGGCTCGAGCCTAACTCCATGGGACCGAATGCTTTAGGAAACCTGCCAAATGGCACTGTTTATAAATTAGATCTATAAACGCCCGTACACAATGAGCAGTGGCGCCCGAAGAAATTTTTCTAGGGAGGGAGTATCTTCATGGTTACTATATTACGTCTGGTATTTAATATACGTGATTTGTTGTATTACATGTACATTTTCATGAGCCAGGGGGAACCCCACCTCTCCCCTTGGGGCGCCCATGACAATTAGTATTGAGTTATTACTCATTTATTTGTTTATTTCCCGCAAAACACAAGTTAGAACTGCCAACGAAAATACAGAGAAATTTGAGAAGAGAAAATGAGTGCACAGTGGAGTAAGTCTTCCAGATCATATTTTGCAATAAACATATTATGAAAATAGGACCTTTGTTCAGCGATAGGGGGCCAGCCTTTTCACCTACTTTTTTGAGATATTCTTCTCAGATTCGGTCGTTTTATGATTCCATATGTTAAATTAGGTTAGGTTAGGTTACCAATATTTAATTCACATAGTATTGCCGAGTGAGCGTTAACGAGTGAAAGCGGGTTAGAGCCCCGCAATGCACGTTGTTTTCTGTCTTCGTTACGAATAGTTCACTTTCTTCTCCCACGTAAGTCACTATAAAGTTCAAGTTCGGTAATCTAGCGCTAAATTAGTTAAAAATTTTCATCACATTTTACTTAAATATCAATTACCAGTCACAACTTTCAGCTCACTTCTGTAAATCATACTTTTTTATTTTATTTTATTTTATTTTATTTTATTTATTTATTTTTGCCAGTTTAGGCTCCCATCTCTAAACTGTTACCGAAAATAGGATTCAGTTTGTAATAAAGTTGCAGGAATTTGTTTGTATATCGCAATATGTAAGTCATTCTAAAATGATAAGAAAACTCGAGAGAAAGTTGTTGCTTTCGCACAGTTGTTTTCGTCCTGTATAATGGATAATTCATAGAATGCACGTATTTTAAACAGACGAGAAAATAATTAATTAGTAATCAAAACTTAGCTTTCAAATATAATTAAGTTAAAAGATGTATTGGTAGTATTATTTTTTTTCTGAAATTTTAAAATCTTATCACTAAATTCTTACCACTTTGTGAAGTCAGGTACCTTCATAGCTTGCGTCCCGTGACTAAAATCCGTAAATCCTGCTTTAAAATGAGGCATCCTTTCATTTAAAACGAATTTCATATCTACTGCATTTTTGCACTATCTAAAATGTAAAATGTTAATTCAATAAATACATATATTAAGGTGAACTTTTACTTTTGATCCCAAAAATAGATGCTTCTAGTACAATAGCGATTGCTTACTCTGGTTCTTAACTTCTCAAACAATGCAGCAATGATATTTTCTCCAAGTAACTTTGGCGTACCCATGATAATTGTTTGTGGAGAGAAGGTATTTATTTTTATCTGTACGTGAGTAAGCTTTATGCATCATATAATTGACCTAAAGTTATGTATACCCATGCCCATGAGTCATATGTACGGTAGTAGTACAAGAGATTAGTAACACACAAAAGTAAAAATTGGAAATGATGGCTTGATTTTTATTTAAGAACATTTACATTATTATTATTATTATTATTATTATTATTATTATTATTATTATTATTATTATTATTATTATTATTATTATTATTATTATTATTATTATTATTATAACTGTGTATTTCTTTGGCGCAACTTTTCAACCTTTCCGTGGTACGCAACTGTTAACTACGTATCTATATTACGTAGAGTTTTCATTTAGAGGCATTCGTGTCATGCATATTCAGTAGCATAGACAAAATCTACTGTGTACATATCTAGAGTAGAGATGACAAGTACATATTATTTTCATCGATCAAAGTTCAGTTTAATGTACGAATTATTATTATTATTAAGGGCATATAGATTCAACAGGCCGTAATGAGTTGACTCTCACAACAGAGACAGTATATTCACCTTCTTTTTTTTAAATATAATTTTCTATAATTTCCATAATTTTTTGAATATTTATTAAATTTGTATGTTTATTGAATAAGTACACTCAAAATTCAGATACATCAACTTAATATGGGAGCACTGATAATCATTATTCCTTTTGTTTAAATTTTATTAATTCCATTATTAATGAGTGAAGCCGACTTACTCTTTTACCAGCAGTTGGCGCGGATGATTTTATATTTACCTGTATTTGCATTACTTTGAGGTGTACAAACGTACTGAACACACAACTATTTCCTTGATTATAAAGTCCATCAAAGTTTCGGCAGGCTTAATGGCAAACATTCAAATGGATAATGCGCGGGTAAAAACACTTACTGCCAACCTTATTTCTGTATTGCTAAATCAGAATTCAATACCTTTTTTAATTGAATAGCTTTCCAATTGTAACGATGCGGGCGAACACAAAATATTCTATACTCCTATCAAGAACCACACCACAGCAGGGCTTACGCGCATCACAAAACCATTCAGCTGTACATAAGTACACGGTGTCAATGTATAGACTACTTATTTAAATTAGATGCTAAAATTAAACTGAAGATTCTGCTTGAAAAACATGAATTAAATTTGATATTAAATGTAATAATAGAGGCTCTGAAATGAAATTTATGTTAACAAACTATGACTGCTTACATAGGCGTGTTCCTTAGATCCAAATATTCCTTATTGTATCTAGTTTCAAGTCAAAATCAAAATAAACCATCTCTTTGATACATGGACATCTAGAATGAGCTACTTTTTCAGTGGAGAATTCCATATTCGAGAGCCTCACTGTAATCAGTATATTGGTTAAAAAAATCTGTGTAAACGTTTCAAACTTGCTTAAAATATGCCTCTATAAGTACTTGATCAAAACTAACTAAAATGAACTAGTAAGTATACTCCCGCGTCATCAGTGTATTACTGAATTTCTTTTAAATTGTCTTATGATGAGTTCCTGTTAAGTGCTGGAACAAATTAAATTGTCATATTGACTTCAGTGTCCTTTCCAACACCCAGGCTGAATGAGATCTGATTCACTACTCAGGTTAGTATCAGTGTCAAACAGTTATCCACCAAGAATCGAACTCAATACTACGCTCATAGAAAACATGCTCATTAATCACTTGTAAAATTAGTACTAACAGAAGGTGTTGGGAAACAGAGGAATTGAATATTAAAATATCACGGGTGGTAGAAGTAAGAATGTCAAAGTATTTTCAAAAATTTGTTAGCAGCTATACTGAATTATGGAATTCCGTAATTTACATGATTTAGATCATGGTAGAGGTAACCCTGAGTATGAGCCGTTGTTCTAGTTCGTTTACGTTGGACATAGGATGCTATTGTGTAGATGTATGGGAGTATTCTTCATGATACGGAGTTCCTATTTGTTTAACTTATTCTATAGGTTTGCGTACTTGTCGGAATATGTATGTAGAGGCCGTTTACTTCCCATTGGCTACCGTCGTGTGGGCATGCTACATGCCACTGTGATACCGTGATTATGATGAGGCTTTAGATTGTTGCTACGTTTGTATAGTGATCATTTTTTTTTGCAACATACATAGAGGATACAGTTGACTGGTTTCTTGTTCAAATTATTGTGTACTTTGCCGCAGTGAAAGCATACAACATCTTGACTGTAGCATGGCCATATTAATCAGAATTTCAAAAAACAGAGATTGTCTGAGTATTCTACATTGTTGTGCTGATTAAATAAGCTGATTCAGTTGAATAGCTTTCCTGATTTTATCAAGACACGAAAATATATTAATCTGAGGAAGCGGCTAATTATTTGCCTGGTTGCGGATAGAACTGGAAAATTTGATATGTTGCATTCTAAGATCATTCATAATCGTGCAGCAAGATTGCTACATGACAGACTTTAAAAAAGATGACATTTTTACATTTCACGAAAATATTTATATTACTCGAAAAATAGCTTAATAGCATTGCGAGAAAGTATATTTTCGCTAGAGCTAAACTTTCATAATACCAATTACAAAATTTAGTATTGAGCACAATCTGATATATGACAGAGGGTATAGCCTCTTACTACGGTAGATCACTTATCATTCGTTCGATCCCAGGCTATGTGAATTTGTATTGGAATGCATCGTGTAATTATGTGGATTTCCTGGGAGTTCTGCTGTTTCCTCCCATCTTTTAATTCCACCAGTTCTTTCATAATCATTTACTTTCATTAACTATACGTTTCCTTTAACGGGTATAAGTGTGGTATATAAAATTGAAATATTTTGTTCATTTTTATTTTACGGAGTTATGATACCAAGGGAGGGGGCGGGAGTTCATAGCTCCTCCAGGAGGTGGTCAATCCCTGAAATCATCACTGGCTCGATATATTGTGTCCTGGAAAATTGAACATTGCAACAGTTTTAATACTAACACTTACAAATATATATATATATGGCGCTAAAGCAGGGGAGTGATTCTTGAAAGTAAAACAAAGAAAACAGTTCAAAAACTCCATCATATACGTGATAAAGGCTGTCCAAACTGTGGGAATACTAACTTTAAAGTTGAATATTTCACAAACTATTGAGCGTAGACGTGATGCGGCATGATATCGTCAATGGATTCTAACCTGCTCTATCCAAATTTTCAGTTTTTAGATTTGTGCAATGGCGGCGCAAAGGACTTCCCAAAGGACGTTAGGGATTCCCGGACATTTTATGACGTAAATTGAGTGGACAAGAGCATGTAAAAGACGTAGAAATAGAACTACCTAGAAATAATACTACGTGGCAGATCAGTGCTCATACACGCAGATTAAAGGATGGCGGCTGAGGTAATAGTTACTGTGCATGGTTGCATACCTCCTCAAAAAAACTACTAGTAAGAACGTTCTACAACAATTCACAGGAAACGTCATGTCGCTACAATATAAAAATACGTACAACACAAGCCGATAGGTAACATAAAATAAATTCCGATTGCTGATCTTGAACATTAATGACATCGGATCACTTCAAATGATGATCTGTTACTAATCCTACTGTCATTTAGTTTATTTGTGTTTCGTAATGAACATAGTCGTATGTCATTCTCTCCAGTATCTTTTAAAGCACCTTCGTGGCTAAGCGGTTAGTGTATGCGACTTTTGCATGGGAGACCCGGGTTCGATTCCCGGAGGGAGCTCATGTGGTTCTGATTCCACGTTAATCAGTTTGTCCAGTGGCTACGCGAACGGCATGCTAATACACCCCGCTTCATGTTTCATATTCTCTCCATAGATGAAGCTACGTTTTCCCGTGATGGAAAGTTCAATACTCAGAATCAATATTTGTAATCTGAGGGAAACCTACACTAAATGTCAACTCTTGCCCATCAGGAACGGTGTTCTGTGAATGTGTGGGCAGGAATCGTTGATAATTATCTCATCGAACCGTACTTACTACCACAAGGCTTGATCGGCTGAGAGTATCGCATATTTTTGGAAGAGGTTTTGCCTGAACTATTGAGATTGTGCCACTGGCTGTTCGTCGAGACATGTGGTTTATGCACGACGGCGCTAAAGCACATTTCGCTGCGGAGATGCGAAATTTTCTCATTCTTTCCGAACAAAGGTATCGGCGGGGAAGGACCAGTATCTTGGCCACATCGCTCACCAGACCTTAACACGTTAGATTTCTTTTTCTGGGGCCATATGAAGCAACTAGCCTATGCAACACCTGTACTATCAGAGGAGAATTTGGTTGCTCGATATTTTGCTGCTGCCTGGAACATTAGGGAAACGCCAGGATTGTATCAAGGCGTCCGCCGGTCCATTCGCCGCCGCTGTAATCTTTGCATTGAAGTGGCGGGTCGAAAATTCGAACACCTTTTGTAGTGACAGTTCTGACAACCATCCTCTTTTAATTTGAACAAAGACTCTTCTCTGTACTTTGCCCCCTACAATTTTCTTTGGCATGCAGTCCCGTTATACGATTTGGGACCAGGAACATCAGCCTCTGTTGCAACAAATATCGCAAGTGGAACCAAAGTTTTGTCACGTCCGTCAGTTTAGAACATTGATAGAAAAAAGAATGTATGGAGTCGCATTTATGTGATACACTAATCAAAATGAATGTGCTCAAACAGTTATGTGTATAATAATAATAATAATAATAATAATAATAATAATAATAATAATAATAATAATAATAATAATAATAATAATAATAATAATTATTATTATTATTATTATGCGTTCTTTAGTTATCTTTTAATAGTAGTTCTTGTTCAATTCCTGTAGTAGTAAAATTGGAAGCGTTCTCAAAAGCGTTGCGATATCATTAATATGAACAGATCAGCAATCGGAATTTCTTTATTTTCTGTTACCTATCAGCTTGTGTTGTACATATTTTTATATTGTAGCGACATGACGTTTCCTGTGAATTCCTGTACAAAGTTTTTACTGGTACTGTTTTGAGGAGATATGCAAGCATGCACAGTAACTATTACCTCATCCGTCATGCTTTAATCTGAGTGTATGAGTACTGATTTGCCACGTAGTATTATTTCTAGGTAGTCCTATTTCTACGTCTTTTACATGCTCTTGTCCACGCAATTTACGTCATAAAATGTCCGGAAATCCCTAACGTCCTTTGGGAAATCCCTTGCGCCGCTATTGCACAAATCTAAAAGCTGCAAATTTGGATAGAGCAGGTTAGAATCCTTTGACGATATCATGCCGCATCACGTCTACGCTCAATAGTTTGTGAAATATTTAACTCTTAAGTTTGTTTTCTCACGCTTTCGGCAGCCTGTAAACGATACGGTTTTTCGCCCTATGTTTATTGGATCTGTTTTGTTTGTTTTACTCTCAGGAATGACTCCTATGCTTATTGACATTGTAGCAGCTGGCTGTACAGCATCCAAAAGAGGACGTTTCCCATTTTCCTAAAAATCCATCTGGAACATTTTTAGAGTTCGGAAAAGAGGGCATACCCGCGTAAAAGAGGGCATCTGGTAACATTAAGTGCAGTAGATATCTTGATGACTATGTAAATGTGTAAAAATTATGATTTTTATGTGGAGTTGGAAGTCATCTCAACAACTATAAAAATGTGCTTGGATCCAAAATCCTAGTAGAGTTGAATAAACATATATTTGTACAAAGTTAGTTCAATTTTTCCGTTAGCAATATTAATGCAAAATAGCATTGAGCATAGCATAAAAACTCATACAATAACTTGAAAAATTGTATATATCTTGCCTCTATAAGTAACAACTGATAAAATATCATCAGTTTATTAAGACCTTCGGATGAGCATTTTGAGAATAATTGTCTTCCAATAATTGTGTTAAACATAGAATATCTAATAATCTCAATATGTTCAAGTGTCGGCAGACCGCCTAAATTATTTTACAATTTTAAAAAGTGGGTTATGATGCAACGAGAAACTCTGCGTCCCAATAGACTACAATTTAAAAATAATGAAAGATAGTTCAAGGTAATAAGTGTTACATCACATGAATTTATTGGTGAGAGTTGATGTTCACTAAATGTTTTAGTAACTAAGCCAAAATTCTTGAACTGGTTTCGAAGATACTAAGATCCTAATTTTATAAGTAATTTGTGTTAATCAAAAGAATTTACAAAGAAAACTTTGACTATTAGAATGATATAATATTAGTTATTAAAACCTGTTTAAGACTTTTGGCTTACAATGTATGTGCATGCTTAGTTTGTATTTAGTAGAGCACTTTGAGTGGCTTTGTTGTTTTTATGTCTGTTGTGTGCTAACCGATAACTTTTTTTATTAACTGCTTAGGAATCCGATTATCGAATACAACTTGGCAACGTCGCATTCCTGTTCGTGAAAGACCTAATGTGAAACAGTTTTCATTGATTGTTTAATAAACCTTCTGCACCCCACAAGCCATGCAATAATGCAATAATACAACTAAAGAACCTTCAATTTTTCTTCCCCTACTCGAACACGCATCAATGGCAAAAGTTAAGGTTCGTATTACTGACCTGAAATACAAAGTTTCTGTCTTCTTTTCCAACGAAGTTGGTCAGGTAAGCTGTTTAACACAGAGAAGAAAACATAATATAAGTTTATTTATACAACGACTTCTTTATAATATGCAAGTTACACTTGCAATGGAATGGCAAAACATAGAAATAAGAACGAATTACATTATATTGTAGGTCGTGAAGTGAAGTGAGGGAAAATTACGGCATATAAGCTAACTTTATTTAATTTGTGATAGCTTCTCGAAAAACCTTCATAGCTGTCAGCATTCTTCTAAAATGTATAAAATATCCAGTTTACAGAAACGCACATGCAGTTCGAGTCGTACATATTGTATAAGATATGTTACGGTTATAAAAGTTTTCTCGTTTTCAGATACAATGCTTCCAAGAATATATATCATTGAATTACTACAAAATTCCGGTTAATGTTCTTTCACTAATGTAGACTATATTCATTTCAGTAGATTTCAGTTTGTGTACAATTCAAATCCCATAATTCAAAACGATTAGTTCGCAACAAAGTTGGGTTCTATAGATTAAATTACTATTTCTAGCAATACAATAATTAAAGTGCATTGCATTGATAAAAAATATAATTCATAGTATTACAATATTAACACGTCTTCCTTTGCAGATATAGGAGCATTTTTTTCTTACCTTCCCAGCTGTGGAAGAAAATATGTTCATGAAAAGAAATTACCAAACGTTGTTTTTCAGCAACAGAAATGATATTTCAGACTTTTTCTCTAGTTATACAGACAATTTGTTGTTTAGCAGAAATAATGTTTAACTTGTAAAGAAATATATTTTCATTATTTTAAATAGACTATTTACAGGTAGTAATTAATAACCATTAATAGTTTCTGTACTGGACTATAAATTATTTTATGCATAAAAAATTAAATGCAGTGTTGATTTCAGGAAATGATCCGGAGTGATGAAATTCTCCCACAGCTACGAAGTTCCCCGGGGCCATATCTCCTATTGTTTTCAATATGAGTGGTCAGTAGTTAAATAGTACTACTTTTCATCGTCAGTGTGTTGAAATTCTCCCTCTCCCGCAGGAGAAATCTGAAATCATCGCTGAGTAAACGAATCTGAATATTTGTGTATTTGTTTCAGAGATTGTTTCACAATTTATCACTAAAATTTTTCATTTTTTCTAGTATATTGAACTTCCATTGAATTAAAATTTTAATCTAAAGTTCTCCCTTATGTTTTGACAAATTTAGAAAAAAAAACATTTTCATTGAATGAAACCTCTTCTTACTCATGGAACAAACCAGAGCTTGTTGATGGATGCTCTTCGGTCCGATTTCTGCCAAGGGATAATAAGTCTCATTGAAACCTGAGTAATGATTCAAACCCGATTTAAGCAGCAAATGTCTTATTCAACTATTATTCAACTAGATTCAATTAGAAGCTACTGTATAAATACAATATTTATATCCTCATTTTTTCTTAATTTCGTCTACAATTTATTAAAATCCTTCCGCATCACAATATAAATAACATTTGGTATATCAAGTTGTGATATAACAACATTTAAACCGAATTTATTATTAGAGTATACTATATAATGATTTCTGTATCTTTAAACGTTAACAAATCTTTTTCATTGCATTAGCATAATCACTTTACCAATATATAGTTTTTAAAATATACTATAAATTGTGTTATACGTAAGCAGTGTTTGAGATCTGAGACTTCAGTGATCTAGTGTTGACTATCCGAATTCGGGAAAGCGAGACGAGAAGAATCATGTTTCATGTCTCGTTTCGAGTTTAGAAATATACATATCATATCGTGGATGCAACACTATGTCCATATGACCCAAATACTTGAAAATAACTTTATTGAGCAAGGAAATAGCATGTAACGAGTCAGTTAACTTATTTCTTCCTTCAGAGTGGAGTAGATCACTTGTAGAGCGCTTATCTCGGGTATGAAAAAGTCCCTCGTTCGATCCCAGGTCATGTGAGTATGCAGTAAACAACATTGTGAGCGATGTTTTTCTCGAGATTATTCCGTTTCCTTCCACCAATTCTCCGCTCCTTCTACCAATTTTTCATAATCGTTCACTTCCTTTCGTAATCTATCTTCTGTACCATAAACGACATTGTGTGAAACATTAAACTAGAAATTTAATTTAATTTTTGTTTATTTATATTCGGAAAACAATTTGTATATTACTATATATACACACTGATATTGCTCATTTTCGATTATTTTTATGTATGTCACCCCTCCTCAACACCAAGTGTCGGGAGTGAAAATGTATTTAAACAGCATCTCGGCGACCGCAAGAACTATAGATTCAATTGCCATTTTTGACCATTTATATATATTCATATATATATATTTCCCACTCCCCATGTTGCGCGCCATGGCATCGGAAGTGTCACCGTTCGTCTCAGCGACCCCCAAAAATGTTAATTCAGCACCAATATCGTTCATTTTCGATGATTTTTAAATATCTCTTCCTCCCCTCGTCCAAGTTGCGAGTGTGAATTTGGATTTAAAAGGGATCGAAAGTATCACTGTTCATCTAAGGGACACAGACAACTATACATTCGACACTGATAGTGGCCATTTTCGATCATTATAACTCTTTCTCCCCCTCCCCCAAGTGGCGGGGCTGATTTTGGATTTAAACCGGATCGGAAATGTCACTGTTCATCTGAATGATCCCGAAAACTATGGATTAGAGACTAACATTGTTCATTTTCAATCATTATTATATATAAAGCTTCCCTTCCCCCTCCTCCATGCTGCGGCACACGGCATCAAAATTGTCACTGTTAATCTCAGCTACTACCAAAACTATGGATTCGACACTAATATTGGCCATTTTTGATCATTTTAAAATTTTTCTCCCCCCTCCCCTACGTTTCATCGTAAAAGTAAATAGACTAAAGTAATCATTGCTTCTAAACTCATGTATGTTGAAAATTTGATTCAGATCGGTCGGGTGGTTCAAGAGTGATGAAGTCACAAAGGCAGTCATTTTTATTATTTTTTTACACACACACACACATATATATATATATATATATATATATATATATATATATATATATATATATATATATATATATATATATATATATATATATATCCCCCTCCCCCAGCCCTACGTTGGCTCGTCAAAGTGAAACAATAAAAGAACACCCAAGGTCCGACCCTCATATTTATTGCAAATTTGATCCAGATTGGTTGGGTGGTTCAAAAGTTATTAAGTTTTAATATTTAAATAGTTTTTATTTATACGTCCCCCTCTCCTCCCACTCCCCTAAGATTTACCGTTAAAGTGAAATTACAAAAGTGTTACCAGATCTTAATCTCATGTATCTTGAAAATTTGATTGAGATCGGTCGCATAGTTCAATAGTTATTAAGTTACGAAAATAGTCACTTTCAGTCTTATATAAATTGATTTTTATATATCTTCCCCTCCTTCTCCTCACCTACGTTGCTCCGTCAAATTTAAATCATAAAAACGATCCTAGGCCTAAACCTCATCTATGTTGAAAATTTGATCAAGATCGGTCGAGTGGTTCAGGAGTTATTAAGTTTTATTTATATTTTTATACCCCCTCCCCTTACCCCTCAATTCTACCATCAAAGTGAATAGCCTAAAACCAGCCCAACCTCGAACCTCATCCATGTTACAAATTTGATCGAGATCGGTCTGGCGGTTCAGGAGATTTACAGTCACAAACATAGTGATTTTCAATTATAACTGTTCATGGTTAAAGAATATTGACCCGATCTTGGTGTTCACAGGGATATAATAACAGAAATGTAGGCAACCAGTGGTACGAAAGTGAAATACTGGTTGCATATCTTCTACATGATAGCGTTGAAACTACAGCAAGTTGCGAGTGGTGTGTGCCAAAGAAGTGTGCACCAACGTTTGGAAAAGATATACAACATGGATACAACCTGTTAGTTAAGGGTATATTTTGCTTACAATCTACTGATTGTCAGTATATTGTGCTACATATACAGTAAATACATAAATAACGATTTCCTCTCAAAAAAATTAAAACACTAATAATGAGTAGAGTTATCGAACGACGTACTTTGTATCAACACAAAAGTTCATTTTTTGCTATTTTTTTTTTCAAAAACTAGACAAAAGAATATATCCTCAGTCATATTGTTTTCTTCAGTTTGATGTATTCTATCCACTGATATATGTCTTATCTTTACACAATATTTTGCTTAAACAGAAAAATCAAAATTTAAAAGTTAATTTTAGGCCAATATCTCATTAACCTTACTATATGCTGTACTATTGCTAGTGTGATAATGAAGAGATTTTAATATCAGTTTTTACCTCAATAAATGACATGTTTTTTTCTATAACATCACCTTTTAAATTTTACAAAAAAAATGTTTTTCTTTCATTTTTCGAAAGCTACACATGAGGTATCGCACTCACACATATAATTATATTGATTCTAGTAAGATCTATTGATTTGTGTATGTGTCCAGGGCCGTGCTGGGATACTAATGAGGGCGGTGGACAAGTCTACTAAAAGGGCGCCCATACAAACGGATATATATATATATACAGAGAGAGAGAGAGAGAGAGAGAGAGAGAGAGAGAGACTTTGAAAGAAAGTATGGGTGCCATTTTATATCAAAATCATCACCAAATTTGTTTTAGTATTAACGTAAATAGCTAACCTCGAATCGAAATCCTCTTTACTACAGAAAAACTTTTAGTTCCTGCAATAACATATCTGCCAAATAAAAAGAAGCTAAATGTATCAACAACTTAATATAGCACGCCTATGAACGCAGGAGGCTCATTGCCGCGTTTAAAAAAGCTGTCCATTGATTTCTGTCCTTAGAAAACTGAACCTAGTTTCTACTTTATATATTTCAATCTCTGCGAGAACCATTTTAATATTGTTCTCCCATCTGTGCCTCGGTCTTCCTAACGGTTATTTTCCTATTTGGATTTCCAGTTACAACTTCGAAAGCGTTTCTAATTTCTTCCAATCTGACTACATAACCTGGCCATTTGAGCCTCCTAGACTTGATGACCCTAACAATCTTCGGTAAACGGTATAAAATTATGCAGTTCCTCCTTATGAAGTTTCTGCCTTTCCCCATTCCCGTTCTTTTTGGAGTTCAAATATTGGTTTAAGAATCTTGTTTTCAAATACTTTCAGTCTGCGATATTCCCTCAGAGTCAGTGACCATGTTTCGCAACCATACAACACAACAGGCATGATTATCGTTTTATATTTTGAGCTACAAAACCCTCAACAGAATTAGCGACAAAAAAGATTTTTAACTGAATAATAGCACGAAATTCCTGCTTTCAGTTGACATCAAATTTTTTAGTGATTATGGTTTTGGTCTGTTGATAATGATACTAGATATTTGAAAGTATCCACTTTGTCGAAAGAAAATATTTGGTATTTTAACGCATCCATAAAATGCAGTATTACGATCCCGACAAACTTCCATTTATTTAGTTTTCTCTGCATTTACTTTTAAGCCTATATCCATGCAAGCCGTGATTAAGATTTCTGTATTCCTTTCTATTATTCTATCATTACCTATTGAATTTACATAATCAGCATGTAATGTACCATTACAGTTGAAAGTAATGGCAACTTTTTTCTACGCACCCTGTACCTAGTAAATTTTTTTTATTCGATTTCGGTTTAATTACACAATTTATTCATTCTCCTTACTTCAAATTAAATGTAATGAATCGAAAGGTTTCGTTAGTAATCATATTTTACCTGAATAATATATTTATTTATATTTTGATTAATTGTAAATCCCATTTTCGCATATACAAGTTGAATAGTTACAAGGTTTACCATTCTGACGTCATACCGAAACATAGTTCCGTTATTGGATATAAATTTTCTTAATTTCAGACCAATGTAGAATTTAGTCAGGTACCTAATTTTCCCTCACCCCCTCTCACTAGTCCATAGTCACTTTCAGATCCGGTTACATCTGGATTTGCCAAATTTCTATTCGCTTTGTAATTTCCGCGGCTGAAGGACTCTGCCTCATTGGTGGAATTTTCCAATCCCTGTTGCTTCGGCGCAATATTATTATAATAATCAAGAACGACTCTACGAGCCAGCCGTGGAAATCAACTATGCTATACTGGCTGGTAAAGACGTGGCTTTCGAGTGAAAAACAGGTAAAATTTAGATTAAATGTCATCGTAAACGTCGTGTGATTAATCAGGAGCCAGGAAACCCATATTTTTGTTGAAAGAACTGTAAAACCAGGGGAAAATATCTGATTCCGGATTTCTGTTTACTAGGAAGCCATGTTTGCTGCCCAGCTAGAATAGACAGAGTGAAATAGTGACTTTACTTTCTTTTTCTTTCAAATTCAGTTAGGGATTAGGGAAATTACGACCTGTTTAGTGCATGTTGTTCGTGTATTAGATAGATGTGATTTTTTTATTATTTAATAAGTGCATGTACATTGTGGGTTTCATAGCTGTAACATCAATAATCATAATGGCAGCTTAAGCTAACAAAAAGGGGCTCCTATCCCCTTTCCAAATTGAACCAGTTCTAGCGGGGGAATGGGTTAGTTATTGTTGGTTTTAGGGCCTTTTTCCCTTTCAGGGGAAGGGTCCCTCAATACACCTCGTTAAGGTGCCCCCAGGGCATCAATTTTTAGCAATAATTTTGTAAACAATTGGTCAGGTCAATTGGACCTAGGGTTAACTATTCTCATTTTGCCCCCATCAAGTTTAATAGAGCCGACTCTATATACCGACAAGAAGTAATATGATTAAAGGTGCTTGCCTTTAATATGCATGTAATTAAATGGTGCTTGCTTAGTTAGTATTTATGTGTAGTATTTATAGTGGTGTGTGTAGTTAGTAGTTCTGAGTAAGTGCATGATTTTACCATAAGGACAGTGTATTAAATATGCGTCAATTTAGCACCATTTTTCTAACTATACATAAATAAACGAGAGTAAATATTAGATTTCTGATTAATAAGTACAAGTATATATTTCAGTACACGGTAAATTATGTCTCCACTACAGCGCCACCGTGTCCATTTTCGGTAGTCAATTGTTTGTTGACATTACGACATCGCCTGACTTAGTGATTTAGATTGTTTGATTTTGGTCATTTATTCTCAAATTACATCCCGTGGACATGGGTTTCGGTTCGAATGAGTATGCATTTATATGAAATAGCATGAGATCTTACTATCTTGAAAATTACAGCTTGCTATGTCGTTTAGAACCCGAAATATCCACGTAAATAAAGAATGCCTATTTTCTTAATAGAGGTAAAGTCCATATGCTGCTACTATTTGTTTCAAAATGTAGTTTTAAATTCTCTTTTCCCGTGGCTGTAGAAAATCTCCATTGTTGCTTTAGTTTTATCAGCAAATCAGAATTTAATTAATCGTTGACAATTTAACTTTCAGTAAATACACGTATGACTTTTTTTAACTGCGAAGTAAATACAATTTGGGTGCTTCGAAACAAAGAGTCAGTGGTTCGATGAATGTTATCGTGTAGTAGTTTGAGCGTGATAGATTGTGATAATTATATATTTATTAGTGTGTAATGTAAATATGTGTATGGCCTGCGTGTAAAATGTATGAAATAAGGTGTCTATAAAATATTACTTCGCGCGAAAATGAGTAAATAATGAATGAATGTAATGATATATTAGTAATATGATATAAAATATGAATGAGATGATATGACACCTATATTTAAATGGATAGGCCTAGTGTATATTATATAGTGAGAATATGTTTACTAAAAAAATCTCTCGCGTTTTGACTTCTACACCAGTACATTCATCCAACCGAGTTTGCTATTTGGATAGTAAAGTATAGTTGGGAATTGTGTGTTACTTCAAATTTAAGTACCTCATAGTAACAGCCCCGGATTCTTAAGCCTTTCATCAGATAGGGTAGCATCATGTGGGAATTACTTCTAAAGGTTGACAGAAATGATAATTAAGAAAACTAACTGCTATATCCTGTGATCATTGAAAAGTACAGGTTTGGTCATTTGTACCTTAAATTTTCATTGACTCTTCAAGATTTTTTCGTTGCTTACCTTATTTATTTATTGTGCAGTGCTCATATAACTTAGATCGGACTATCCGATTAAATCAACCGCTACTAAATTAATATTTATGTCAATCGCGTACCCGGACGTCGACCCATGACCCTCTTGAGCATTTTCGTTTCTTTTCTTAGTTTAATTAGTTGATGGAAATTAACGACGTCTCAGACTTTGGCATGTCTGCGCAGGGTAGCTATCGGTGATGTTTGGTCATTGAAATCACCGATCCAAAATTCAGTTTATTATTTTTTTTTTTATTTTGGCAAATTCTCATTAGGGATATCGTATCTATTACTCTAGTTTCATTACTATTCTGGACTCTCCTAGTTTCTTAGAGGTCGAATGATTTTTTTTCCTTTTTGAAATTCTAAATTAGCGCCTTCTCTAACCTTCCGGTGGATTTCCGGGATCTCCAAGGACTCAACCGGATACAGCGAGGAGGGAATTTCCTTAAAGCTTTCGTCTTTCTGAAAATTCCCTTGCGGGCACGGACTAGTTGTGTGTTTGGAGATAACTTTTGAGTTTACGTATTTAAGTAAACCACCCCCTTTTTGGCATAAAAGAGAATATTTGGTTATAGTATGTTGTATACGTAAATTCGACCACTTATCTTTCGCAGTTGTAGTGTTCTGTCTCCTCTCTTTTTACCTATTTTTTCCTCTACTTCTTCTCTAAAGTTTTTTTAATTTTTCAACCTTCCCCCCCCCCGGGTTCTGAAACTCATGAAAACATACAATATTCATATCAATTATTTCGATCGTATGTACTAACTGAGACATGGAGGGACACAATTCGGGGAGGTGTTTCAGCAAAACTCAGGACCATTTTCGCGATACTCAACCCACCACGGGAGAAACTGGCGAGAAGGTACACTATGCTTTCAGATTCCCAGAAACTTACTTGTTATTCATTGATCGTACAAATTACATACATTGACTAATGATTTCTGGTTTTCTTTCTATTGATTGGTTATATGGTGTATGTATTAGTTTGGGCCCACTAGTTTCGAATAACATTGATTTTTTTCTCTGTATATACATCTATATATGTACTTACATAGTTTAAAGGGTTACGAACCTGCTCTATTTGTTGAATTTCCACCTCTTATGTCAAATTATTAAATAACACCAATTATTTCTTTATACGCGGATCTTAGTAAATTGAGAATTATTATTAATTATCGGGTTTATATATATAAAGTTTCAATGTTGCAACCTTATGAAAAGAAAAAGAATTTTGTTAGTCAGGGTTTTTTGTTTTGTCTTTGAGCCAATAAAATGTGAATACTTATTGAATATAAAAAGGTTATGTAGAATTTAAACGTCGACGAAATCTGAAATTGATATTGGAGTGAAATTGATTATATTGAGGAATGTGAATAAATATATATATATATATACGAGTATGTATGTGAAAGGCTCGGTATTTACCCTGGTTGCTTTAGGTTGCCATAGATTTTTGACACCCGACATTGATCAATTATTTGTGATGTAAAGTATTACCGCGTAACTTATAATTAATGACACCTTATTAATTTGTTAGTAATGTTTGCAACTATTCAATTTTTTAATACTATGTCAAATGTTGAATGTAAATAGAACAAGTAGCAGGTCGTAAGAAAAGTAAAAATAACCCTAATCCTTATCCAAATTTATTTTGCGAGATCAATAGTGAAATCAGTGAATTACGAAATAGTGCGCCCCACCAACGAATCCTTCTATCAGAAAACTATAAAACAAATCCTTCCCTTACGATCGGAAACCTAACTATTCAGTGACTAGAATCTTTTGACTACACGATCTAGACCAGAAAAAAAAATCGATGAACCGATTTTGGTAATAATTTAGGAATGTGAATACAGGACCTAGATAGGTCCAGGGACTAGCTCCATTGAGACATATAGTGTAATGGAAATAAGTTCCCAATGTTTGGGACTGGACTCGATATTTTAAATCTCAATAAACTTTGAATATTCATACCAAGTGCGTTAAGTGACGAAATAAAAAATATATATGTAATATGAAGTAACTATTTGTCTGTAATTAAAACCGAAACGACTAAATACTCTCATGGACACCAAACACAGTGAATATAGAGAGTTGAAAAAGGAGTTATTATCGACGCGAGAAAAGACTCATAAAATTGTCGAAATTTCTCCTCTTGGGACAGAGACTCAATAAAATGCTACTGAAGTGTTTTTTTTTAAGAATGATTAACCAATTATATTTTTTTCTTTCTTTTTTCACAATGATATGTATTCATTGCACTGAATCTTAAATATGTTTAATGTTGACCTTTGAATTTTTTTCCTTTATTTTTTGTCTTTCGTCTTTTGTCGAATATTATTTTTTTAATGTAATCCAAATTTTAATATCTCTAGAAAGAGAAATGTGTTATTTGATATTGTTGAAAGTAGCAGATTTCTGTGCATGCTTATGAAACATTTTTTTTTCATGTATCAAATTTTTCCTGTTATGTCAAACTAAGTTTTTCTTTTATTGAAGTGTAATAAATGTCTATAGAAGTGTAGTTAGGTTAGTTTAATTCAACTAAATACAACCTGAAGTATACACTGTCCTGTATGAATGTGAGTGAAATGTAGGTTTAGTATTAAGTGCACCGATTCTTTTGATATATATATATATATGTGTGAGCTACTATAGTTAATGGTAGTTGGCAATTAAAGTTGTTGAATGTCAATATTAACTTAATTTAAGTTGGCTCTATGAAGGAAGCAAAAAGGACTGAAGTAACCTGAACGAACGATCGTCATGGAAGAACTGTGAGTGTCAGAATCTTCGACAAATGTGTGTTGCTCTGATTTTTTTTTTTGTGGTTGATTCTAACATGCCATCAACTTCGTCGTTTATTTTTCAAATATTGGACATTAGTCTAGAACCTCTGGAAATATTGAATAAACGGTTAAATTAAACTTTCTCATCTATCTCAGAACTAGATTGGGATAATTCGGTAGTTGGGGTTAAATGGATCTAGGTCTGGGATGTATGGGTTAACATGTGTCTACCTTTGATCACCTTAATACCAAACATTCACACAATAGCTGTTGGAAATGATCCCAATTCGATAATTATTCACTTTCCTTTACCATATTTCTCAAAATATCCAGTAACAGTTTCCTCTTTATCACCTTCTTGCTTTACCTCTTTTCTCTTCTATCTTCCTTTTCCTTTCTTCATCTTCTTCTTCTATTTTTAATGAAACTGAAAAGGGGGTCGTGACTGGGAATTCCATATATAATAAACACGGTCATGTATTTATTTATTTTATTTTATTTTCTTCAGAAGTCCGATAAAGAGTTTTCTCATTTCGATCGAACCTAGTATGTTCGAAATTAAGAAATGGATAATATATTCCAATATAATTAGACATAAGTCTATAGCTTCATGAATATTCCCCACCACCACCACCACCACCAGAGGCGAAGGGTTCCCATTCACGACTTATTCCATGCATCTCATTTGTTACAGTCTTTTTTTCTTTTCTTTCTTTTTTTTCCTTTTCCCCCTTTAATCAGTTTTCAAGCATAAGCCATAACCTGGCAAATACAATTCAGCTCTAGGACTTGATTGCTGTCTTTGAGTTTCCTTATCGTGTTCTCCAGAACAAAGTTAAGTAATAATGACGACAATGCATCTCCTTGTTTCAGGTCATTCTCAACTTGAAAGCTTGTGAACAAGAATTTCTCTACTCGAACCTTACTTTGGGATTCATTTAAACATATCTTAATTAATCTACCTTTTCTGTAAGCATGTTGTACAATGTTTCCCTCCTACCAGAGTCTAAAGTCAATAATTGATGTGCCAGAATGTTGTATTCTCTCATTTCTTTTCAAGTATTAGTCGAATGGTAAATATCTGGTCGATAGTTGATAGATTTTAACTAAATTCGTTCTGATAATCTCCAATAATTTCATCTGCGTATGGAGTCAATCTTGCTAATGCAATGTTTAAGAGGATTTATTGGATGTTGACAGAAGAGAAATGCCTCGATAATTATTAAATCTGTTTTGTTGGTTTTCTTCTGAACTGGAACAATGATTGATTATCTTCACTCTTGTGGTAATTCCTCCTTGTTCCAGATAATGAGAATGAGTTTGTGTATCTTGCTCTACAATTTTTCCCCTCCAGCTAAAATTAAGTCAACCAGAATTTCGTCTACACCCGGAGATATGTGTTTATTTTTTTAAAATAGCGATTTCTATTTCTGTCTGGTTAGGTTCTGGAATATACAGTTATGCTGCATGCATTTCATTTTCTCCACGCGCATTAGTTTTTGGCTATGTGTTAAGCAAATCGTCAAAGAAATCTTTCCATTTATTTAAGATGCTATCTGTATCAGTGAGAACTGTTCCTTTAGGTTTCTTTAATATATAAGCACGAAGTTGATAGCCCTTCTTAAGTTCGTTGATGCATTTATACATACCCCGAGTGTTTTTGTTTTCACTATTATCTTCAAAACTTTCAAAAGTTTCGTTTCTTTTTTCTAAAAGTTTTAGAAGTTTTCTGCCAGATGACAATGAAATTTTATGCAGTTATTTCGTTCGGATTTTGTAGCCAACGCAGTTTCTTCTGTTTTTTCTTCTCTGCTACTTTAGTACATTCTTTGTTGAACCATGGTTTGTTCCTACATATTTCTGCGTGCTCCAATATTTCTTTTGCTGAAATTTTATTGTTATCTCTAATTTCACCCAAGTATCTTGAATACTAGTGCACTCCGAACCTTCTAAAACCGAGAATCTATTCGACACTTTAATCTGGCTCCCCTCTCACCTGCCTTTCCTCTATTTTAAAAGGAAAGGTATTTTAAAAAATTAAACCTCTCCGTTTTCAGATATTGAATATTTCCTTTATTCAACGATAGTCTCTCTCTTACTATCACAATCAACTCCTCTGAACGATCGAACATCAATTGTGCTAGACTGTTCTTTTCTGTCTACTAAAACATGCTCAGTTTGAATATTTTTTTTCCATCTGATGAAGTCCAAGTATATTTATTAATGGCGCGATGTTGGAATTTTGTAATCTTCACGATAAGGTTTCTGGATATTGCACAGTTCACGAGTCTAACGCCGTTGTCACAACCTTTCTTATGCAAACATTTATTCTCTATAATCGGTTTGGAAATACCCTCTGGTCCTACCTTCGCATTGAAATCGCATAACAGAATTTTCATATGGTATTGCAGGAGATGATCAAATACCCGTTCTATTCTTTCGTAAAAACTGTATTTTTTTAATCGCCATCCTTATTTTCTGTTGGGACATGTGCATTTAAAACAATAATATTACACCACCGACCCTTAAGAGAAGTAAAAGAAAATCTATCATTAACAAATTCAACCTATGTAATTGCTGATATTACGTATTCGTTTGTGAACGGAAAGCCCTGTTTCTAGTTGGTAATTTTTAATTTGTTCCCCGTAAAAGAACGTAAAATTTTCCGACTTGACTCCTTCATTTCCTTCTCATCTAACTTCCTGATATCCTACTAGGTACAACCTCTATTTCTAAACTCATTTTTTACAAATTCTAACGCGCAGCTCTATAGATACTTCTTATAATCCATGTTCCAAATCTCATGTCGATTTTACTTTGCTGAGTTCGTGCCAAGTTATAAGTTCTGATCCGAGGATTCTGCGAACTTATCTGAACAATCCTTTTTTTTACAGGATGAGGTTGTTAGCCTCACACCCAATTCTCAAGCTGGATTATCACCCCTTGTCTGTCCGCGACTACTTACTTAGTATATTCGCAGCTAACCTCTATATCCCAGAGGCCTTCTCCTCGATCCACAACCTGAGGACGCACCGTGCCGTGGTGACAGGAAGACCACATTTTACGGAAATTAATACAGCTATATTTGAGAAATACAACAGGTACTGATTATCCGAACACTGCTTTAAAACACACAGGACCAATCAATATGCTCGGATATATGGATGCACATTAAGACTGTGAAAGCTTCGATGCCGTAAAAATCGTAAATTAGAGACTAGTTTCAGTGTAGTATTACAGTGTAGCATTACGTAGTATTGCATTGTACGTTTGACTATCAGAACTATTCTTGATGTACCACATTGTTTCGCTTTATAGCTATATAACCTTATAATATTTTTGTAAGTGATTATACTCTTTACCTGTTCTCTGCCAATTGCAACTGTATGAATTTATAATACAAAACTGAAATACAGAAGAATAAAATTAAAAAAAAAATAATGTGATATTTCGCAGGGTATCTTATGTAAAGAGCGCCTTGTATTCTTCACAGGTTCTGTACTACCAGTCAGTATTTGAATTTATTAAACAAAGCTGGTATACAGGATAACTAAAACCACTTATCTATAGGGCTAATGTGATGTTTCGTAGGGCGCCTTATGTAAAGGGCGCACTGTACCTTTCACGGGTTCTTCGCCAACAGTAATTGTGTGTATTTATTGTACAGAACTGTGCTATGCAGAAGAGTAAATAAAATCGTTCATCTTTGATGTGGTCTCGGAAGGGCGCCTAATGTAAAGGGTGCACTTCACCTTTCACGGGTTCTTTATCAATAAAACTATAAGAATTTATTAGTAAAAACTTGTACCTTTATTTATACTGTGATATTTCGGAGGGCGCACCGGGACACGTCCCGGTGTCCCGGTGGGCCAGCACGGGCCTGTATGTGTCTCATCTTCGAACAATTTTTTCCCGTTAAACCCTAACAATGGTTTAGGATTTAAACACAAATATTAGGTCATGCACTGTCGCCGAATTTAAAAAAATAAATATATATATAAATTTGTTACGAAAATCATCACAACTTTTGTTTGTTGTTTTTAGTGGTTTCTGTGGGGACATTAAACTAGAAATTTTATTTCATTTTATTTTCTAATCGGTAAAACAAGTTGACTTGATAACTGGATTATTAGCTCTAGCTAGGCAACCAACTATACATAAGCGCAGTGTTGGTTGCATAACTCCAAGTGAAACCATTTGTAATCGAAATAGTTTGTAATGTAGTCTCATGCTTTTGCGCCAACACTAAAAAGGAGACTTGATCACGAGGTGAATGATAAAGGTGTATTTACAAAAGCAGGGAGGAAATGGGAGAGCCCCGAGAAAACCCACGTACACGGTGTTTGTCCAAAATAAGCAAGTAATCAAGCAAAGTACGTAAGTTACTGTTCGAGCGGGTACCGTTGAAGTTCATGCAATGCAAGTTAGAAGTAAATACTGTAATTGCATATAGGAGTATGTGTTCCAGTTAAGAAGAGACGAACAACAAACTGCTTGTTAACAGTGTGTTCTGCAACATATACAATATATAAATAAATAAATAACAATTATTACAGCAAAATTAAAACAGTCAATTATTATTGGCAAACAGTTTTGGCTTTGTTTTAGCGTGCGTCTGATTTCTTACCTTCCTTTTTTTTATAGCTTACGGGTTATTTTATTAGACATTTAATTGTATTTCATTCAGGTACTATCTTTTATGAAGTTTTTTTTGAACTTTTCATGCCTATTTTCGTATTTTTCTTTCTTCGATTTTTATTCTTCTTACTTACGTGTAGATTCTTTTACAATATTAAGTGAAGTTAGGTTTTGAAAATATGACTGCGAAGCATGGATACAACCGCGAGTTATTTCATTAAAAATTCAAGAGAAGACATAGATTCAGTAATGTATTACTGATTTATTAAGTCGATTATATTTCTTATTGATTAATTAATTTATTTACGTTTAATAGGAACATAAATCAAGTGCTTTATTATTTTGTATATACGTAGTAAAACACTATTAACCTATATATTTTTAAAAGTCTTACACTTACCGCTTTCATTTGGTGCTCTAATATTTCACTGAAAATCGTTTGTTTTAAATTTTTAATAATATGGCATTTAGTCACGGGGTTCAAACCTAGGAACCGAAGGTACTGGAACTTCTCCAAAGTATTTTTTTTAAATCTAAAAATCTGCGCTGGGATTCTTACGTGGATATCTGACAATGAAACATACATACATATATCTTAACTTTAACCCTCTCCCACTAAGTTTATACAGAAATATTTAACAATTACTGAATTTTATCAGAATAAATATACACATTGTCATTTCTGAGACTATAATGAACCTATAGACGCCTCATTGACCAAATTAAATCAAGCTCTTTGTAAACTACGTAGGAATAAAGAAACCGACGATCATATTTTCACCGATTTCAAAATAAAACCCACCTGAACAACATTACTACGCCACAGCCCAGTAAATAATAATAATAATAATAATAATAATAATAATAATAATAATAATAATAATAATAATAATAATAATAATAATAATAATAATAAATACATAACTGCTTATTCCACATTTTAATATCTTGAGTTCTAGATTACCCACAATCATAACTGAAATGTTATTTACATTAATGCTTAAAAATAGCGTGTGTGGATTGGTGGTAAGGAAGCTTATGATTGTTGAGTTGGTTTTGGTATCTGGTTGGAAATCTCAAGAGTTCTCAGTTTTCATCCAGTAGCAAAAACAACTTGAACATGCAAATTCCACTAGATAATGATGATAAATGTTGAGTTTTCTGGGGGCTAATCTCCTAAAATTAACAAATTTAGCTACAAGTATTTTCTAAAGGCATCTGTTGACGACACTACAAGTAAACGAAGTTGAAGTAAAAGAATGTTCGAGTTCTCAAGTATCATTGTAATGTAGCAGTAAATTTCTCTTTAGGTCTACAATAGATTTAAGCTGTAAAATGAGAAACATTTAACTAGAAAATGTTCTTTTTATTGTCACGACTTAATGAAATTCTGAATCCCTCCAGAAAATTAGGCCTTTCAATAGGCTTAGTACCGCCTGTTTCTTTAAATCAACGAAGAGCAGTACTGACCTACATCTACTATATTGAAAATTTTCAGCGAATTATACTATAGTAACCTTCCATCATAATGGCGTATGTTAATCAAATATTAAATTTCGAAGTAAATGGTTCATTAAATGCGAATTTATCGATCCTTCCCTCTGTTTCAATTAACATTATCGATCCTTCCCTCTGTAACAATTTCATATTATCTTCACATGTCATTATAAATTAGATAATACGAGTAGAAACGTTCATGAGAGAGTTAAATTTTATTGATTTTTGTTCGTCTTTTATTTGCCGTCAAATCTTTATGGAATAAATTATTACTAATGTTATTCAATTATAGCTCGTATAACTTACAGACTGATATACCTGAAGATTCAACGTTACAGAAATGCAGATAACTGTTGGATCATACGTGTAACTTGTGTGAAATCATTTCATTGAGGGTTCTGTTCACTCACTTCACGTTACAGTCCCAAAGCTATTCGATTGATCAAGAGATCTCTTTCATAAACCGTTCATAACTAAAATTAGGTTGGAAGTACAACGTAACTGGGACGTGAACCGTCGTCTGAAATTCGACTGGATTTTAATGACACAGGTCCTTCCCAGTACGTCTATAATACACTTATTCAATTACAAAGTTTGTAAGTTTAGTGGCAGGGAAATGGAACACAAATTTGAGAAAACAGAAAAACTGGAAACAATCAGACGAAACATCAAAATATATTATGTATACTATAGATTCCGAAGAATTTATATGAAAAGTTATTTTTCTCTCTTTAAGCTGAGGTACTGGAGAATTATTTACAGATACTATTTCGTAATCTATTTAATCGTGCCCACATTTTTGTAAACAACCTGTTTTTGAGATATTATTTTACAGAACGACAGAACAAAACCACCGCAATCAGGATTATAACTTTGTGAATATTTGTTATGGTTATTGAAAATGAGCTTAAAGGGCGTGGAATTTTGAATTGGATCTTCATTCTGTATAAGTATATGAAACCGCTAGTGTTTGTCTCCGAGATCAATAATAACTTTCTGCAATGTCTTACCTTGCAGGATGAGTGAATAGTCATACCGTAACAGTGATCGGTCTTTCTCTTTACTCTACATTCTTGATGTTTAAGGACTTGGTACGGACTTATTATTGAGACGAGACACACTAAATGATGAAGGTACAAGTAAAATATGAAGATAGAAATTGTTAATTAAGATAATGTCCGTTATTGTACATCCGATCACGTCTACTCTCCATATACAAATTTCTCAATTATTAATACTAATTATGCTCTCTATTGATATTTATATGAATTATTATTTTTCCAAATTTACATGTTTTCTCCTTTATATACATAAACATAGACGTGAACCGTACTGACCAATATAGTGTTCAACTCAGTAAAAAAATGGAACATTTTAACATAACACATTTATTTGGCGCTCTCTATGTATGACTTACATTTTTATGATTTATTAACCACCATCTAAACCTATATTGGAAAGCATCTTTCAAGCGATATAGTCCTACATTTTTAATAGGATATACGCTGTTTTATGAACATCAATTATTGGCATAAAAAACGCACTGACAGTATAGAAATCATTTTAAAAAATAACAGTCTAATACGTCTGCATTAATAATATCATTAAAATATAAAGGTTGTAATATTGTTTTATAGTCTAAAAGCATTTTATGATATGTGTTTGATGATACTCTTTAGATAGATAACTTCATTAATAACATAACTGGATATAGATATCTATAGAGCATCCCACCCTTAGATTGCAGTACAGGAGTAAATGGCAATGCTTTTCCTTATGCTCATTGTTGCCAAACTTAGCCTGAATTTTAGAAATAGTTTCTTTTACTAGGTATGAATAAATTATTGTAGAACATTGTATTCTCTATCAAATAATCTGTATTTCTCACATCAAGAAGAATTTTCAAGTATTGAAATAAATTGAAAGAGTGAAATCTTGCTAATGGCAAATTCTAACGTCGCGTTAAATATATCAGGTCATAAGTTCGGAACTCTAAGAGATACAACGATGAAACTTATACAGCTATTAATACCATATTTGGTGCCAATGTTGGAAAAGTTTGCATTCAAAAAAACTTTTTGAATTTTAAAATAAAAAATAAAATGTAAGAGAAAGTGCATATACTATTCCAATGCAATATCTAAAAAGTTGACTAGTGAGAAACTTTTTTTTATTTTTCAGGTTAGATGGGGGTGCAAAGCGAGAAAAATATTGAGAAAAGATTGAAATTATTTTTAAAACAATTCGCAGGTCTTTCTTTATTTAGGTTTTATGACTTTTAGTGTTAAGCATCAACTTTCCAAAGCGCGCGCATCTGACCAGAAGAAAAACAGTGATAAATCTTGCCGATGATATTTTCCTTATAATGTTTGTTTTAAAGTTACTAATGTAGAGTATTGTGCTATAACGATGAGTGTTTACTGTTAACGGTATGAGAGCACGAATCTACTGCTTAACAGAAGCATATTCGCAAAATCGAATCCTGGACCTCAACTACGATAAACATTGCGTCAACTCCACTCAATCTTATGTTCCACTACTTACGTCCCTCGTTTTCCTTGAGTTGCACGCACAGACACACACACACACACACACATATATATATATATATATATATATATATATATATATATATATATATATATATATATATATATATATATATAATATGACCAATATCTATTAATAATAAGTCTCCTCATTCCTGTGATAAAAAGTTATTAGTTTTGTAATTGATTCATTTATAGTAGTCCTTAATGCTGTTTCAGATGCTGACAATTTTGACAATAAAAGTTGGTTTCGTTTGCAATTCCACTTCTCTTATTTACTTTGAATACACATATGAAAATGACAAAATCGTTCATAACAAATAATTTTATGAGCTCACAAAGCAGAATGAAAGGCCTCTTTATTCTTCCCCCCCCCATGCTTCTTTAGGAAGCAGGGTTTGATAATTCTGTTTGGTTTTGTTTCCTCGCCCAAAGATCTGTATCTTGTTGGCTGACACTATACGTGATTTAAAGTCAAAACTTGCGCGTTTGTTTAGAACGGACATAATGGGGTTTCTTTTCATTCTTCTTCTGTTTCCAGACTGACATTGTGTGTCTGAGGTGTCAGAAGTGAGTATAGAAACTAGGGAGGTTCAGTTCCTATTCACCATTGCATTTGTCATAATCATCATCATATTTTGTTGGCAGGCCACTTGCTGCAACTCAGAAGCTTCCACGATCCACGGTCTTCGGTTAACCTCTTCGTCTTCACGTATGATTTTTCTATTTTGATATTGTCCAGTAATTGTAGTCTCTTTTCGTCCCCTCCCTCTTTTTCCTGCCCCCATACCCTCTAGCACGTCCTTCATGATACAGTCTTAAAACATCGGAAGTGGGGAGAAGCCACCTTCACAATATACTTTATGATGTAACTTGTTTGACAAACGGAATTGGATTAGCGGATATTTTGCTTACACAGACGAATGAGCGTTCTCGTACGTCACATTTTCTCGTCACTTATCACTATCACTCTACTCCAGTTTTCACTCTTATCCAAATTCTGTAGCAGTATCTTACCCATTGCTATTCCTTAGTTTGCCGCACAATCGGTACAGGAAATTTGTGTGTGGAACTGTTTAGCCTGCCATTTATTTCAATCGTATGTTTTCTATTCGTTTCATATGTTCTCTCGATTCGTTTCATATGTTCTTTCGTATTGCTACCATCAAAATTTTATTGCAACGATTTATAAACCATCATTAAACAAAATAAAAAAAAACACACACACACAATTGTTAGACTGTTATTTCGTACCCTCCAATTCGCCGTTCTAAATGAATTTGCGCGATTGGAATGACAAAAGAGTTGAAAATATATGAATTTAAGAAGGATTTATTTAAAGACTCATCACTCTTTCTGTCTTTCTTGTTCTTTTTTCGAAAGAAAACATACGACGGAAGAAATGTGGCAACAGCGCGCTCCATTTACTCTGTACTGCAATCTAAGAGTGGGACGCTCTATAGAAGGTGGCAACCCATTGTGAGAAACTTTAGGGTTAGGATTTAGATTTCTGTGCTTTCGGCATCTATGGTCAATTGGTCCGTTACGTATGAGGGATTACGTTCCTCGGCGATCACACTGTCCGGGGAAAGGGAAGGAAGAAAGGGTTGCGGAAGGAAGGAAGTGGCCTGGGACCTATAAGTTAGGTACCACCCCGGCATTTGCCTGATGAGAACGAGGAAAACCTTATTCAGGATGGCTGGCCTAAAAAACTTTTTACACTTTTTCGACTGAGTTCCTCTACTGGGAATCAAACCCGGAACCGCTCATGCCGCAGGTTAGAGCGTTAGCAACTACGCCACTGTGAGAAGAAAGGGAAAATCACGCACATTGTATCATATGTCAACTTGGAGATCCTGAAATAATGGAGTTAAAGTAGAGGTAAAATTAAGAATTAGGATTGAAAGTATGTCGATATGTAAATAGAACATTATAACTTCATTTTCCAGACTCTAATTTTTAAATGTAAGTTACTACTCTTCCATTATGAAAACACTCTGACAGAAGACTGAGGATTTAGCCCCAACGTTTAGAATTAACATTTTAAAAAAATTCGGATATAGGTTAAGTGAATCGGTAAAACCGTATTTACAATATTATTTTATACATTATAGATAAAACTAGGAAATACGCATGTTACACGGTTGGAGTCTTACCACACTATAATTACCTTCATTGATTGTTATTGATTTCTAAGTATTCACGTGTATTACATTCACTCATACGTTCGGTGCTTATAGATAGCCTCAGAAACTGAAAACAAGTTTTATAACTCCATTGCATAAAGGTACTAGCAAAACCAATATTTCATAACATATTGAAATAGTAGTTTACTCTAAGATAGAAAGCAAATATTTAGGTTGAATTCTTCAATATAACAAAGTTTAAATAATATACTTATTATATTTATCGTTGCGTGACGTGATCGCTTGACGTTATTCAAGGTAAAACGTATGGGCATTGTAGTAGAAATAGGAACAGTTGAAAAATATGAGAATTGCCTACGACAATTTCCTCCCCATTTGTTTGAACTTTTTAGAAATCAAGGAATTATACTATTGGACTTTCTAAATTTATGACCTTGTAAGCCCTTCACGTATGAAAGATGACGTCACTCCGCGATCACACTAATCGGTGGAGTGGGAAACGAAAAAAGGAATGAGGAAAGAAGGAAGTGGCCTGGGATTTTATTTTAGGCACCATCCCGACATTTGCCTGGTGTGAATGAGCAAAGCCTAGAAATATCTCAATAAGGATGTTGGCCTCAAAACGCTTTTATACGTTTCGGATCGAGTGTGCTCATCGGGAATCAGTCCCAGGACCGGTTGCACCAACGGCGAGATGCAGCAGCGACTACTCCCGATTTGTTTGAAATACATCAGAAATAAATATCCGTGACAAATGTGCACAATGTTTAAAAAAATAATAAATAAAATTGTCTTCTTACTTTTAATTTTCTACTGTGATTATATCATAAAGTAATAACAGTTTATAACCAGATATATCCCTCAAAACAGACAAGAACGAACGGAGGCCTTCTCGAATATTTAAAATAACAATTTGCTCTCAATCATGTTATTTGGTTCAGCTGTATATCTATTGACAAATTCCACTTTTGTTATAATTAAACAATAATTTGGTTAAACACAAATTAACATTTAAAGAGTTAATTATAAATTTAGGCTATACATAATTAACCACGCTATATACTATTGTATTGCTACTGTCATAATAAAGACATGAATATAGATAAATGCAAGTGTTAGTTTCATCTTAATAAGCGTCATTGTTCTCGTTCAGCAACAATTTTTAGTTTTACAAAGAAATTCGTTCTTGTCTATATTCTGATTATGAATATCATGTTGTTCAGCTCACAAGCAACGTACAGAACAAGGCACGAACAGATCTCACTCAAACTTCGCCCAGAGAACACATAATAGAAAAGAAGAAAAAATGCCAAATTAGAGCTGTCCCCATCCAGAAACACCGGAGATATCTCCGCAACATAACGCACCACGCGACAATATAAGGTAAACGTCGCAAGATACCAGTTTATGTCGGAAACGGAAAGGATGGGCAGCACCAGGATATCAAGATATTTGATATGCTATAACACTCACTTGGTGGCCATCTTGAAAGCCGCCATCTTGAATATAGCGCAAAGTATTGAAATGAGAAGCGGGGTGTATGATATATCAACGTAAGGTAAAATGCAAAAGGAAAACCAATGATGCAACCGCGAAAAACATATGTATGATGGTATGGACGGGACGAAGTGTAGAAGACTCGGACAAAACAAACGTGTATTCGAAGGGCAGAATAATAGGGCAAGACCCCACGATAAATGATACGCGACAAGTAACTTCAACAGTGCCTGTGCATGGAAGTGCATCCGCCTTGACAGATTATGCCTTCCGAGGATATTGGGATTCCGTTTGGAACAGTGAAAACCACAATTGCAACCCGCGATACGATCACTCGTTTGGAGACTACATAATCTACAAAGGAGTACCTCTTATGGAACAGAAATTCGGCACCCCACTCCGGAGTGTAGGACATATCATCTTGGATTGGTGATCAAAAGCGCGACCTAGCTGTGATTGAAGCCCACTCCTGGACACCGTTTTGTACGTTTCTTGTTGTTTCGTGTGAACAAGAGACATTTCGGCCCACGCTTGTTTAAACAACACTATCTGAAACAAAGTGCGTACGGATGGGAAAGGCCAGTCTTGTTCTAAGCTTACATTTCTTTACGAATGTATCTTTTCCTTTGCACGGTTTGCTACACTGTTTCACGACGGTCCCAAACAGTCACAATATCAGAGAAAGGCACCAATATCTTCAGAAGGCATAATCTGTCAAGGCGGATGCACTTCCATGCACAGGCACTGTTGCAGTTACTTGTCGCGTACCATTTATCGTGGGGTCTTGCCCTATTATTCTGCCCTTCGAAGACACGTTTGTTTTGCCCGAGTCTTCTACACTTCGTCCCGTCCATACCATTACACATATGTGTTTCGCGGTTTCATCATTGGTTTTCCTTTTGCATTTTACCTTACGTTGATATATCATACACCCCGCTTCTCATTTCAATACCTTACGCTATATCCAAGATGGCGGCTTTCAAGATGGCCGCCAAGTCAGTGTTATAGCATATCAAATATATTGATATCCTGGTGCTGCCCATCCTTTCCGTTTCCAACATAAACTGGTATCTTGCGACGTTTACCTTATATCATATTGTCGCGTGGTGCGTTATGTTGCATAGCATATCTCCGGTGTTTCTGGATGGGGGCAGCTCCAATTTGGCATTTTCTTCTTTTCTATTGTGTGTTCTCTGGGCGAAGTTTGAGTCGGATCTGATCGTGCCTTGTTCTGTACATTGCTTGTCAGTGAGATATATCGTTTGGTATATGTCTCATTTTTGGATATTTGCTTTCCGTTAAACTGTAATAAAATTATAGAATTTTTTTCTGGGTAGGAAGAAAATGCGTAAAAATCCTCGGAGAAGAACCTTAAAGGTCAAATTTTCATCTGCATACTTCCAACGATATGGCCCATAGACGTGTGTACGTACATCGAGAGACGAACTAACATCCAAAAGTTACCTTTGAGACATGCAGAAGAGATGAAACGTAGATCCGTTGAAATCCCAAATTCCATTTTCTTTACGACCATCTTAATTCCTTGTATTGTCATTCGAAAGTAAATATTTGTAGTTAATTCAAATTCGTTAGTCTTGAAATTCACTTTATAGTTTAGTATTATCATCGTTAAAGTTGATATCTTTAAAAAAGAAGAAGAAGAAGAAGAAGAAGTACCAATGTTTCTTGTCGCGTACACATTTTGTGTATTATTTAGTATGCTTTAACATAAGAATTTGGAGGATTTGAGAATTATTGTAATAACCTGATTGAAGCAGATTTATTCATTCATTAGACACGAACATATTCGCTCAAAAGATTTAAAGAAAGTAATGTGAAAGATTTGCAGAAAGACAAAAAGTGATGTCTTTCTTTCTGTATTCGACTATTTCATTATTACGAGGCGTGTTTTTTTTTTAAGTATGTATAGGCTCGCAACCAGAGGGGAGGCTAGGGGGTCCTGGCACTCCTAAACTTTTCGTGGCCCCTCCAGACCTCATTACAAAATGCTATTATTAATACAAAAACAATTTGGTGGAGAATTTTCTATGACTTGGCCCCTCCTAACATATCCATGTCCCCCAAACGTCCGTGGCTGGTTTCGGGCCTGAGTATGTACCGTTTTGAAATTGGGCTGCTGCAGCGGTGCGATCGGCATTCTGCACATGCGCTCTGTGTACCTACTCTGTTAGCAAGCCATAGATGTCATCATGGAAACATCCAACCGTGTTTACGTTTGTTTGTGAGTAGTTAAAATGTCTCCGCCGGCTGTAAAAGATGCTCTGGATTCGTTTTCTTAATGCTAAAGGCGTGAAAATATCTAAAATTTATCACGAGATTAGTGAAGTGTGTGGAGAAAACATTATGAGCGATAGAATGGTACGGAAATGGGTTAGAGCCTTTAAAGATGATCGCACGAATGTTCATGATGAGGAACGAAGTGAGCGACGTTTTGTCATCACTAAAGACTTGGTGCAGATAGTTGATGAAAACCTAAAAGAGAGCAGATGTTTTACGATTTCGTCGTTATCTGATATGAACTACTACAGAAGTTCCTGCATTTGAAGCAGCATTTAGGTGGTCAGCACTAAGACGAAAATGATGAGATCAAAACGGCCTTGTTGCAGTGATTGTCAAATTAGACGACGGACTTCTATGAGGAGATATTCAAAAGCTTGTTGCACGATACGATAAGTGCCTTAATATTGGTGGAAATTATGTAGAAAAGTAGGTTAAAATAAAGGCTTTCATGTAACAATAAAATTGTTACGAGAATTATACCTTTTTTATTTTAAAACTATACTTACTTAAAAAAAACACACGTCTCGTATTATATGTCTTCTGACAAAAAGGAAGTGATTATCTCGTAAATCAGGGATGCAAATCACCACTCGCCCACTCGCCCTGGGCGAGCAGTTCATCGGTGCGGACGAGTTCTTAATATCATACCGAAGGTAAGTAAATTATCCCTATTGTGGGGTGTGGACTAGTAGCTTTTTACTTGGGGGAGTAAACTTTTGTTGCTTATTTGCACCCCTGTCGTAAATGTATATTTCTTTTTCTGCAACTTAACTATTGATTAACACAATACTGGCACAGTTTAGTAAGCGCCACTCTTTTTATGGTATAAATGCGGATTAAATTAACATTCTGTATTTTTAAATTATGTATTAATTTGGGCTACCCTAGCCTCGAAATAAATATATTTCTGACGAAAAAAAATTTTCTTGCGTCTGTTGAAGTTTAACTATAATGAATCTAGACATTTTCGAGCTTCTTCTTTAGTTCAACATTAAAATGTTTAATTTTGGAGAAAATAAATTAACCAGAAGGAATTTCTTATCCTACGGGTAGATATTTTTCCGAGCTCCCCCTGAATTTGTTTCGGGTTCTTTACTTTAATGTCTCACGCTAACGTCCTTTAGAGTAAAGGAGAATGATGACAAATAAAAGGTGGTAGTTATGAAAGAATTGGCGAAACTAGAATGTAGTAGAAAACAGAAGAACCCCCAGAAAATACACAGAAATGATATTGTCCTCTCTTAACTCACATGACCTGAAATCGAACCCAGGACCCTTTTTATCAGAGATGAACACTTTATAACTGAGCTACTGTGCACTCGTTTCTAAAGGAAAGCAAATTGAATTTATATTTAAAATGTTTGAAAGTACCGTATATCCTCTTGTGTCAAATTTCATAGGAGTCGCGATGGCTCAGTGATAGAGCGCTAACCTAATGCGTGGAGTCCCTAGTTCGATGTCAGCCGCGCCAAGTAGACTTTGAGATAGGTAAACACAGTGTACTTGGTTTTTATGAAGTCAGTTAAAAAAACACGATAAACTACATGTCCATTGCAATGGACATGGGAACTGAAAGCTCTAACTTACATAGTTAATTTTATCTCGAATACAAAAGTATCGTGAATATGTATATTTAAGAAAAAAGAGAATAGGCTTTAAAGTATTGGCTATGCTTTCTGCCATTCATGTTCTACAAGCATATAAAAAAGGACAAGCTTTGACATTTCCCAAACATAGTTTAGTATTGGATTTATAATGCAGACGAAATTGTCACTCTAAAAATAAAATGTAACTTACAATGTCCATGACATTTCTGTATATGCGTATATAATAAAACAAAATAAAAAAACTGAATATATTCAATTTCAAAACAAATAGTACACATCTTTCTCAGTTTAAACCAATGTTTTCTGGCTGCAACGTAAATGATGTATATAAGGTCATTCCAGACAACATGTAGAGCACAGAAAAACATTATCAGATTCATTTAGAAAACATTATCAGTGATATTTTCACAGAAAGTTATGCGATGACTGTTCAGCAATTATTGTTTCTGACATAGAACTCTTAGTTATTTGGTCTCAGGGATGCCCACAGTATTTTTTGTCAAATCACACAAGCAGAGTCGCAATACACACTTTGATACATGCGCATGCGTAATACTTTATGTAAAACATTAATTTTCGCAAATAATTATTTCCGTAACTGTATTAACTACAGCAAATATTCTACACTAAGTAGTATAGTATTTAGTATATTGAATACTATATGGTGTAAGATGGAATTTTTTTCACGTTCAATCCTCATCGTCCGCGGGACTGAGATTCACCCAGCCTCTTTAAATTGGACATTTGAGACACAGGCCGGTAGCCAGAACATTAAGACAGGTAGGAAGCGATATGATTTTGAAAGGTTCCTTGAGTTCACTGTACATTCAGGGCCGGCGCGAGTGGGGTCGAGCCGTACCACCGCCCAAGGCGGCAAGTCTAATGGGCGGCAAAATTTGGAAAAGAAAAAAATACTATCAAAATATAATGCTTCGTAATAGACCCACATGGAAAAATAAAATTGTGTTCAGCTGAGAATGTAATTCAACTTTCATTTCACTGACATTCAGAAAATTCAGAGCACTCCCCCTTATTTTCAGTTAGCAAACTACTAGTCACAGGTATCTCATTCAATATTTCCCTTACCGCGTCGTAGATAAGATTTTCAGTTAGGGTGGATAAGATTATCAAGGTATCTTTTATATTATTTCTATTCTGCAATGTTTTAACGCTCCACTCCAATTATGCAAAAGGTACACTCCCACTTGAGCCAGGTCGTTCTTGCCTACAGCATCTAGAGACTTTTAGGTTCTACCAGCGAGTTTTTAACCAATTTACAGTTCCAACTATTAGAACCACCCTAGTCGAAGGAGGTCCTCCAGAGCAATTAACCAAGTTTGATAACTGTCTCAGAGATGATTTCAACCGTCGGTTCACAGTGTAATAAAACCATGAAATAAAAATTTAAAAAATCATCATTTTTATTCATAAAAATTATAATGGCAATTCGGTAGGTGAAAATAAAACAAAGTTTTTTTCTTCTGTAATATCTTAACTATTAAATACATACATAACATTATTTTTAAAAATCACAAGGACAGTATTTATAATCAAAAAATCGTTGGAAGCAAAAGCAAAATAATTAAAAATCGCCTATAATCAAATAACAATGCTTGTCAGTAGTAATTAACAATTCAAATAAAATATTAAAAAACGAAAGCAAACCTCAAGGTAAATTAAAGTTCAAAAATACTTATTTTTACATCATTAGATAACAATATTTTTCAAAAAGTGTAATTAAAACTTCCCTAAAATTTTGCAAAATTTTATATTGGCTTTTGGCAAAGTAAAGAGAATAATTAAAGCAAACAAAAACAATAATCCATATAAAATAACCAAGTTTGCGAGTAAAAAATAATTCTGCCTTCTGGGTCCTGCATTCAGCATCGCAATAAAATAATCTATACAAAATTACAAATACCGCAAGAGAGACCATTGTCTAGTCAAAAACCAAGCAAAATATGCAATAAGGTAAAATATAACTACAAAGAACTTTAACTGTCTATTTTGCATGTAGCATGATATTAGGAAGTCTCTAAAAGTAACAAACAAATTTAAATATTTAAATATTTAGCTTACTTCTATTATAATTGGCTTAACATTAAAAAAAATTTAAGAATTATCTGTTATACAATTAAACTAACCAGGGCCGCGGTGGCTCAGTGGTAGAGCGTTCACCTCTGGTGTTAGGGGTCTCGGGTTCAAACCCTGCTCCCGCCAAGTGAACTTTGTGGTGGACAAACACCGTGTGCGTGGGTTTTCTCGGGGTTCTCCCGTTTCCTCCCACTTTCTTCATTCCACCATTTCATTCATTACTCATTATCACCGTCTCCTTTAGCCTAACCGGCATAACCGTGGGACGTAAAACTCAAAATTTCATTTCATTTCAATTAAACTAACCGACTAAACTAAGTAACTAGTGGTAGAAAGTAAATTGATGTAACGTTAAAAGCAAATAAATATTGGACAACTAACCTACTATATCTAGTTTTAAACTCAATACTCTTAATTGTTCACAATCAAATAATTATATTATTACAAAAAAACTATATACTATTCTACCATTATAAGCTAATTAAATCATCAATAAAATATTATCATTTATAACAATAAACATATTACAACCCTTCATTTAATTTACTCTCTAATTTAATTTAAAAATTCACTATTCCTTTAATTATTAATTTAATCAATTTATTTAAATCTTTAATTTTTTAATATTTTAATTTTTTAGCTTACAGTACAACAGGTAACTGTTACAAGTACACATTGTGTAAGGCAAAACTGTGTTCAGAAAGTGGTTAGTTTAATCCGAAAGCAAGAATGCTGTTTTCTGTTTTAGTTGCAAATTATTTTCCACAAGTAAAACATTTTTCACATTTGATGGTTATAACGATTGGCGCCACATTTCTGATACGTTTCCTATTCACCTTGAATTGCAAAGAAGGTGGATGGTACTTTCGATAAAACTGAAGAGTGGTCTTACAATTGATGCAGAACATCAGAAAATGTTAAATACCGAAGCACAACATTGGAAGAATGTAATAGAACGACTAGTTACAATAATACAGTTTTTAGGTGAACAATATCTGCTGTTACGCGGAACATCAGATTAACTTTACACAACGCAGGGGTAAAAGTGGATCTGAAAACGTAGGGGGAAGTATGACCTTACGTCGTCCTCTTGCCTATCTTTGCCGCTTGTAATTTTTTTAGAAAGTGAGGGGACGCCACAGATATTTTCTGGAAGTGGGGGACGGCGTTCCCCTCACTTTTACCCCTGTACACAAGTAATAATGGTAATTTTCTGACTGGTAGAACTCTTTGCAAAGTTTGACAGCGTCATGGTCAAACACACTAAAAGAACCATGGGAGGACAAAATAAATACCACCATTACTTGAAAAAGATGTCCAAAATGAAATTATTCTGCTTCTTAGTGAAGAAATTAAAAGTAAAATACTGTCGTTGTTGAGAGCTACAAAATATTATAGTATAATATTAGACTGTACGCCAGATATTTGTGGCTCAGAGCAAATGGTGTACAAATTACATACAGTACTGTATAATGCATTGTAAAATTTTGCGAACGCTTTCTTGGTTTGGTACAGTTAACAGACATCACTGGTCTAGGACTGACAAAAGTACTAAATAAACAGCTAAAGGAAATGAATATTCCTATCGAACACATGAGAGGCCAAAAATATGACAATGGTTTCAGTATGAAAGGTATACAGAAGAAAATTTTAGAAATAAATTCCCGAGCCTTCTGTGTTCCTTTCAGTAGTCATTTACTGAAACCTTGTTAACGATGCACCCACAGCATCTCAGTACACCGTTTCTTTCTTTCTTTCTTTTTTGTATAGTTAAAGTTTGACTTTTTCTGCGTCAGTCCAACGTTTTGCCATACTAAAGGTATATATTAGCAGTCTCACTTTAAAACCATTAAGCACAACAAGGTGAGATAGCCGAATTAATGCTCTGACTCCATTTAGATATCAAATAGGGAAGGTTTATGATACCTTACTTCAAATAAGTAACGGCAATAGAACAAATAGAATGGTCGCCACGATGCTCTGTGTATAGCAAACCAGCTGCGTGACTTTACATTCCTTTGCTCACTCGTTATCTGGTATGAATTTTTACTCTACATAAACACAATAAACAAAAGTCTCCAAAGCTTTGATTCTCATGTATTGGATGCAGTCGGGTTTCCTGAAAATATATCTGAGTACTTTAAAAGGAGCAGAAATGATGGAAAGTTTCAATCTTACTTAGTTGGTGCGATGGAATTGGCATCAGTATTAGATATGGATGATCCACGGATAGGTAATACAGTGCAAGCTCTAAGTCGAAATAAGAGACAATTTCAGTATGGCGCAGAGGATGAAGCTACTGAAGATCCATACACAAGATACAAGATCGATTTTTATTACAAAGTTCTAGACGTGATTGTGTCAGCTTTAAGAAGGTTTGAGCAACTTAAACATTACAGCGAGTATTTTGATTTTCTTTACGTTATAAGTAATCTTAAAGATATGCCACCTGAACTTTTATTTGAAAAGTGTACTAAACCTGCCAGCATTTTAGCACTCGAAGAATCGAAAGATATTAACTCCAGTGATTTGAAAGACGAACTGAAAGTGTTATTCGCTATAATTAAGCCTAAAAGTTCACCAAAAGAGACTTTAAAATTAATTAAGGAACATGACTTTGCCCCCAATTTCAGTATTGCACTTAGGATTTTAACCTTACCGGTAACAGTGTCAAGTGGAGAAAGAAGTTTTTCGAAACAAAAGCTTATCAAAAACTATCTACGTTCTTCCGTGTCTGAAACATGCTTGAGGTTTGAGTGGTCTAGCAATGATATCAATAGAACACGAATTGGCTGAAACATTGGACTACGCAAATGCGATAAAGAAATTTGCTAATATTAAAGCAAGATTTTTTTTTTCAATTAAGGTATGTTAAATTTATGTTTCTCTATCATATTTTGGTATATTACAAGGCTTCGGCTAATTACTTAGTTTTGCCGTAATATCTGATTCACTATATTATCTTCATGCTCCGTACTCTATTGGAACACATTTTAAAATAAAATAAGCTTACAAAAATAAAATTCTCAGTCGTGGCTAAAGCACATTTTTTATTTTTTATATACGTTGCTGTACATCACAGATATACAACGAAATTGAGTATATGCTATGTATCATGTATGGAGTCGTTTAACTATTACGTAAGCATTCGAGAGAGTTAGTTCAATTTTTTATATACTTTTGAATTTCATATATGCTTTTAAATGGGGCATCTAACTTTTTCGTGACATTTGAACGTCTTGTCAAAATAAGGTTTGCGGATTAAAGGGGCGGCACATGAAAGGCGTCAAAACTGCTAGCGCCGGCCCTGTGTACATTAATACATACACAATAACAAATCAGTGAAAGATTCAGGGGGAACTGAAAGTGATTACAGGGGGATTGAGCCCCCCTTGTTACTCCTCACTTACAGGGCTGCTGGAGCGACCTTGGGTAGTAATTTGGTTGAAGCGTTGTGTTGATTACATCACTTCTACAAGTGACAAAGTTTGTATGGAACCTCTACACGCAGCCCTTTGAGCTTTATAACCTATCTTTATAGCATAATACGAAAATTAAATATACGCAAATTTTCCAAGTTGAAGGATTGATATTGTGATTAAAGTGCCCCAAATTAGTTAGATAATTTTCTTGAATTTTGTGCCCCCTCCCTCGTCATTGTCTGTCCCCCCACTGTTCACCGCTCCAAAACAAATACATATGAAGAAACATTGATCAGCTTAAGTGTGCGGAATGGTCCAAATCGATAGTTCCTACATTCTAGAACGCTGTGTTCTTGGAAACTTTATTGCTGCCTTTCGCTTACAATAATTTTCTTTTAGAGGCAAAATTGCACGTATTATTTCAAATGTAAACATAATCCATACGTTATTTTTTCTTTAGTTACTTTAAACTAAGGTGATACTTTTCATCCATTCAGTGAATATTCAAACTTGGATGTTGGTCTTCGAATAGCCTATTTATCAAATGTTGTAGTTCTGTATACTTGAATAATATTTGCAAGTGTGTAATTTGCTCAATGTAAGTCTAACAAAAATTCAAGTTGATACAGTTTTGATGTACAAAAATATACTACTAATAAATCTCAACAAACCAGATAGGCTTTCAACTTTTTAAAAATAGGTGGGTCCAAACCTAGTATATACGTAAAGTTTTCCGTATAAGGCAATGTCAAAGGCAATTAGTGGTGTCTCACTTAACAAGAAAACTCCAAAGTACGTTAATGAATTGAATAGTTTAAGCGAAACAAATATCAATCACATCTTAATATTTTTATGGCAAAACTCCTGGAATTGGGAATAATTAGCAAATAAAATTTTAGCAAAATTACTTCTGAAAGCGAATTCAGGGGTATAGAAGCAAAACCAGCTAAATCCATTTTTCAATTTTGTCAGGGAAGGAAGAAAAAGTGACGCCCTTATGTTTCAGAATTCTTGAACAACGTTTTTGTTTGTTTAGTGGTAGATTTCACTCATCTGGTGACCACTAAACAAAAAATTGTTCAACGATTTTGAAACATAAGGGCGTCACTTTTTTTCATTTCCTGACAAAAACTGAAAAATGGATTTAGCAGATTTTGCTTTTATACCCCTGAATTATAGACCTACTTAAAAAAAAAAAAACTCAACCCCACAAAACTGATATCCAGTCAGTTGAAAACAATAATTCACGAGTGTTGTGTCAAGGGTTGTCTACCATAACAAGAAGATAATCTACAGGATGGTAAGAAACTATTTGGACAATCTTCGAGGACTGATTCCCGACACCGAAACCAGCAAAAACAGTCCTTTGAAACATTGGTCAGTGAGGGATAGTTTCGGCGATAAAGGTGCCGAAAGCGTGGGAAAATGAACTTCAGAGGGCTGTAATTCAAAAACAAGGCAATGTAGAGAGTGCGGTTTAAAACATGACACTCGAAGTCACACCACCTCTATTCAACAATGTATGTTTCAAACCTCCGCAAGATGTGTGCGAGGGATTCCCCAAAGGAACGTAGAGGTTCGGTATAACCTGGCAAGTAATCCCTATTTTCACGAATAATAGTAGATCGAATTGTACAAATTCGTGTCACTTTAAATCAAAATTATTTATAAGCAGCTGAAATGCCCGGTATTTGCACGGGAAGAATAAAGTATATAAAACATGAAATTGATAGGTATATTTCGACTTCTTTCCTTCCCCTTAACTCATGTATTTCGATCAGCATGAAATGATTTTTAAAAAATCGATGCGTTTTGCAAACAGTTTAAAAATAACTTTAAACGGTTCAGCAGTTTGCTCGCATTGGACATCTTATATATTCAAAATCAGAAATTAAAATATTATTTTTTAAAAAATTACCCCTTTCCTTTTCAGAAGGAGAATTTTCGAAAACGCTATGACATGTAGCCAATTGATTTTAATAACTAATGTATATAGCTAGGTTTATCTTTCTAGCTAGGTCTCCTGAAACACTATTTTCCGTATAAATTCTGAATCCCTTTCTGCCTTTAGGAGATGCATTTTAATGAAAGTTACTTAACTAACTAACTAACTCTATGGCCTATGGATCCCGGAGGTTGAATGCCGCGTTCACAAAAGATTTCCACTGACTTCTATCCTTAGCCAACTGGATCCAGTTTCTATTTTGCATTTCTCTTATTTCTGCGAGATCCATCTTAATATTGTTCTCCCATCTGCGCCTAGATCTTCTTAATGGTCGTTTTCCGATTCTATTTCTAGTTAAAACTTTGAAAGTGTTCCTACTTTCTTCCATTCTGGCTACATGACCTGCTCACCTGAGCCTCCTGGATTTGATTACACTAATAATGTTTGATAAAGGGTATAACTATGTAGTTCCTCGTTATGAAGATTCCACTATTCACCATTCTTGTTTCTCTTGGGTCCGAATATTCTTCTCAGGATTTTGTTCTCAAAACTGTCAGTCTATGTTCTTCCCTTAGCAACTATGTTTCGCAACCATACAGAACAACAGGCATGATTATCGTTTTATATATTTTAAGCTTGAAATTCTTCGAACACGATTCGCAACACAAGTGATTTTGAGCTGAATAATAACGCAAATTCCCTGCTTTTAATCGACATTTAATTTCTTCGTGAATATGGTTTTCGTCTGTTAATATTGATCCTAGATATTTGAAAGTGTCCACTTTATTATCAAAAGTATTATTTGATATTTTAACGCATCTATAATTTTCAGTAATATTCACGTTTCTTATTAGTATACTAGTACACAATTTATTAAAATAAAAATATGATCCTCAAACTTAGCCAATGGTTCCCCTGTCCTTCCCAAATTACACCCCTGAAATGATGTCATGCTTTAACACAGAAATCGGGAAAAAAACGTAGTTAGTTTACCCTTGTTTCTGATAGCCAAATAATAATTGTAAAACTGAGTGTAATTATACCATTCCATACCGAGACTTATACCAAAATGAACTTGATCAGAAAGTCAGCATTCGTGTCAAATTGTCACTGTTTTCATAAATACTAATTTCTCACAAAACGGAAATGCTTTTAGATCACACTGGTTTCAGACAGCTCATACTGAAGTTTCAAACGATTTATTGAAATAAATGTCGTCTTTTCTTCTGCTTTCTGATACAAGAAATTGTAATACTGTATTAAATAAATAATATTGTAACGTGTCTTACTTAAATTTATATTTAAAGTATAGCGTGTGTTATTTAATTTCCTACTTATTTTATAACACAGCAATCACTTTTAATCCTTCAATATATTCATCTATTCCTCTTTCCAAGAATGATATTCATCAGTAAGAGTTGTGCTGCCAAATTACTAAAGATTTTTTCTCCCTCCTTTCTCTCGCTCGTCTGCGTTATTTATAGCAATGAAATGGATTTTAAGTTAAGTGCATAAAATGTTGAGAAGCTTTAAGAAAAGATTAATCAAAAGAGTTAATTCTTTCTCTCCCTTTCTTCTCCTTTTGGCATTCTGTTGATGGAATCATTCCATCTTCTTCAACAATCACTCACGCCTTTAATTAACAAAGTTTCAGATTTCATTTGACTTTGAACTCCCCATGCGCAGATCCACTATTTTCATTAATCAATACAACTAACAAATAACTTATTATAAGGCTATAAAATCGACTGCTGTATATTTTAATTAATGTGAATCTTGCTGTTGTATAGATAATAATTAGAAAGAATGTCCGGGTGAATTAGTAGTAGTCATTGTAGTCAGTGGTGTTATTGCAATTTTTTAACAACCGGTTGTACACACTATAGTGAGAGAGAAATCTATATGAAATGAAATCTTTTAGTTTTACGTCCCACGTTTATGCCGGTTAGGCTAAAGGAGGCGGTAATGATGAGTAATGAATGAAATGGTGGAATGATGTGGGAGGAAACGGGAGAACCCCAAGAAAACCAACGCACATTGTGTTTGTCCAGCATAAAGTTCACTTGGCGGGAGCTGGGATCAAACCCGGGACCCCAAGCACCAGAGGTGAACGCTCTACCACTGAGCCACCGCGTTCTCACAAAGCAGAACTGTACCATTGGTAAAACAAACTTTTCAAAAGACTTACATTAAGGACTAAAAATATCCCTTATATACTATATGTAACAAAAAATCCCTTATGTCCTATTGCTTACAAACATTTGGTTTAAAATATCCTAATATTGATAACTCGGAAAGCCAAACAAACTTGAAACAGCTGTCCTGAATTTTCCAATTTCCATTACTATTACAAAAAGTAGTTCGTAAATATTAGGAGTATATATGTCACTGTAGGAGGAAGCACGATCTGATAGTAAACTTGTACAATTTTTGGTCTATGGTGATAAACGTTAAAGCTGGAAATAACTAATTTTTGAACCGCTTTTCTTTTGGATATATAGTTCACGAAGGAAATGGAATCTATTCCTGAGACGCTGAATCGATTGCAAAAACCAGCTTTTGGATATACTTTACAGTATTTGCTCTGTGGAAATCAGTATTAAAACTGGAAGTAGTAGTAAATTTAAACCATTTCGATTTATACAGTGCTGCGGATTTTGACGATATATGCTTTTGAGACACTGTATTGGTTGTAGAAAACCGTTTGTGGCTATTACCGTTTCGGTTCTATGGCGATAAATATTGAAACCTGAACTGGTTAATTTGAACCAATTTCGGTTTGAATAGAGAGTTAGCGGAGAAGATGGAATTTATTCTTGGAACACTGAATCAATTGGAAAAATCGCATGTCAATATCTCTTTTTGTTTTTCTCTAGGTAAATCAGTATTAAAATCGGAAGTACTAGTGAATATCATCGACTTCTTGTTTCGGTAGTGTGTTGTGGGTTGTAACAAAATGTTTCTTGAGACCCTGAATCGATTCCAAGAAAACGTTTGCCGCTATCTGTTACCGTTTCTGTTCTATGGCGCTAAACATTGAAATCGGAAATGTCTGATTTGATTCATTTTCGATTTCAATAGAAGATTAACGAAGGAGATGGAATCGGCAATAGTTATAAATTTGAACCTCTTTGATAAATGGGGATCGTCGAAGATTGCAAGCTGAATGTACAAATTTCTGACAAAGGAATACAAGAAATGAATAAAAAGAATATTTCTATTTACTGGCGGGTGTAAAGGTCCAAACAAAAATTCTTGATTCAAATGAAAATCTTTATTCCTCCATGTGGTCAACAACGGTCCATGTATTCAAGATATATCATTGAGATATTTTCTGACAAACTTTGAAGAGAATAAAGGTGAGGCTGCACACTGCTCTATTTCTACAACAATGACGGCAAGTTGGAAATATTTTCGTTGCAGCTCAACTTTTCTTCTCTTTTCTTATAACACTTGCTCACACACGAAAGTAGTGCAAACTGGTAAATAATTATTTCTTTGATTTCAAAAAAAATCTGTCACAACAGTTATGACACCTTACTCTGCGAAAGGATGAATCAGGAGCTGATGTTAAGTAGATTGACGTGCTCGAGTTCCACACAAGAAAACAAAAGCCAACCAGACAGTTTTTCAAATTGAATCACCTGGATGAGAAATACAGTTCGTTCTGCCTGAAACAACAAAACACATATGCTCTAGCAGCACCATTCGAAAAGCTAAATGGCGGAAATATAAAACTTTCAACAGACAAGTATGAGAATGTATTGTCTCTGTGTAATGGACAGTACCCTGTCATTCGAGAGGAGGAATATACTATTACAAACATTTACCTCATAAATAACAGTGAAACAACAACGACAACAACAAAAAAGATGTATGATTCAACTTTTTCTCTCTAATAACATGTGTTATCTTCAAATTTTATCAATCTGAAAGTGTTGTGGTAAGTTTACACAAATTTGGGTAGTGAACGTCTTATTTTGCACACTGAACGTGTATTTGGATTGGAAGATGTATAACTCATTGAATAATTACATATGTGAATTTTTCTTTTGGCAAAATCGAGAAACAATTATAGCACTGAGAAGTCTGTCGTTCTTTATGAATAATGATAGTTTTTTTATTGTACTAGAGCATTGTTTATGCAAAAAAGGGCGTTGTTCAGAAGTATATTGTTGTTTTTGTTCTCCTAACGTTGACACAATACTCCAAACAGTGACACAAGATTCTTAACAATAATACACATACATGTGAGACATATACTTGTAAAATGTGCAATATCATTTCTTGTTACCCACAACGTTATCATATCCATTCAAACTAAGATTAGAAAACCATCAACAAAATATTTCAGCTTTATTAATAGGGCAAAACAAAAGCACGAAAAGCATAAAAAGCAATTCACACATATGGTTGGTACCTTGAACATGGTTGTGGTTGTCTAAGGGTCCAGAAAAACCTATTTTTAAAAGCATAATAAAGCACAATTTTAGAAAATAAAGCATAAAGGATAATTTAAAATATATAGCACAATTCTTGGAAAATTCTATTAGAACAATTCTTGGAAAATTCTGTTTAACTGCAATTTTTTAAACACCAATATTTACAATGCAAAATCATTGAGAACGTAACAATGCAACAATGAAAAGCTTATTTTTATTTCGGTGTAATCCTTTGATGTGGAGAAAAGAGAAAAGAAAACTTTCCGCCAACAATGAATAGTACAAAAGACTCCACACTATATTGTTATATATACCTCTTGAACTTGAACACTTTCTGTACTTTTTGGTGGCATCTTTTACTTTTCCTTTTATATATACAGTGAAAATCATAAGTATTCGTACACCGACTGTAAACTATGATTAAATGCCCGTAGCTCCGACTTTGTTGGAGATAGAGCATTGAAACAAACGGCACTGCATTATCCATTAACTTATTTATTATTTACAAAACAAACGTTCTCTGAATGCCAAAACATAAATAATGCCAAAAGAAACAAAAATGAACATGATTTTGATGTGTCAAAAGTATACGTACCCTTAAGAAACGTTCAGAAAGAAAAAGATTGCGCATTATTCAATACTTGGTTGGGTTCTCTTTGGCCCTAATTACAGCTAGAAGGCTCTTCGGCATCGAGTGCACCAATCGTCGCGTATCTTCGACTGTTATATAAGCCCATTCCTCTTCGAGTGCAGTTTGCAAAGAACGTTTACTCGTGATGCTGCGCTTGCGGAGTTTCTTTTCGAGTAAGTGCCATAAATGCTCAATCGGATTGAGGTCAGGCGATTGAGGAGGAGTAGCCAGTTGCTTTGGCACATTGTACAGTAACCAGTTGCTTTGTATTGTGTGCCGTATATTTGTGATCATTGTCCTGTTGAAATATAAAGTTATCTTGCAGGCCCATTTGATCAGCACTAGGACGTAGATTTTTCTTCAAGATGTTAATGTACATATGCTGGTCCATAGTACCGTCGATAATTGTCAGCTTTTCCACTCCCGAAGCACTCATGCACCCCCAAACTATCACTCGTCCACCTCCATGCTTGACGGTTGGCCGTAGATTTTTCGGGTCCATCTCTTTATTTGACTTCCGCCACGCCATTTGTCTACCTTCGGAACCAAAAACATTAAATTTACTCTCACCTGAGAATATCACTTTGTCCCAGAAAGCCACATCTTTGTTCACGTAAGCTTTTGCAAACTGGAGTCGCTTCTTTCTATTCACTTCGGAAACAACAACAATAACAAATATTTCGAGCAACACGCCCATTATATTCTTGTTTGTTGAAAGCACGACGCACAGTGCTTTCTGAAATTGACATACTTGATTTGGCTGCTTCTGCCACCATCTGTGGAGCACTGATTCTTGGGTTCTTCTTAGTTTCGTTCAGTAGTATACGCTTACATCGTCCAGTGATCTTCCGTGGACGTCCACTTCGCGGTATGTTTTTGACTATTTGTTTCGCAATATCGATCTATGATTGACTGCACGGTCGAACGTGGTCTTTCGATAATATCTGATATCTCCTGTAAGGATTTGCAGTCGTTATCTGCTTCTATTGTCTCTGTCCCTTTTCGACCCATTATGTCTTTCGTCTTGATTAGTCTTTGATCTTGAATGATGTTTCGCTGGTATGTGGTTGTGTTTAGCATTGCAAACCACCAGAGGGCGTTCTAACCGCCAGAGGGCGTGGTTAGAACAACTGGACGCTTTTTTCTTTACTTTCAGTGTACGAATACTTTTGACACATCAAAAACATGTTCATTTTGGTTTCTTTTGCCATTATGTGTCTATATTTTCGCATTCATGGAACGTTTGTTTTGTACATAGTAAAGAAATTAATGGAAAATGCAATGCCTTTTGCTTCAATGCTCTATCTCCAACAAAGTCGGAGCTACAAGTATTTAATCATAGCTTGCAGTCGGTGTACGAATACTTATGACTTTCACTGTATGCACCTCTAAGGCGCACAGAAGTGATTAAGAAAATTGACTCGAGTAAAGCACATCTCTTTACAGTGCATTAAGTAGAAAGTTCATTAAATATGAAAGAAACTGGTTGCTTAAAATATTAATAAATAGATATTTAGAATATTTAATGATTAGTAAATATTATACATTATACACGATTAATGCAAAACGATGATTGAAATTAAGAAAAGTATAATTTGGAAACAAATAAAGCATAATTAAACAAAAAATAAAGCATAATGTGGATTGCTCTATTTATTAGATTGAATTTAAACTATTGCCATCGAATACTGGAAGATCTTAATTACAAAACATGTTACATAATTTTTGCTTCGTATTATTATTATCATTACTATTATAAATAATAATAGTAATACTAATAATATTATTCTGTTAGCAAGATTGACCCCATACGCAGATGAAATTATTGGAGATTATCAGTGCGGATTTAGACGAAATCGATCAACTATCGACCAAATATTTACCATTCGCCAAATACTCGAAAAGAAGTGGGAATACAATACCCCGGTACATCAACTATTTATTGATTTTAGAAAGGCTTACGACTCGGTTAGGAGAGAAACATTATACAACGTTCTTACAGAACTTGGAATACCGAGAAAGCTAATTAGATTAATTAAGATATGTTTAAGTGAATCCCAAAGTAAAGTCCGGGTAGGAAAATTTTTGTCCACGAGCTTCCACGTCGAAAATGGCCTGAAACAAGGAGATGCGTTGTCGCCATTATTATTTAACTTTGTGCTGGAATACGCCATAAGGAAAATCAAAGATAGCAACCAGGGCCTAGAGTTGAACGGAATTCACCAGGTTATGGCATATGCTGATGATGTAAATTTAATAGGGGATGATATGAGAACAGTAGAAATAAATGCAGAGATATTATTAAACGCTTGCAGGGACATGGGTTTAGAAGTAAATGCAGAGAAAACTAAATACATGGAAGTGCGTCGGGACCGTAATACGGCAAATTGTGGAGGAGTTAAAATATTAAATAATGCTTTTGATAAAGTGGATACTTTCAAATATTTAGGATCAATATTAACAGACGAAAATCATATTCACGAAGAAATTAAATGTCGACTAAAAGCAGGGAATTCGTGTTACTATTCGGTTCAAAATCTCTTGTCGTCGCGAATTCTGTCGAGGAATTTGAAGCTTAAAATATATAAAACGATAATCATGCCTGTTGTTCTGTATGGTTGTGAAACATGGTCGCTTACTCTGAGAGAAGAACATAGACTGAAAGTATTTGAGAACAGGATCCTGAGAAGAATATTCGGACCCAAGAGGAACGAGAATGGGGAATGGCGGAAGCTTCATAACGAGGAACTACATAGTTTATACGGTTTACCCAACATTGTTAGGGTCGTCAAGTCTAGGAGGCTTAGGTGGGCAGGTCATGTAGCTAGAATGGAAGAAAGTAGAAACGCTTTCAAAGTCTTGACTGGTAGACCCATAGCAAAACGACCATTAGGAAGACCTAGGCGCAGATGGGAGGACAATATTAAGATGGATCTCGCAGAGATAGGAATACAAAGTAGAAACTGGATGCAATTAGCTAAGGATAGAAGTCAGTGGAGAGCTTTTGTGAACGCGGCACTGAACCTCCGGGTTCCATAGGCCATAGAGTTAGTTAGTTAGTTAGTTATTATATTGAAAAGGAGGAAGTATAAAGGAACTAGTATAAAAGGGATATATTCTTTGTAAAAACAATGTATACGTTGTATTCGTAATTACGTTCGAAGTTTCATATTGTACTACAATGTAGCTCTGAATCGTTATGAGAATAAACCATGTGATATTGCTACTACTAGAACGAAAAATGGGATTCAGGATGGAATATTATGTGGTTTTAATTTTCCTGTAGTACGGAGAAATTTAATTTAAAACGTCTATTACAAAATAAAAACATTCTCAAATGTTTCGAGATATTAAATTATCGGAAATACTTGAGAGTTGTTCTTTTTTGACTTGGAGTTTGCACGAACGGTTCGTGATTAATGTTCATTTCTTATTATATAGGGCATGAGAAAGCCTGGGAAAACTACTCCCTTTTCTCCCCCCCTCCTTCGAAAGAAAAACTTTCCGCTTCTTCTACTTACTAAAATATAGAGAGGGGGTAAAGGTGAAAGAAAACAAGAGTTCTGCTTTTACAACAAAATCGTTGTTCACACTTTATAAAATTTGTTGTTAACATTGTTACGAATATTTATTTACTAAGCACCTTGTCATAATTCGTTATCTCTTCTTCGTAATATTGTAATCGTGTATAATTTTCTTCACTTCATAAAAGTTTTAACACGTGATTTTACTTGTTCAACTAAAACAACTACATCTCATTACTTTAGAAACTGGAACAAAGTTAAGGAAAGCAGTTTTACAAACTCTAGATTTAAGATTGTAGTAAACGTGCCTTTCTATATTTTCTCGTATACTTAATTCGTTAAAAAAAAAAAAAAAAAAAAACAGGAATATTGTAACTCTACGTAGGACCACGTCACTTACGTAACGAAAGATCTATGATACGTTCAACATAAAGGGCGGTCTTCAGAGAGAATTCGTTAATCAAGATTTAGTCACGCGATTATTTAGTGTCGTATTAGCTCTGTACTTTTTGGTATTAGCAGTCTGCTTGGAGTTCAGCTAAAAAGTTGATTTGGGTATGACTAACTAATATAATCCCAATATCTCGAATGAGATAATAAATATGGCAAATACGGAAATGTAAATATGCTCATATGTACTCCGTGAAAAGCAAATATATAAAATACGATATTTGAAATGTTTTCTTTGTGGTTTGGTCTCACAATAACTTATAGATTGTTACAAAATCGAATTATAATTAACGTATTTATTTCTGAGGGATATATTTACTGGGGGGAATAAGTAGAAGTCCATTAATATTAGCGACAATAGAAGGATTATGTTGTAATTATAAGGGAAGGTAATTTATCGATTAGTTGTATGTATCCCTCAGAAAACTGGAAAATTTCTACTCATCTCTCAATGTTTACTTTAAGAAACAATTCAACAATTGTAGGGGACTGGGCTTAATAGCTGCTTCATAGTTAATTCACCGGATGAGATGAAAGGAAAGAAAGACAGGTAATTAATTGCCTTTGTATCCTCATAATGTAAGTTTATTGTTACTAAACCAGCGCACCCTCTGCTCTAAATTAATTAGTCACATGTGATTAGCTTAATTAACTACTACGTGCTAATCAGAGATTCTGAATACACTTCAGATAACCATGCGTTAGTGAAACACTTAGTATGGCTCTAATCATACACCGAAATGATTCTGCGTAAGGCACAAAAAGTTTAACGTATAAACTATTTTACACACTAGTGTGTTGAAACTGAAAAAAGAATGAAGGTTTTCATTTAGTATTATGTAAACAAAGATTACTGTTTATATTGACACACAGATGCAATTCATAAACAAGTCCCAAAAAAGGCAATGCAATTTTATTAGATGCAAATATCGACATGATAGCATTGATTAACATACCCTGCAATGCTACCAGGTTACCATGTTGCCAATCCAACATACAGTTGTATTTTACAAATAGCATTAAGTTAGGTTATTGCATATTTCAAATTTGCATACTAAACGAAAACTTATATTACCACGTTGTTTGTTTACTGTTGGAAACTAAGCAAGCTACAGTATTACATATATCGACATTTTGGAGACCTCCACAACAGTAATAAAGCAAGTGAGATGGGCGGGGCAATATAGATTTAATGTATCTTAGTAGCAAATACTACGGTAATGACGTGACCTATTTGAGAATAAATAGACGAAAAGTTGCAAGAGATTAAAAAAAATTGGAAGCAGGAAAATTCGGTGTAGGAAAAGTTGGTGCAAGAAAATTCGGTGCACAGAAAATTTGGTGTTCGGAAAATTCGGTGTAAGGAATGCTAGGTGTAAAGGAAGATTCGTTGTAGTAGACCATAGGATCCATCAGAAACTTAACTTGGAGGGTAAAAAGCGTATTAATTCACATTTTGTGTAGAACATACTTTTACAGTCTACTATAAGAAAGTAAAAAAATTGTGATCGTAAAATAATTTGAATTCGAGATTTCAACGTATTTTAACATTACATGACCTTACATGGCAAGAAATTAGTTTTTCGATGCCCATCCGTGCGATTTAGCAAAGTGACCATCACTACCAATTTACATTTAATTGGAAACTTAAGTTTTAATGCTATTTTAGAGGATGTCTTCTAGAATTTACTACTTCCAAAAATAAGTGTAGGCTATGGAGGAGCAAGGAACTTTTTCGAAGACAGTTCTAACGATTTTCTTCCTACTTTATAAATAAATGTTTAAATCATTTGGAAACAGTATGATTCTGTGAGTCTGGTCTTCTGGAAATAAAAACTGCTGTTGAGGCTTGACATCAGGGTTTCGACGCTCACATTGGAGGGAGCCATGGAGATTTCTGGATGTCCTCCAAAGGGAGCAGGCGTTAGGGACCTTCCAAATTGAACGGTTACATGCAGGCTACTCCCATAATAGTAAGAAGAAATGCAAATGCACTACTTTCAGATTGCAGTCGTTTGCAACTAATTTTGAAAATGGAAAGATCAGTATTTGAGAGGGGTAATCTACAATTTGTCATATTGACAAATAATTCTGAATTTCGGATGTGTTATCTATATATTATCCATATTTTATATTGTAGGTGTTTTTAGGATGTAGTAAATATATTTTATTGAACTTGTTATTTTTATTTATTATTTTAGCCTTTGTTCCTATTATTATCTCAATACTATTTTTGCAGCTATTATCTGGTCAAATCTACCTACTCCATATTGCCTGTCCCACTAATGTAAGACTTTTTAAGTCAACATAGTTTAGCATCTTACATATGTATATATGTTCTATAGTGTACTATGTGGATAGTGGTTTTAGTTGTTCTATAAACTCTGTTTCTATAACTATTCTCTGAACTTATAGTTGTGATTTTTATTTCTCAGAAAAAGTGCCAGATTGATTGTGTGATGAAAACAAATTATAGTAATCTCCACAAGACATGTAAGAGATATTGGACCCAATGAAAAAATAAATTTTCTTTTCTTGAAATACGTAATAACATTTTATTCGGTGCATTTTTATGATGTTTTCGTTTTCACAATATGAAGTTTTATAAGTTATCGTAAGCCGTAATATGCAATGTGTATTGCACCGAATTCATCTTACACCTAACTTTCCCCACACCGAGTTTTCCGTACACCGAATTTTCTGTACACCAAATTTTTCCTACACCGAGTTTTCTTCCACCGAATTTTCATACCCCGATATTTCCTACACTGAATTTTCCTAGACCCGAAAAATTTACTTTTTTTAAAAAAAGCCTATAACGACTCACCAAGGGTAGTCGTCAACCTGGTTCGATCGATGATATCCAGGACTTGAGTGGTAGTAATTATTTTCATGTAGAAATATCTTTAATAATTATATATATATTATTCTCACCTTTTCTATCCGAATTATAAAGTTGATAAACGGTTTTAAATGGTTTATTCGTTAATACACTTTTAATGCACTTTTCCTTTACACTGTCGTGCACACATACATGACGATTAGGTATCCATAAAACAACTACATAGCAACTAACTACATAACACTATCTATATCTCTTACAGATATTAAAAACATTCTTCTTTTGTTAATATTAAATTAACATTCTATTAAGTATAGTGCACATGTATGATAGTTTCTGCCCAAGGTACAGGTAATTATTAAACTATCCAAAGTATTTCGTTATATAAAATGTCGCCCGACAATTGGACTGAATATAAAAGTCATAAGCGAGCTTGGCTTTTATCTTCAAGAACCACTGGTCCGTTTACAATAATGGTCTTACATTAACATGTCCATCACATTTTGATCGCCCCTCGTATATATCTTCATTACATATTATAGATATAGATACATTTATAACAAATCTTTCACTTCATTAATACTTATTTTTGACAATAAAGTTTCAACACAAATTAATATAATGAAAACAAATTTTGTGTTTAATCAATCATGAATTAAATTATAATCCTTCACGTTAATAAGAAAGAGTTAAAATCATTGGAAACTTATCGTTGGTTAATGAAAATCAAAGAAAACAAAATTGACTAAAAATCAAAAATTAAACATAACCTATGTTTGAATGAGCAAAAGGAAGAAAATAAATCTATTTTTACACAAACAGAGGACACCCTTTTATATATATATATATATATATATATATATATATATATATATATATATGTTTTTAGTCTTCTTCATTCCTATTTATTTGAGCAAGAATGTCAGGCGCGACTAACTCTTTCACTAGATGCATCCATTTTTCTTTTGTATACGGAGTAGGTTTCCAAACCTTTAACTCATCTATATTACGAAGTCCAATTGACGTACCCCTTTTAGCGTTCAACAATTCAAAAACTTTAGGATTTATTTCCTTAAAACATAAATAAGGACCTGAGAAAATGTCACAAAATTTATAAATCTTCTTTAACAACATATTACTTTGTGGATGTTGTTTAACAAAAACTAAGTCATTGACCTTGATCCGATATTTTCCTTCTTGCAAAGACTCTACTTGAGAATTACGTTTCAAAAATTTGTTATGTCTTCGGATTTTTGTCATATTCACTAAACTGGAAGAATCTATAATTGTTGAATCTTCTAACTTGACATCAAAATGTTGTTCCACAGGGAAAACCAAATCAGAACCATTATGCACATTAGCAGGAGACACGCCTAAAGTATCTGATATAGAATGATTCAAAAGGTACGTGATTTGATTGACATGCTTGATCCATTCGGCCTTTTTGTCTTTACAAAAGTGTCGAAACAACATACCAAAATTGCGATGCACATTTTCTACAACAGAGCTACTAGGATGGTACGGAGTTACAAAATGAATTTTAATGTTAGCCTTGTTCATGGCTTTGATGAACACATCACTTTTGAACTGTGAACCATTATCGCATAATATGTGTTCGATAGGGCCACAATGTGGAATATATACATTCAAGATTTTATTTATGATAGCAGCAAAGTTGCTCTACGCAGAGGATAAGCTACTACATAACGTGAAAAGATATCCATAGTTGTTAGTAAATAAGTTTCTCCAGTAGCTGCTCTTGGTAAAGGTCCATATAGATCGATTGACAGAAACGAATGTGGTCTCTCAGGCGTTATTGAGAGCATTGGTTTTTGTACAGCCTGGTAATTATGTTTAATTCGCATGCACTCAATACAGTCCTTGATATAATTTTTGATTTGAGCTCTCATTCCCCTCCAGTAAAAGAATTTATTAATCAAGGCACATACCTTTACATAACCAAAATGACCGAAATCGTCATGATAGGCCTTTAATATGCGTGTTGTTAGCGTAGGTGGAATACAAATTTTGTTTCTAGATTTGATTTTAAAATCTTTAATAAATAGAATTCCGTTGGTCAATTTAAATCTGGAATTCCAATGTTTGGGGCAATTACATTCCTCACTGCATGAAGATAAATGTTCCATAATTTGTTTATATTCATGATAATTCATTTGATGTTCTCGTAGATCTTCTATTGAAATGGTTGCTATTTCATCCTGTAAGATCTTAAATTCGTTGATGGACAAGATATGTTGTTCTTCTCCAGGAAACAGACGTGATAAGGTATCTACGGGTCCATTATCTACCCCTTTAATGTGTCGTACTTCGAAATCATAAGCTTGAAGATCTAACGACCAGCGAAGTAGTCTGTTATTATATCCCTGTACGCTGTTAAGGTATCGCAACGAATTATGATCGGTAAGTACTATAAAATGACATCCGCTTAGGTATGGAGCAAATTTTTGTATCGCAAAACGTACAGCCAAAAGTTCGATTTCTGTCGTGGTGTATCCTTTTTCAGCTTTCTTTAAAGTACGGCTAGCGCAATGAATAACAGCCGGTTCCTGAATAGTTGGATTAGGTTGCCAGAGTACTGCAGAGATTCAAAGTTGAGAACCGTCACACTGTACATAAAAAGGAACGTCATATCGGGGGTGATTCAAATGGATGTTTCGTTTTACGCACTCCTTCAACTTATTAAAACTGTGTTCTTGAATCGGACCCCATTGCCATGGTACTCCTTTCTTTATAATCATAAATAAAGGCTGGGCTATCTCAGCAAATCGTGGGATGGCTTTGCGAAACCAATTAAAGAGCCCTAATATTTGCCGTGTCTGTTTCACATTTAATGGAGCAGGCAGATCTTCTATGGCTTGTACTTTAGATTGGCTGAATTGTAAACCAGAGACATCAATTTGGTATCCAAGAAATTCTATGGAATTTTGCAGAAATTTCGATTTCTGTAGATTGATAGTAAGGCCCGAACTTTCCAATCTGTCTAAAACTATATCTAAGTACTTCAAATATTCATGTGAATTTTTTCCCATTATTAAGATGTCATCAGCGTAAGTTATCACGTTGCTGCGTAAGTCTTGACCCAAGACTTTATTCAAGCAGGATGCTAACGCCGCACTACCATTGATAAGCCCAAAAACTACACGGTTGTATTCGTATAAGTGACCTTCAAAACTAAATGCTGTGTATGGTTTCGAATCTTCATGTAGTTCGACCTGGTTATATGCCATTACTAGATCTAAATTTCCGAAGACAGCATTCCCTTGTAAAGAAGCTAGTATTTCTTCCACTGGAGGATACCTCACTTGTTCCAGATCAATGTGACAATTCGTGCGTCTCAAATCTAATACCACACGTAGAGAACCATTTTTCTTTGGAACAACATGTAATGGATTAAGATGCACGCTTCGTGAAGGCCTAATGATCCCATCTCTTAACATATCTGTAATTTGCTGACGTACATTTTCCCTGTATCTATATGGAATTATATAAGGCTTGGTTACGATGGGTTTGTCTGTTTTAACTTTAAAAGAATAAACAAAATTCTTGCAACGCCCAGGACGTTCTGAAAATACATTTTTATGTTTATATAGGATATTCTTAAAGTCAGCTTTTACTGTATTATCTGTAAAATCAAGATTGCTTTCGAGTGATTTAACACGTTCAGAAAACAATACATCGTCATTTAAATCCACAAAATTTTGTGTGTCTTCCATGCGTTGATCATTTAATTTACCACTTTCTGCACTAACAGAAACATTATTCACTACCTGAGAAATATTATTATATTGACAAGCAATATTATCTAATTTTGGAAGCAGTTTCTGAACGATTTCCTGAGGTATACCAGGTATAGTCAACGTTTGGTTTTTAAAATCAAGCATGACACGTAATTGAGATAATAAATCTAAACCCATAATTAATTTCTCGTTAAGTTCCTTTATTACCAAAATAGGGATTGATATTTCAAAATCTTGAATAGTTATTGTCACACGAGTAATTCCAGCTACTCTCTTTTTATGTTTACCGGTAAAATCAACTATAATAAGGTTCTCAGCCTTTTGTAGCTTAGGATTCGAATAATTACTAGTAATTGCTTTCCACAACGAATACGATAATAGAGAGGCATTTGCTCCTGTATCAAGTAAAGCTTCAGTACTTAACCCATTGACTTTAATAGGTATTTTAGCTGTACTATATGATTTTAAAAATACAAAATTTTTTTCAATATCAAAACCATCATTGACAGTATCATCTTCGAACCAACAACGATTTACAACAGGTATAAATTGGTACTGGCATCTATTAACTGCTATTTCCGAATAATTATTTACAGAGACGTCACGTGAAAAGTTATTTTCATCATTAACATGAACATGTAAATTGGAAGATAAATGTTCATAAGAATTATCGCTTAAATTTGTAGATAAATGTTCACGAGAATCTACAGCTGATATGGGTTTAACCCCTACCACATCAGCCGCAATTAGTTTAAATTCATACTCGTGTATGGTTCCAATAAAGTACACTGTACAGCACAATCATGATTATGTCCCGTATTACTGTTCGGTACAGGAATTACTTCGATACCTGGATCTTGATGCGAAGTGCCATCTCTTGTTCTCCAATTACGTCTATCCACGTAGTTTGTTGTATTCCTGGAATTTCGCCATACATTCCTTCTATTTTTAAACCTATTTTGATTATATGGTCTAACATAAGGATTGCTACGACTAATTAGGTTAGGCGTATTCCCTACGTAACTTTGCCTATTTTGCTCGTTTTGATTGCTAGAATTTACTCGGCTTAGGTTGTGTTCCGTATCATTCACACTTCGGATATTTAGATTCCGAACAGGTACAAAATGATCTGAATTATTTTTACTTTTACCTACTCCTGCTTGTTGATTCATAGCATGGTATTGAGTTTCATAGCATTGGACAAGCATCAATAAATGATTGAAACTCATACACTGTGTAGAAAACAAGATCTGTTGTAACTTAAATGGGAGCAAATTTCGAATCGATGCTATTATTCTAGATTCCGATTGCAAGGGATTTACAACTTTTAATTCGTTGTATGCATTTACAACAAACTCTACAACAGATTTGTGCAAACGAGGATTGAAATGTTGATTTCTAATGGTGGCATCTCGATTTGCAAGCAAAAAGTCATTTTCATAATTCGCGATCAATGCCGCTTTGAATTCCTCATATGTATTGATGTGATCGCGTACTGCTTTAAACCATAAAGAACATGGTGGGAGTAATACATGAGGGATTAATTTAATATATTGTGATCTATCTATACTCATTATATTGCATTCGTCTTGAAATTTTTCCAGGAAAGAAGTAGCATTCTCATTACATTTACCACTGAATTTACTCATGGCCCGTATTTCACTCATCTTAACGCTTAACTTTACCTTCCTTTTATCATTCCGTGTACTTCTTGGGTGACAATTCCTATCCATAACATGATATGTCGTTGCACCATCCCTTTTCCGCCCATCTGTACTCTTCGGATGAATTTCTTCCAAAATAATATCCTCATCAGACACAGGTGAAGGCGAAGTCATCTCTGGTGAGTGGGGAAACTCCAAGCGCTCACTACCCATATTATTGTGGTATGTGTTGTCCTTAACCTGTAGCGTCCTAATTTCTTCCTGTAGAGTAGCTATCAATTGCGTATTTGCACGTATGTTATTAGAATTATTGATGACCTGAATCTTTTGCTGTTGAACAGAAGATTCTATTACTTCTAAATCCTTTTTTACATCACTGATTTCTTGGCTCAGGTGATTGTGATTATCCTGGCATTCCTCAGATATTCCTTTTAACTTTTCCTCGAACTGCGAGGTGATATCGTTCATCGTCTGGACAATTAATTGTTTCGTTTCATCTGACTTCTGTTCCATTCGTCTGCTTAACTCCTCGCATTGCTTGTTGGATTCTTCGAACTTCTGTTCTATCTTCTGTTCTATCATCTGCTTCAATTCTTCGCATTGCTTGTTGGATTCTTCGGACTTTTGCTCTATCGTCTGCTTTAACTCGGTAGACATCTGAATCAATTGTCGCTGTAAGGCTAGCAAGATTCGGTCTTCTGATGTCATTCCTGGTGCTACACTATGTTCACCGTTGTCACTATTATTGGATTCGTTCTCCATTGCTTCACCGTTCATTTTTCTTATAATTATCCTACCACTCCTAAGTCTTGTGAAATTTGTGTTCATTAACCTTATTACAAAAGTAAATTCACCCTTACTTTGCTTCGGGATGTGAATTTACAGCAGGTTCCCGGGTGAGGTAAACCAAAATTTTTATAACGACTCACCAAGGGTAGTCGTCAACCTGGTTCGATCGATGATATCCAGGACTTGAGTGGTAGTAATTATTTTCATGTAGAAATATCTTTAATAATTATATATATATTATTCTCACCTTTTCTATCCGAATTATAAAGTTGATAAACGGTTTTAAATGGTTTATTCGTTAATACACTTTTAATGCACTTTTCCTTTACACTGTCGTGCACACATACATGACGATTAGGTATCCATAAAACAACTACATAGCAACTAACTACATAACACTATCTATATCTCTTACAGATATTAAAAACATTCTTCTTTTGTTAATATTAAATTAACATTCTATTAAGTATAGTGCACATGTATGAGCACTTTCTGCCCAAGGTACAGGTAATTATTAAACTATCCAAAGTATTTCGTTATAAGCCTTATTTAAAAAATGAGTAGATAAATATCATATAGATGATTTTAAATATAGATCGTAGTGATATTTACAGTAGAGATGCAAAAAAGCCGGCTTTTTTTGAATCAGTGGTTTTTTTCACATAAAAAGCCGGCTTTTTTGAAAAAAAAACGAGAATTTTGGACATTTTGGCTTTTTTTATTTTCATGATTTTTCTATCTAAATAGCTTTCTTATAGTATGTTCTATAGTTAGATAAGAATTCCATGACCTAAATGCCATATTTCGCTCTAAAATTCACCGTCAAGATGGATGGAGCACATGTTTTACGAATTAAAGCTAACATGAAGAATGTAGTCTTTGAGGGCAATTTTAGAGGCTATTTAACTTTATTTTAACTTTTGAGTTATCGACATTTTTCTCTTCTAGGGATCATTTAAGTTTGTCATCTGTGTTTCATTTCTAAGAGCCTAGTACTCTAGCTTCTAGCGCAAAAGTGGTTTTTCTATATATCCGTCAAAGCGTACGTTTTTCAATATATCCGTCTAACCGTACTTCCACACTTCTGTTATACTGTAGTTGTGCAACGATTTAGCAATAATTTTCCGGACACAACCTTGAATACTAATTTATACAAATAATCAGTAGCGGATTTAGAAAAGTACTTTGGGAGGGGTTTCTCTGATTGTTTCGTTTTCCTAATTTTGTCCTAATTTTATTTGGGAGGAGCTTGAAGTTTATGAGTACAGGCATAATTAATTTTTCGTTTCGTTTATATAATTAGATAATCTTCCGGATACAACCTTGAAAATCATTTTATACTGAGAATCAGTGGTGGATTTAGAAAAGTATTTTGGGAGGGGTTTTTCTTACTAATGCTTAGTTTTTCTAAACATTCGTAATTTTTATTTGACGGGGGCTTAAAGTTTATGAGTAAAGGCATAACTAATAGATATCGTTTGTTTTAGACATTTCGTAATTTTGGAGAACAGGCTTCAGTCCGAAAGACCGCCCCATTAACCTTCGCAAAACCGTCACTGCTGGTAATTAGTAATAATAACGATTTAAAAGCAATAAGAAAGGAAGTCGGCCAACTCACAGTACACGCACTATTTCTACTTCACAGATGGAATGAAGAAAAGCTTTGTCAGAATGGTCGAATGCAAGATTGAATCCCGGACTTCCCGATAGAAGCGCAAAAGCTCCACTCAGTCATGTTTGCTGTGCAGTTGTATTTATCTTAACTTAAATATAGTCTTTTTTATGGTGGTGGTGGAGGGAGGAGGAGAGTTCCGTAATGATATGAAGGGTGTGAGCCAAGAACATGGTAACCAACAAATTTTCAATGGTTGAGTTATGCAGCACCAGATAGACAGCAACGCATACCGCTTCGTTTAATCCTTCATGTATAGTCTTATGTGAAAAATCAGCTTTCCGACTTTCAAAATTGATTGTGCAGCAGAAAATTTCTAATTTCTTAAAATAGTAAAATTGTGGGTTACCATGTTCTTACCTCACACCCTTCATATGTTGAATCCCTCTTGTTAAAAATACAGAAAACTTGAGGACTGAGTAAACCGTGATGGTGCTTATATAAAACTGTAGAATTTCAAGAATATACCAAACCAAAAGCTCTAGATGTGTAGCCTTTAAGTGTATCATATAAATCTAAGTATTTTGCTTATGTTTTATTTTAATTTTATTTTGTTCCAAAAAGAAAGTATAGAATATTTTGAAGTAAAAATACTACATAGAATTTTGCTACTTATTTGAGTATTTTTTAAAAGAAGTATTTACTTTTCGGGTTGGCTGGTTTACACCAGCTGTTTTTCTTCTTTTTTTAAATAAACAACTGTTTTAACCCCTCCCCCCAAATATAAAAAGAACGAAAAATGCGAATCGTGTGAACTTCATGGTGACGTTTCCACACATCAAACCATCTGCATTAGTTTTATTTCCTTTTCACCTTTTAATCAAGGTGTCCCGTGTTCAATTCTCGGTCGAACCACAACCCTTCTTTCATGCGTAAACAAAGTAGCGGTTCGGATGTAACTTTAAGCGAAAGTCTTCTCCTTGATAACCTCGGTATTACGTAAGGATGTTAAGCCTGAACATACGAAACGAAACTAAATTGTATATTTCTGCATGCCTGGACGCCTGTTGTTTTATAAAGAAGCCAAGGTTGCTTAAATATATTGATATAAATTGGCAAAATTTATCGATTGCCTACGTAGCTTCCAAGATTAGCTTGGATTGTACTTTCAATGATATGTACGTACTAAATTTGTAATTTAATACCTCAGTTTTAGCGTACTGATTATGATACGTTGACCTTTAAATTTTACATGCAAAGTAATAAAAGGATTTTTCCGTTATTATTTTACATTTAGAGTAAAGACGGGATTTTCCCGATAGCTAGGGCGGGAGTTTCTCAATTTAAGAAATTTACTGACCGGACTTCTTTAAGCTTATGGGACCTCTTCCAGCATAACCCCATTGTTGCATAATAACACCAAGGCGAAACAAACTTATTTCTGTCAATATGTAATATAAATACATAAAGCAAAATATCTAAATTCAATAAACCTGGTTTAAACCAAAAAACCTAGTTTAAACTCCCCCTAATTAACGGTTTTTTTTAAGTATTTTCAGAAACAACCATGGTTCTTACCAACCCTGCTTACTTTTGTATATAGGAGGTTAAAACAATTTTATTATATACATTGGTTAATCCTTTCGAATTCATAATGTAAATATGTTGAGAAGTAAAATTGTTTGAAATATCTTTTCGAAATTCATGGTTTATTTTCGAGGTTTTATATTATTATCGGTATCAACCACTAATTAAATGACTTTTTGTGTTATGGAGAAGCGAAACAAAATCTGGTTTATCAATTTAAAGCAGAATTTTCAAAAAAGCCCAAAATTTCCCAAGCAAAAAAGCGAAGCAGAAAAAACCGAGTTTTTTTTTCAAAAAAGCCGTTTTTTTCCGAGCCCTTGCATCTCTAATTTACAGGAATTTGATAAGAAAATGAAACAATTGTAGAAGTTGTAACGTCCATCCTGCGGCGAGGACCACCAAAATTATCTATAACGACAACCGCAATATTTTATATGACGACACTTATGCAAAAGCTCTCAGTCATATTTATATTTATTTATTTATTTATTTATTTATGGTTACATATAGACCACAACAGGTATATTACCTAATGATAGTGACCTAGTCAGTTTATAGTTAGAGCATGCATGAATTCACTTACATAATTAAAACAAGCTACGAAAATCACATAAAACAGTTTATATGGCATTTAATTTTCCTTCTTTTTATTGTGGCACACAATTACTAAAATTAATACACACCTTTAAAGATTATATGTATATTCTCCTTTTAAGATGGATCCGGAATTATATCATTTATTTACAATTCGTTGTTATGACAACCTAAAGACGAAAACTCGTCAAATCACACTCTCTACATAATAATGTTAGAATCAATTTGAAAATTCTTCTTCTTCTTCGAACTGGTTAGTGTCTATTTTAAAATCACACGTTGCCCGGAAATATAAGAAAAGATACTTAAAAATTATACAGAAAATACAAGATATCGTTACAAAGTTGTTTTATTGCTTAAAATGACGCAACTTCAATAATATTGCAGGAATAGTTTTTGGTACTTGTAATTACAAGAAGTTCTTGCAAATTCAAAAATTTTCAAACACTATTGCAAATTTTAAGCATGTAAATTTTAATAAGTAGCCTATAGTCGAAATTTGAAATTATCTGTCAATCTTGAACGTATGAGGTCATTTTACCACACATTCTTCTTATGTTATTACACACTCAAATCCATATATCATTTCGTAATAAGCGTGGTTTTTGATTATACATCTTAATATAGTAAATGTTTGTATAATATCTTACTCAAAGGAGTTTAAACCCTCTTGCATACGCAGTGTTGCACATCAATAATTTAAGTTAGTTCTCAATAGCTATTTACTAACATCTCCTTGTTAATTATATATTAAATTTTTCGTAAACACAATGAATGACAGAATCTTCATGATCAAATGGCTAATGCGCTTGATTTCTTCACGTGATAATCCTGGGTTCGATCTCCGATAAGGGTGTGATTTCGGATAAAAAATTCGAATAGTGATTTAGTACTGCCTGCTAGTCTAGCGACTGGCGCTCGTGGCTTTGATTCACAGAATATCGGTTTGGGCTCCCTGTGGCAGAGTATTGAATACATATTACCATGCTTCACACTCTAACTGTAGACTCACATCTCATATAGTCTTGATGCTGAAAAAGGGACGCTAAACTTCAACGAACAAACAATAGAGTAGTGGTTGGATCCTGCTTTAAGCAGGAAGTTCCGTACTGAAAAGAAACGTTAAAATCTAAACAATCAGTAAATGGCTTATTCACTTCAATCACCATGTGTAAAGCCTCCACTATTCCGCATGGAACTGAATACAATGCATAACTATTGACGGATAATTCGACATTTTTAGACTTCCAAACTATGCTATGCTCAAGTATTGGAAAACTTACAGAACGGCTATGTCCGTGAAAAAAGAAAATGAAATGAAATCTTTAAGTTTTACATCCCATGTTATGCCAGCTAGGCTAAAGGAGACGGTGGCGATGAGGAATGAATGAAATTAGGAAAGTACGAGGAAACGGGAGAACTCCGATAAAAGCCACGTACACAGTGTTTGTGTACCACAAAGCTCACTTGGCTCGAGCTGGGATCAAACTAAAGTCCCCATGCACCAGAGGTAAACGCTCTACCACTGAGCCCACGATATGTCCGTCTGTCTGTCAATATCTATTAGGGCAAAAACGGTAAGATGTATCAAGAAGCGGCTTTTGGAATTGATTCTGTGCCTTAGCACTGAATTTCGTATGTTAACTCACCATTCAAACCAGAAGTAACTGAAATTAATCATTTCCCGCCATTAACAGTAATTGTCATAGAGCAAAATAGTTAATAAATAGCGACAGGCGTTTTTTTCTCTTTTTTTAAGATTCGATTGAGAATCTAAAGAAAATATAATCACCCGCATCACTGTATTAAAGCCAGAAATGGTACAAATTTACTTCAATTTCCGGTTTCAATATTAATCTCCATAGAGTGAAAATGATAAGAGATAGCGGAAACCGGTTTTTGGAGTTTATTCATTTTCCACTCCATTAACCCTATAGTCAAACCGGAAGTATTAGATATTAATGGTTTTTACTTTCAACGTTAATTGCCATAAAGCAAAATCGATAACAGGTACCGAGAAGTGATTTTTGTGGAATCGATTCAGCATCCTAAGATATGTTTCATTTTCCCCGTTATCTGTCTATTCAAACCGAAAATGGTAAAAATATACAATTTCCGGTGTCAACGTTGATTACCATAGAAGAAATACGGTAATATTTAACAACAAGCTGTGTTTAAAAATCGAATCAGCGTTTGATGGAAAGCTAACATTTTCACCCGATCTCTCTACTAAAACTGGAAGTGGTAGAACTTTACTACTTTTTTCTTGTCTCAATGTTGATCTTCACAGAGGAAAACTGGTGAGAGATAGTGACAATCGTTTTTTTTTTTTTTTTTTTTTTAAGAATCGATTCGTAATATCAAGAACAGGCAGCTTCTCATCCGTAACCCTCCATTCAAGTCGGAGGTGATAGAAATAAACTATTTTGGATTTCAATGTTGATCACCATAGAACAGAAACGGTAATAGATGGCCACAATTGGCTTCATAAAATTAATTCAGCGTCTTAAGAAATGATACTTTTTTTACTTGCATCTACGAGGGAGGATCAGAAACTAATGTTACAAGACCGATATTTCTGGAGTTTCGTCTGTGATAGAGAAATGAGGAGTGTGCCATAATTGTAATACATAGAGTTGGCAACTATGCAGAGTTTCAGCCACCCGCTTTCTACGACGCTAGTTGTAGGTAAACACAAAATGGCGACACGTTTGGAAAATTGGTCTCACGAAGAAGTCCGCCCAGTTATTCGATTTCTGTAGGCGAAACATGTAACCACGACTGAATTTCACCTGCAGCTGGTAGAAGTTTACAGAGAAAATGTAATGTCGCATCATCATGTCGCAGAATAATGTCGAAAGTTCGCGGTTGGTAGAGAAAACGTCACCAACGAGGAGCGCAGTGGCCGTCCCAGAACGGCATCAACAGATTTGAACACAGCTCGCGTCGAGAAGTTGATTCAGGACAACAGCACGCTCACGTTATGGAATCTAATGGCTGAATTGGAAATGTTTTTCGGAAGCATTCGTCACACTGTGTACAGTACGATATAATGCAGTACTGGAAAGGATGTGACAACGTGGCTGAAGACGCAAGGACAGGGTTTTTACCAGGAGGGAATCTTCAAGCTCATCTTACGATGCGACAAATTTCTCAACCGATATGGAAACTATGTCGAAAAATAACCTAATGTATGTACTATGTGTTGGGTATATTGGTTGTATGAAATAATATATATACATTTCACTGCAGGCTTTGTAACCTTACTTTCTGATCACCCCTCGTATATGCTAAAAGGAGAATTGATAGAAATTTATTACTATCTCTGTTTTCACAACGTATGTCCATAGAGCAAGAATGGTAAGAGATAGAGAGAGAGAAGTACTGGTCTGCAATCGATTTTACGTCCGAAGAATAAGGTAGCTCGGGACTATATCGATCATTTCACTTTAATAAAAATATTAGAAAAACAACTTTTTCCTAAAAATTTGTTAATTTATTTCAAAACACCATTCTTTTGACTAAAAAAGTGCACAATTAAAATGTATATATTTATATTTGTAATAGGTGTAAAAATGAAAAAAAAACTGAAACACTACAAATTGGAAGATTTTTCCAAAATGTTAAAAAAAAAGTTACAAAACGCGGTAAATTTCGGAACTATTTGGTCTAGGAATTGATTCGTGCGGTTGGTACGCACACATTGAAGCTGTAGTACAAACACAAAATACATAAATACCTTAAGAAAAATATTGTCCATCGCTAGCCACCACTTTCGCCCATCTGTCAGGCAATGTACGGATTCCGTGGCGAAAGAAGTCCTCATCCTTGGAAGCGATCCAGTCAGAGACCCATGTTTCGATATCTTCTGAAGAAGTAAACCGCTGTCCAATCAAATCGTTGTTCATGCAATCGAACAAGTAGTAGTCCGAAGGAGCAACGTCTGGTGAATATGGCGGGTGGGGTAAAACTTCCCATCCGACATTTTCTAAATAGGTTTTGACCGGTTTTGCGACATGTGGGCGAGCGTTATCATGTTGAACAATAAGTTTATCATGTCTGTTCTCCCATTCTGGTCGTGTTCTGGCCAGAGCTTGCTTCAAACGCATTAATTGTCGTCAATAACGTTCTCTATTTATAGTTTCACCCGGTTGCAGCAGCTCATAGTACACTACACCTTTCATATCCCACCATATGCACAGCATAACCTTTGCACAGTGAATATCTCGTTTTGGTTGTGATGGACCTGGTTCACCTGGTTTCACCCAGGCCTTTTTTCGTTTAGGGTTCTCGTAATGGATCCACTTCTCATCACCCGTAATAATTCGATGCAGAAACCCCTTTCTGCTCTGTCGTTGAAGCAGCAATTCGCAAATGGTTTTTCGTCTTTCAACGTCTCTGTCTTTCAATTCATGTGGAAACCAATGTGACATCTTTTGAATCATTCCCATGGCTTTCAAGCGTTTGGAGACTGTTGTTTGATCAACGCCTAATGCTGCTGCAAGTTGTTCCTGCGTTTGACACGAATCCTGCTCGAGCAATGCTGTCAATTCTTCGTCTTGAAAATTTTTTTGGCTGTCCAGCTCGCTCTTGGTCTGCCAAGCCGAAATCACCACTTCTAAACCTTGCAAACCACTTCTGACACGTTCGCTCATCTAGAGCATGGTCACCATACACTTCCACCAAAATACGATGACTTTCAGTCGCACTTTTCTGCGTGTTAAAGTAATGCAGCAGGACACCCCGCAAAAACACTTAATCAGGCACAAATTGCGCCATGTTCACTTAACTACAAACTGGTGTTGTTGACGCTTTAATCCACTGCCCTATACTACGAACGATACGCGATGACAGGGGTTTGCAACACATGTGTGGATACACGGAACTGTGGGACGCTCCGTTCGTTGCGCCATCTCTTGTTCACCCGCACGAATTAATTCCTAGACCAAATACATGACTTATGACACACTCAACAGCCATCCTCCCTGCCATGGGCGCCCAGAGCGGGTGCAAATTGCTCTCCCCTGGATTTTCGAAAGAGATTCGGTTTTTCGAAATACATGTCAGCAGGGCCGGATTTAGGGGTGTGTGCAAAGGTGCACGTGCACCCTCCTTCGTTGTAAATATAGCTTACACTATCTAAAATGAGAAGTTAGCAGTGAAAATACCATCACTTTCCGAAACTTTCTGTCATCATATTCCCGTTTGGCCCTTGAAAGAAAGCATAGCTTTGCAAAAGCAATAGTTTAAGTAGATTTTCAAAATGTTGAAGGAAAAGGTTTCAACAAGCAAAACAATATAGCAATTGTCAAGTACGGGATAAAAAGAGAAGCCAGGAGGAGAGAAGAACATTTTTTTTCCTGCACTACACTTGCAACCCTCTTTAAAATTCTTTCCTTAGTTCTATGCATCAGTGTTGTCAGGGGTAAAGAACATTGTCACATGTCACTTTGAAGAGTTTCAGTGTGATTGGTTATTTTGGTAGTTATTGGTGCACCCCACTCAGACAATCCTGGATCCGGCCCTGCATGTCAGAATATATTAGATTTGCTTATTTACCCACCACAGTCTTTAATATATTTACTTTATTAAACAAAATTATGTAATGTGTGTCAATAATAATTGTTTTAGTTTAAGTAATTCGTTACTTCGTTTGTGTGTCGATCTTTCGTCCCCCGCTTAGAAACAATCCTGTGGACACCTCTGCAACTTGCAAGTCAACATGCAGTTCTTTATTCGAACTACTTCCAATGATTCTTCAGGCTTGTCCTCACTTGCTGTTACTTACGGATCGAGTTCGTTATCATAAACCTGAAACGAGTTCTGTGTTATGTATATTTGAGAAATCAAGTGACAATAACCTAGTTGTCATATAGCCTCATAATTTTTGGAACTGATTGTATTGTTTCAGGCTACATAAAAGGAAATTGATGCAATTGCAAGTAAAAGAAGTAAACCTATAGATACCTTCTTTAGAACCTGAACTTTAACAAATGTATACGTTTCCTTGCTTCCTACTTAGACGAATGATATCTGATATTTTCCTTTTCTCTTGGAAGCTTTATTGTAAGGTTGTGGTACACATTCGTAATGGCGAAAAGCACTCTCGAACGCAGAGTATTATTAGTCTCAAACTGCCTGTAATATGGTGACTCAAATGTATATGCTCTTAGATGTCACTTTCAACATTGACATTTCAGAAACAATAATCCATCTCTTTCTTGTGATTCTGTGAAGTGTCAAGGTAGAAAAAATCACAACCATGCGCAGTATTCGCGGTTTGAAATACGTGTTGAGAGTTTCGTATTTCTTTGGTGATAATTCTTTTGTTTCAGTTCCAAGGAGCAGCTGAACTTTTAGCAAATTATTAATCATATTTCTGCTAATACAAGACATCGCGTAATACTCGTAATTAATATATTGATTTAGTCTTTGTGAAAAGAAAATCTTCCAGTTGAAATCACAGAGATACATTATAATGAGCAATTACTCTACATGCATTTTGAATCGTGGGGGGCATGGTGGGTCAGGTGGATAGACGCTTATCTCTGGTGCATGGGGCCCCTGGTTCGATCCCCAGTCAAGTAAGTTTGTGGTGGACAACATCGTGTCCGTGGATTTTCTTGGGGTACTCCCGTTTTCTCCCCTATTCTCATTCCACCAATTCTTCCATCATCAAACACTTTGGTTTAATAATAGTCTCCCTTAGACTAATGGGCAAAAGCGTGGGAGATTAAACTGAAAGATTTCATTTCATTTTTAATTTTGAATCGTCATTTTGTAGAATTAGTTCTTTCCGCAAGAAGAAAACACACTTATCAGGCCGGTAGCCAGCCCAAAAATGTAGGGGCCCGGTAGAAGTTGGGGGTCCGGACCCAACGATTATTATAGTTCATCATCATATTATAGTTCATTTGCAAGCCTACCGTGAAAATGTTAGGGGTTCAGTGAAAATTTAGGGGAGGCCGGCCCACCCTAGCCCTCCGTAGATACGGGCCTGATATTTATGACAGAATATTTACTCATTGAAGTAGACAAATAGGGCAATATGGCATTCAGTAATACACGTATTTTTCTGATATCCAATGTGAATCTTACTTTTCGATAACAAGAAAGATGTACCTACGGCTGTTGAAACGGGAGTGAGTGAGCTTTTGTCATTCGCGTTAACCAGCATTCCGGTATCCGTCTATCTACCTGTGTGACCATTTGTTAATACTTGTATAATTACCAAATTTTAATTAATCTTGGTGTGCGATTTCTATCCAAGATTGGAAAATTAGTTTATTGTTTGGGATAGAAATCCGTCAAGAAGATTGTTATAAAAAGTGGATGATGTAAAATCAACCCGATATTGGAAATTTTAGTATTAATGTGAAAATAAACTAATTTTTCCCTATAAACTATCCCTTGTAAAAATAATTCAATTTCGACGTTATAGTGCGTATATTTAATTTGGAATTCCTAATTGCTCTAGTGACTTAGGATTGAAATCAATTAACTATAAAGGAGTTAAAGTTTGATAAATTCTTATAATTTTATCACAACTCACCACCATTTACATTATATACTAAGAACTTTGTTTAAATGATTCGTTTTCGGTGCAAGATGACAAATACATATAGTCCCCATTTATTTTAAAGCCTGTGATAAACATCTTGGTATTTCAGCTAAACGAATAAAATGCAAGCTCTGACGCCACGTTGCCAAGTGGTAAATGGGTGTGGCTATGGCTAAGCAGGCAAACTACAGTGCGATCAGGTGAGAGGGAATAGACGTGGATGTGTGCAAAATAAACGTGGCAATACTGCTGGCCTCTCATTTGCTAGCAGTATTTAAAGGGAACTTGAGGCGCCGCCTTCAAATGCCAAGATGTTTGTCACGCCGTTTAGTTAATTGGTCAAGACGTAAATTATTATCCCCTCTTATTTAGAAAAAAATATATTTCGAGTGAAAAAATTTCTTTAATATTTCTGTGATTTTTATGAAACATTACGAAAGTTTTATTTGAGACCTACTTTTATCGTTTGGGGTTAAAATTAGTCAGAGGAAGAGGAAGGATTCACCTCATTTTTGAAAACAAGTTTAACGATAGATCTCTAAACTAATCCAATTTCCATGAAACATTGCACATGATTTGTGCAAGATTAAAAATTTCACTCATTGGTGATCAAGAGTAAAGTGACGAAAATTTCCAAGTTAAAAGTGCGCGGCAGCAAGCACTAGTTATTTTTATTATTCTCATCATATGTTTTCTGGGGGTACGCAACGGAACGTAGTACCGACACTTTTATTTTAATAATATTTTAAAGCTCTTGCATTTACAAAATGAATATTTTCATATCGATTTGAAGACTGGAACAATAACTATATTAGCTAAAACTATTAATACATTGCGATATGTGCAAAAATCTCCCTGCTCTTTAGATCTTGACGCATTCCTGTAAGACCAGGCCTAACACTTATTATACCACAAGAGTGAATGAACACTTCATTCGTTTGGCCGTCGTGAGTCCGACCTTAAATTTAATCAACCTGTCAGGTTGAAATGTTGATACTGTTTTCAAGTTAACATTCATTAATAACCAGGGCAACATTGCTTCAAAAATCATGGGGCATAAAATTGAGGGAAAAGGACCATTGTTGAAAAGTGATGTGAATTTGAGGTATAATGTGTGTGACGTTGAGATCAAATCCTGTTACTCTCTTAAATAGGAAGAAATTATGCAAACGTGCTTTCGTAACCTCGTGGTCTGCGTCGAGTGATGTAATCTTCAGATTTATGTTCGGCACGCACCTGTCACGTACTGTGAATAGCTTCTCTTAGCCAGAGCCGTAGAACCAAGCCCCCATTAAAGAGTTAATTAATGTTTACAAATAGACATATTGCGGAATATAGCTTTTGGGTTGCAGATATTAAAAATGCCTATGGCCTTAAATCTGTGATTAATACGTATTTGATAGTAATGAATACTGAACATATTTGGGGGCTTCTTGTCCAACTTCAAACCTCGCTCTAATATAATGGTTTCCAATCTAAGGGCGTGCGAACAAAGGAGCTCTTGCTACTAATAGAAATAGACATCATTCGTAATTACAATTATTATAAATGATGTAACGAAGCAGCGTTAAATTAAACACCGCACAAGCACAACGTAACTGTTGAAGTTTCATTAAGAACAATGTTGTTAAAAAAACAACTACAAGAGCATGTAGAAGTCTCGCTGAAAATTAATATAGGCGCAAATGGATTATATTATTATTATTATTATTATTATTATTATTATTATTATTATTATTATTAAAGATTTGAAAGCTTATAATCTAGGCTCCAGCCATAAGACCCGTAGGAATGGCGTATCTGACGGTTGTTCTCTACTGATTTGAAGATTATGCTTCAAAACAAATTTTAAAAAATCTTGGGTAGAGATTTTTAAAACCGGCGGCTTAGTTGCAGTGTTGCAGTCTGCAGCCTTAGTTGCAGTCTGTAACCTTATATCTCTTATCTCGCATTTTTCCTCTTTGTCGGATATTACAGTATGAAATTTCCTTGCTATGTTCATGAATACTCTCTGTTCTAATCTGAGATTCGCGCTTCAAAACCAATAAAATAACCATGGATAAACATTTTGAGAAAGCAGTTTGTTTGCAGTGTTGCCATCTCTCGTGTCACGTTTTTTACTCATCATATGCTGCAGGGAAAATGTTTCTTGTTTTGCATCTTACTGTACTCTTCTGATCTAAAGATTATGCCTCAAAACTAATGAAAAAATCGTAAGTAAACATTTGCGGAACAGATGGTTTGTTTGCAGTGTTGCCATCTCTCGTCTCGCATTTTCTCTTTGTCGGATGCTGCACGAAAAGTTTTTATCATTTTATGCGTTCTGCAGTTCAGTGGTGTAATTCCTTTGTAAAACTATCATTCTGTTGAGAAATGCCTTTCTAACATTGCTTAGTAGGTTGAGCGGTTGAAAAGTATATGTTGTACTAGTATAAAATTATTATAAAGATGAAAGTAATTATTTATGCTCATTTAAATCTTTCATTTATTGTGTGCGTCCACAATACAATTTGAATTCTACAGTAGGAAAATTTGGCAGTTTGTCACATTTTACACATTATTGAAAACTGGAAAATAGATGTAACAATTCTAACATTAACATGTGATTTAAATTCATAAAGAAATCAAGCTAATAAAGATAATAATACTGACCAATATAGTAGTAATCTGTACGCTATATTAAATTTATAACACAAACGAAATTGTAGAGATGTAAAATGTATTTTTTTCACTTTTAATGTGGGACTTGAGAATATTCAGAAAACAAAATAATAGTGGTAAAAGTGTGTGACAATAGTAGTGACACTTACAGAACCTACCCAAAGAAATAATATAAATGTAACACCTAAATCTGTTCCAAATAGAGAATAGTAACAAAATCAAGAAGAAAGAATAATATTATAGTTTGTGATACTTGTGTGTAACCTTACATTAGCTTAGAAAACCTATACGTATTACTGCATATTACAACACCTACACAATGGTAGGAAAATTACTATTAATATTTCATTTGAGCCGATAGATACAAATATGGAAGGCTAGTTATTTTCGCAGGAAGAGTTACAGTTACAGTAGGATGTTGACAATTTCTGGCATCGACACCTTCTTGTATTGCACTGTTTACAACCACAAGTTATTATCAAATCGTCAGGTATGATATTTAGGTTTGAATTGGGTAAGCATTCTATTTACAGAATTGTATCCGAAATCTTCCGGATTCAGTCGTACAAATGACCATACTTTGTGTAGCGGATACACACCTATACACTTGATAAAACGAACGCTTGCTGTGGCCATGCAATGTAGATAAAGTAGGTGGTAGTGTCAACAGATTAACAGTCTTACTGGTTTGATATATGTGGATACGTAATTCATCACAGGGTTTACACACTGTGCCTGGTTTCATTACTTAGACCAAGTACTCCGCCGCGAGCATATATTTCTCGTCTGTTGGTGGTATACGCGAACTAACATATCTTTAAAAAATCTCTCAGGATGAACTCTCAGAGCTGCTTCTTTTGTTCCTTCCTTACTAGTCACATCACAACTTGTTAGTATGTGTGTCGCAAGGATGACATCACATCATTGATCATATGAAGTCGTCAGGAATGGAAATAATATCCGTTTCTGACTTACGGAACAAGTCGGACAAGCCATATTCTCGGAACATTCGATGGAAATGAAGCAGTAGAATAAGGACATCCGTATCGTTTGACATTACTATAATACGCTGTATACCAATTCTCAAAATGTATTGTATATGTAGGGTTATTCGTAAATCTGTCTCTTCGATGGGGTTTGTCAAGTCTCCAATTGAAGTCTGTAGTGTAGTAGTGCTTGGAAGGACTAACGCAGGTATTGGGCCATCCTTACCAACTATCACTGAGTACTACATTATGAGATGAATGAGACGTGTGAATGTTAATGTATTCCATTAGTGCGTTTTGTAGCATTACTCTATTATCTGATGAGATGATGCTTAAAACCTTCTCATCTGCACAGGCAATTTAATGTCTGAGGTAGTGCTCTCAACGGGTCGGGTTGAAGACCGACCCGACCCGACCCGATCCGACTGACCCGAACCGTGATCCAACCTGATTGACCTGACCCGACAACCCGACCCGAGCTGACCCGATTGACCCGACCCGAATAACCCGACCCGAGTAGCCTGACCCGACAACCCGACCCGAGCTGACCCGACTGACCCGACCCGAGTTGACCTGACCCGACCCGATCCGTAACCCGACCCGTTTGTGAGCACTAGAGGTGAGCGCAGTAAGTGGTAGCGGAGTTACAGAAGCTCTTCTTTCCCTCTCTGCATTTTTTTGTGGAATGAGCGAGGTAGCTATCAAATATATAATCTTCACGTTTATGTGGACAGACCTTTCGTACACGATTTATGATAGCTGTAAACATGTCTGAAAATGTCTGAAGAAATTATGTTTGCGTTCGTCGTATCTCACACATAAGATCTATCACAACAGCAGTGGAAGTAGATGAAGAAAGTACTTGACGTGTCTCAATCTCCGGAAGCATCTTTCGTAATTCGATCATCAGAGAAGATTTCACAGGCTTAGTTGTCATACTGTTACTGTTGATAAGGATAGTGTAGGGTGTTAAGTCATATGAAAGAATACGTCCTATTGATCTTTAGCAATGGAAATAGATCTTTCTAGGCGAGTTACTTCCCTAACAATGTTTTTTGGTTTCTGAGCTACTGTTGTAGGTACTACTCGAGTTGTTGAAAGTATTGGAAAGCTTCTGCCCATGTATCACAGGTGAAAATGACTTCTTTCTAGTGATGAGTCTTTCTTTCCTGAATTTTAAGTACTCTTCGTTTGCATTAGAGTAACTGAGTAGCTTTTGTGCTCATCCTTCTGGCATGAGTTAATTAGTCAAAACATTGTGAAGCATTGTTTCTGAACTATCACTGTATGGATACGAAGTGGTATATGCTTTCAACATTTTCCCAAACTTCCTTACATGGGAACCACGTAAATCGTGATGTAATTGAAGCTCATAATCCTTATTCGATACTTCGAGCATTTCCTTGAACGTGTTGGTAATAGCAAGAACTTCATGATAAACAATTTCCCATTCACTGCATAACTCTTCTGCTTTGTTTGTCTAACTATACCTCCTAGAGACGTCTAGGATCTGTTTATTATTTTATTCTACGTTATTTAAAATACAGCCCTTATACATATGAAACGTATTGAACACATGAACAGCCAGGTGCAAAACAAAGAAATCTCTCACTGCAGCATCTGATAAGTAAAAAACGTAACATGAAAGATGGCAACACTGAAAACAAACCGCTGTTATCTAAAATAATAATAATAATAATAATAATAATAATAATAATAATAATAATAATAATAATAATAATAATAATAATAATAATAATAATAATAATAATAATACATAGTAATCTCATTAGTTTCGAAGTACGAATTCCAGTTCAGAAGATCCTGTCTATGCACAAGATAAGGAACTTTCATTCTGAAGCATTCAACAAGAAGAAATGCGAAATGAGAGGTGGCAACCCTGCAAACAAACCATCAGTTTCCCAAATGTTTAATCAGAATTTTTACATTAGTTTTGAAGCACAAACTTCAATTCAGACGAGAACAGTCAGTACAAAACAACGAATTTTTTTCCGCCGTATATGATGAGTGAAAAGCGTGATATAAGAGATGACAACTCTGCAAACAAACTTACTCAAAATATATTTAAATGGTTATAACATTAATTTTAAACCACGAATTCCAGATCAGGAGAGAGAGAATCAATGATCAAAGCAAGGAAATTTCATTCTACAGCATCCGACAAAAAGTAAAAATGTTATATGAGAGTTGGCAACCCCGAAAACAAACAATCGGTTCTATAAATGTTTACTCACGATTTTTTAATTAGTTTAAAGCGTAAATGTAGATCAGAAGAGTACAATATGGCACAAAACGAGGAACATTTTCCCGGCTACATCTGATGAGTAAAAAACGTGATACAAGAGTTGGCAACACTGCAAACAAACTAACTGCTTTCTCAAAATGTTTATCTATGGTTATTTTATTGGTTTTGAAGCGCGAATTCCAGATTAGAAGAGAGTATTCATGAACATAGCAAGGAAATTTCATTCTGTAATATCCGACAAGGAGGAAAAATGCGAGATAAGAGATGGCAACACTGCAACCAAACCGCCGGTTTTCAAAATGTTTACCGAAGATGTTTTATTAGTTTTTGAGCATAAACTTCAAATCAGAAGAGAACAACCGTCAGACACGCCGTTCCTACGGGTTTTATGGCTGGATGCATCTGAAATCGTAGAAAGGGTCAGCATAAAAGCACGTATGACCAACGGGTGAAACGGAAGGAAGCGTGAACTATGTAGGATAAGAAAAGGGGAAGGGAGCACTATGTAAAATATGTTGGAAACAACTACTGTAATTGTTAACAATGAGGTTGAAGGAAAATAAGGGACAAACAGTAGTTGATCTGAGCTTTATATTACTGTTAGGTATTGCCAAGATTGAGATTGAAGAAAAAAATACACATAATGGCGTAGAGTAATCTTCTCACATGAATAAGTCTCAATTTGGATTTTACTTTCTTCGGTTTTTCGTTATTTCTGATTCGATTATATTGTGTTAATGACGAACGCATTCAGCTGATTTGAATTTTTCTAAACACAAAGTTACATCAAATAATCGAATAAATGATTGTGAATTAATAAACGCCATAGCTATGAAATTACTTTGAGGGGCTATTCCTTGAACTAGGTTCCGTTTCAGCATAGGATAGCCATGGTGTCTTTAGGTGCCTAGAGAGTTTAGTGAAGGCGACATTTTGGTAGGAAGAAGAGAAGTCAAGTTTATTCACTTTACGGATAAAATGCCGGTGCCTTCTTCCCCTTTGAACAATATATAATCTCCATAGTGTGTGACGTCTTTATTAATTGACATACACGTGTACTAATCAAAACTTAACTATTCATGGGAGATAAACTTGACCCCTTTCGTTATACCGCTAATGAAAGTTGAAAAAAGCTAGCGAACAGCGTACAAACAAATACTATGGTGTGATTAATGAAATTTACATTTCTGGAAGGTTATTTTACATGGAAACGTTAGCAATATTTTAATAGAAAATTTGGAAAGAAGTTAGACAGGAACTTCTTAAGACATCATCACGGTATTCATCTGCTGACAATGGGGGAAAAAACTGGAAATGCCCTAGTCAGGATGGTCAGCCTAAGGATATCAAAACGATCCTCTGATTATAGACCATTCATTTATGCTTGCTCGTACAGAATTAAACGTACGCCATGAAATTGAAAGAATTATTTTCATGACCGAAAAAGAAAGTTTATTTGTAAATACATGCTGTCTTCCAACAATATTGAGAAACCTTCGAAAATAAAATAACTTTTTTTTTTTTGCTTTTTATAAGTTCTTTTTGGAATGGAAAGCATCGAAGGAAAGTTGTGGAGAGAAATCATTGAAAGCTGAGCAGCACATGTGCAGTTGTCTTCTTTTGACACAACTACTACTTCTGAATTTGCATAGTTATCAGAGAAGAGTTTCCTCATCGACGAGCGGCTGGCTCTTCGTGTGGGCACGGAAGACTAATACTGTATAGAGAACAAAAAGTTTCAGGTGGTCGGCGGCCTCGGTTGCTCTGACATCGCGTGCTTTCCAATGGTTTCTTCGGCCGCTCAAATCGATAAATAGCTCTGAGGTTAACCTGAACACGGGACAGAACACATACCATCAACATTAAAAATCCAAAAATGACGATTGCTTCCCTTCCACTCATCCTCGAAATGGGGATTTGCCATTGTAAATTTTCTTTACCCAGTTTTCCTTTTTTTTTTTTTTTTTTTTGCTTTCTAGCTGATAATTTCCGGGATATAAGTTAGGTTGGTCTATATTTTTTATGGAGCATTTCTCTACTGGATACCCTTAATTACTTATAAGATACAATATGGATTATTGTCCAAGGGTCTTTCGTAAACTTATATCATCGTATATGTATTACATAAATATTGTAGGATCGACGGTACGGACATGCGCAAAAAATCTTTTCTTTCCCCGGCCAACTGCTAACACATGACAATCAATTCCTGGCGCACATTCAAAGTCTATTAAGTAGAGAACCCATATTATGCTTTATTTATTTATTATTCCTCTGTGTAATTATACTGTATTTTAAATTTTGTTTTTGCCATAAATAACATAACACGAATATTATTCCAAATACCTTATTTTGTGTCTATCAATGTTTTATACATCACAATTTCTTTCATACGAATACAATGGAATCAAATGCTGTTTTCGATATTATAAACTAGCAGAAAGCCCGTTCTGTGCACGGGGATAATACGTTTCATTTTGGACATAAAGGGCACCAAAACTGTCACCAATCAACTTAGGGACCCCAAAAACTATGAATTCGACACTAATATTTGTCATTTCCGATCGTTTATGTATGCATCCCCTTCCCTAACTTGCACCGTCAAAGTGAAATGATAAACATACCAGATCCAAATCTCATCTATGTTGTAAATTTGATCGAGATCTGTTGAATGGTTCAAGAGTTATTTAGTCATAAGCATGGTCACTTTAATTTTTATTTATATAGAAGAAGGTATTTATATAGAATATAAATTAAGTTTTTTGTAACAGTAAGTTTTTGAGATAGTATACTACTCGTAGAAAATTGTAGCAGTACGCACTGCACTGATAACAAAGCAATCTTTAAGAGTGATAATCTAACCGTCTACTCAGTTTCTTCATCTGCACCATTTGAGGAGGGTGGTTAATTGCAAGTTCTTTCCCTAATCCTCAAGATTTTCTTGTAAGGTATGACATTTTAGAATTAAAGATGTAATTGACAAAAAAAAAAAACTTCTCTCAACTTGAAGCAAATGATGAATTGCTCTGATTCAAAGCGGGCGCTAATCATGAAACTCTTGATTTTTACAAACTTTGTAATGTTATTTGAATTACCATTCTATTCCTTACAGAAATATAGTAATACATGTATGCATAGGCCCTATCCAGTACACTCCTGACGACGTACTGGACTAATGTGGCGGTAAGGGAGGCTGGATAACAAAAATAAAAGCCAGATAGTACAGAATTATATAATAACTCACCTCATGCCCCAGCCATACCATTAAAAATACACGTTTTATGCCAAAACCCATTGTTATTCATATTTTCTGATCTTTAAGTATAGTATAGACTAGTACTTTATAGATGTTTGTTTACGTACTATATTTTACATTTTAAAAATTTATTACAGAAGTTCAAGGATATAAATATTGTATGCGTTTTAAAATAAAATAGTTTGAAACTTCAGCAAAAACTAAAAAAAAAAAAATATTCTTCAAAACATCCACTGTTAAAGCGTCTAGCTTTTCATTACAATTAGAACCAAACTTATGCTCAATATGGTAGCAATTGTATGTCTAAAGCAGTTTTAAGCGTTTAGGTTAAAAAGTATAGATAGGTATACATAGTACAGTAATTTAAATATATTTCGTTCTACTTGGCCGCTCCAGTCTAATTCTGGCTCTGGAAGATATCTGCTTCAGTGGCACACCTCCGGCTTTCAAAACTTCCAATTCAACATACATTTGTTGTAGATTTTCTCAATAAAACTATACTTGTTTAACAGGAAAATGATTAATGTAGCATGAAAAGTTGATCTTACACTTTTCTTATAAAAACATTCTAGTTCTATTATTTTTTCTGAAAATATAGGTGGAATTATTTTATAATTACTTACCGTCTCTTCATACACAGAATAATACTCGTTCAATACTACACAGACGTACAGACTTATAGTATTGGATAGTCCCCGAAAGCTTGGGCCCCTCCCAACGAACATTTCTGGGTGCGTGCCTGATCTGTTTGCTTACTGTTCGATGTTATAGTAAATTTTTAATCCGGGTGGCGGATTGAAAGAATGAGTACAATCAATATATTAGAAACATATGTCCCTGTAAAATTAGAGGACATTTAATAAGCAAATCGAAGTGAAACAACAAAAAAGAATGCCCCAAAATATGTTATGAGACCATGGCACCAAGTTGATTTCATTGACTTTGTCAGACTTTTGGACAGTATGATGGTGTGTAATGCTACAATATTATGTACCAGTTGAATTAGACGTCAAATCACATAGGATTACCATATTTTCAAATTTTAAAAAAGGGAGCGTAAATTTGAACAAATTATTTTTATAATGTAGGCCTACTTTTTATATTGTTCACTTTCTTCAAAAGCTTGCAAAGGGAAATCAGACTTTTGTAAATGAATTTCGGGACCATCTTTTGCGAGATAGTAGTGTACATTTAAAGTGTTAATATTACAAACTGGGAGAGTACAATAGCCACAAATAGCTTAGAAAAAGCGTCTTGAAATTTCCGACTGGCCGCATATATGACACAACGGGTCGCGTTATCTAGTGACGGCGTGGCAGAGTGAGGAGCATCTACAACTCACGTGTAAAGAGTCCTGGTTTTGATTTCCGGTCGAGTTAACTCTTTTTTACTTTAACTATTAAACTAGCCATTTGTAACTACAAGCAAAATATTAATTCACCATATGTTTATAATGCATAAAACAATAGAAATGTTCAAATCAACTGCAAAATCTTTCAATGTTCCATGTTAACTAGCAACAACATGTAACCTATTTCGTAAATATATTGATATTATGAGTTATATTATGGTTATCACAGTAGTTGCGTAAAAATGTTCTTGAAGCTTCATGTCTATAAGTGTGGACAATGCGCGAATTACAAGGGGGATGAGGGGGAAATCCCCTTTGATAGTACTTAATGTATGCTATAACCAAAGGAGGTTTCCACCTTATACCTCTTGTAATTCGCACACTGTCGGATACCAACATACTGTAAAGTGAAAGGGAATTCTCGTAGAAGAAAGTGGAATTTCACAAAATGGTCTGGCTTTTGGTAATTTTCGGTTCTGTTTCGTGACTCACTTTGAGAAAACCAATTAGAGAGCTGTTTCTACTCCCTATTGGTTAACCGAATATTAAAACGGCTCATATAAGAAGCAGTAACTAGCTCACGTATCTCATTAAATTACTTTTGATACAACTATTATCAATGCGGATGCTGGATGAACACAATTTAATTTTGTAGAGATGATTATGGAGATATTTAGACAGTCGTATGCGGGTTCTTAAGAGTAGGTTTAGGTCTGGTGAGGTTGGGCTTATTCCGTACTTTAATGTAGTATCTCATTGCATTCATTTGGGTAGTTGAAAATATAATCAATCGAAAACAAGGCGATATTAAGACTCGCACCTGCATTTCCATTTATTAAAGTTTATAACATTATTGTTTAATGTAAATGATTATTTTTCATTTATAGTGTGTTTGTGTTTGTGTGTGTGTGTGTGTGCATTTTTGTCATTGGAGTATATTGGAATTGGACTTGCGTGGTGAGGCTCTATTGCGAGCCGCACATCTTTCTTACATTTATGTTGTTTTATCATTTTTCTTTCCTGAAATATTTCTAATATTGACCTACTACCAAAACTGTTCATGCGATTCTGGGAGACAGGAAGTAATCAAGGTGAATTCCTCGTCGTTATTTAGCCCCTAATACACTTCTGCAGAACAGAAATGGGAAACTTGGCAACGCTGCACACGGATAACGCATTCTGCGAAACAGGATTCTACAAAACAATAGTTAATCGACCACGACTACAACGTATATTAATATTTCTGACTGATTTAAAGGTGTTCCAGCAATGAAATTTGTGATATAGCACTATCACATTATCGAATTATCTATCACCAAGAAAATTTAACTGAATTGATAAATTCTCTATATGGGGGATTAATTAAACGGAGTCAATATTGATAATCTGCACCAAATTATATGAAAGTTTAGAATCAATTATTTACATTTTTTAATGTAGAGTTTTGATTTAGAGCGACCTTACAACTGCCCAAATAATAACGGACGGATAATAATAATCATCATAGGTATCATCTGTCATTATTCGCAGGTCATTTACCGCAACTGAGAAGCTTCCATGCTCCACGATCTTCCACTAAGCTCTTCGTCTTCACGTACGACTTTTCTGCTTTGATATCGTTCATTAATTGTAGTCTCCTTCGTCCCCTCCTTCTCTTTCCTGTCTCCATATCCTTTACCACCCTCCTTTTCCTTCCTTTTTTACAGTTCCTTTTTTATCCAATGCCCCAATCAGTTTATTTTCATCTTCTTAATGTTATTTAAATTTTCTTTTCTCACCCATCACTTCTAACACCCTCACATTAGTTTTCCGCTCGACCCAGCTAATTCTCTCCATTCTTCTCCACACCCACATTTTAAAAGCCTCCAGTCATTTTTTTAAAAATCATTTTTGAGTAATATCCATATTTCTCATCTATACAGTACAATACTCACAGGAAGCATTTTAACGAGTCTTTTTCTCAACTCTTTATTCAAGGTCCCGCAAAAAATGAAATGAAATGAAATCTTTGAGGTTTACGTCCCACGATTATGTCGGCTAGGCTAACGGAGACGGTGATGATGAGAAATGAATGAGATGGTGGAATGAAGAAAGTGGGAGGAAACAGGGGAACCCGGAGAAAACCCACGCACACGGTGTTTGTCCAGTACAAAGTTCACTTGGCGGAAGGAGGGTTTGACCAAGGACTCCATGCACCAGAGGTGAACGCTCCACCACTGAGCCACCGCGGCCCGCCATTCCTATCCTTGCTCTTATTCCACGTTCGCATTTCATATCATCACTAATAATGCTACCCAGGTATCGAAAACTCTCAGCAACACTAGCAACACTAATAATACTTCCCCGGATGCAATGGAAGGAACACAAGCTTTCAGTATCTCCAAATCACTAACCATAAGCAATTCCAAGTAGTGTTGAATCTGCACCATAATGAAAGAGTTCCCTACTACAGAACCAGACTTTTTTACATTTACCTGGACACAGTTAAAATTATTAGTACTTTGAATAACAAATTGTTAATATATACATAACTCATGTTCGAAAATATTCAATGATCTTAAGTTATAGAAACGAACAGAGGGCTACAGCATTTTCTCTAACAAGCAATGCAGTTTATTGATGCGCGCAAACAAATAATCCCACATTTTAAAGAAGATCGCTCTTTATGTAGAACAAACTATGCAGTTATGAATTGACCGAAAATACTATAATATATCTGTGAAGTACAATAATTCATATATATGTATAAAATAGCTTGTTTTGTGCTGTACAGGTGCAATATGGCGTCCTGTGCGAGTGAAATTCAGTGTCTACACGTATATTCATCTGTGTGTTAGTTTCGATTACATGGAAGTGGCAGTCCATTAAATAGGCAAATTGTTTTAAACGTGTATCCATATTTACGGCGTACCGATCCCTGTAAGAACGTGAGTGATGTTGTTAGCCTTACCTCTGATATGACAGGTGTCAGTAAGTTTGTTTTGTTTGTTTAAAAATGAATTCTTGGAAAAGGAGAAAGTGTCAACACCCGCAAAGACAAGAGACGGGGTGAAAAATAAACGTAGCATACATGATTGGAAAAATGGATGATTTTACGAAGCGTGTCATCCGTCAGAAAGTACATATATTTTGGTGCAATGGAAGCAACAAGGCTATCACGTGAAAGAAATTTCAGCTGAAATCAGCAGTGATCCTGATTTGAAAAAAAAATAAATTAAGCTTTAGAATACAATTTGTATCGCCTCTTTCCACAAGCTTCAATGTGAACGACAGAAATAATATAAAAGTTACCTACGCAAGTTCTTGAGCTTCCTTGGTTATATGGTTAGCGTACGCGCTTTCAGTGGGAAGTGCCACCTTTGATTCCCTCTGGGAATCCATGTTAAGTTGTAGGTCCACGCATCGTTTACCCTCATTGCTGAAATAACTCAGATCCAATCAAACAACTATGTATTTTTTAAATAAACACAGCAGAAGCACAAGGAAAAGCATAATGTACTTTATTGAGATTCAATTTTCTATTATAATTCGCATCTTTAAAATTTTCCTATTTACCATAAGATTTTCCATCAATTAAAGACTGGCCAGTGCTTACGTTACTGCAAAGTTAGATTAGCCACGAGTATCACCTGTTCTATTTTCTCCCTTTCTATTCTATATTTGATACTGACCCCTTCGTTGCAATCACCATGGCTTTTGACTTTCTAATATTTATTTCATCCCTACTTTTCACAGCCCCACCTCAAGCGTTTGTAAACATCTTATTGATTTTCTTTTCACTTTTCGCCAGAAGTGCCATATCATCTCCAAACCGTACACAGTAAATCATTCTACCTCCTACTGAAATGCTGTCTTTATGTAGGCAGAAAAAAGAAAGTGTAGGAGGCCACAGGCCACAGACAGTATTTAAACAGAAAAATCGTACGTGAAGACGAAGCTATTATCTGAAGATCGTGGTGCACGGACGGACTCAATTGCGAACAATGATCTAGCAATAGTGGCAGAATACCTATGAAGATGTCAGACCTCATCTATCACTGCCTCCTCCCCCTGTGCTGTTAAACATTTAAACGAATTTCAGAGTAATTACCCAAGTAGCACAGATTGTTGGGGAACAGTGAATTTATTGCAAAATTGTTGGACTAAATCTGTGCTACTTGGGTAAATTAATTTTTTCTTAATTGTAAATTCATTTTTTAAAATGCTCTACAAGGGAAATAATAAGGTAAAAACAACTTGACCTTAGCTTTATTTAAAACTACAAGAAAAACAGCTGACCTTCCACATAATGTTATCACCAAGATTGAAATTTGATGCTTGCTTTAATTTTACAAAATCTACGTTGCTTTACGGACTAAAAATGGTTTTCTTTCTTTTTTTCAACTATTTGCCAACAGTGTCTTTATACCAATTTAGGGAATATTAATAGCACTGCTGATATACGTGCAATTATACGGGGAAAGAACACGTTTCATTTCTTCATATAACACTAGAAACAAGATTGGTGGAACCTTTTTTTCTGTAACTGTTATCTTCTTCAAATGCAACCTTGTACTGAACAAGCGAGTTTCATGATTCACTTACACGCAACTAGCATGCTTCTTAAGAAGATAAAATATTATATTTTTTCTTACAAAAAAATACAAAAGAAAGTTCAAGATAAAATAAAAGAATATTTTGGTGCAACTGCAGTGTATGCAAATCATGGAAGAAGCAAGTAGAAAACCAACACTAGCGCCAAGGTGTCTGATATTGGAATCACTGGCGTTATGCTACACGAGATCCTTGTACAGTACACACAAAAACTGACTCCGAAGGTATAAAGGTAAGAAAGAAAGTGATCGTGACATGATGAACACGCGTGCATTTCACGTACAGCAACGGAGGAACTAATTTTCAACTAACAGTGGCCTCCTCCTCTCTTGTTGATAAATTCCTTCTGATAACAAACCAGAAGACGAAACACTGATATCACCAATGAGAACAAAAGCATAATTTACTCCCTGTTCTTTTGGCGGAGAACGGGGAACGAAATTGTTTTGTCGGAAGTAAACTTTGACAGTGCTTAATTTCCTGCACGAATCTATTCATTTCTTGTTTTTCAAGTAACTACGTTTGCTTTTATTACAATAGTAGAAAGAGCGAGATACAATATTACTCCATTTACATTTTTAGTGTTTCTCTGCATGCAACAAAGATTGCATATCTTGGGGTTTTCTAGATTGTTAACAAATCGCAATAATCAGCATACAAAACGAGTCTGGGTGTCAGATTATACTGCGATATTTGTAATTCTAAACAAGGAGCTTAAAGAGAATGTTTTTTTAATAAGTCGTGTGTGTGTGTGTTTGTATTCAAGTGGTGGTGTGATCACGTTTACAGCACGATACAAAAGTGTCATCCACGAATACGTACGGAAAACAACTAAAAGTTAACAACAGTCCACTGCATTCTTTCCGCAAGTAGTATTTGTATAACTGTTAGGATACAGGGGTAAAAGGGGATCTGAGAAGGTAGGGGGGACGGTAGGTAGCGGCATGACGTCACTCTGTTCCCTTGTCTATTTTGTCCATTCTATTTTTTTAGGAAGTGGAGGGACGTCATAGATATTTTTGGAAGTAGGGGAACAACTTGCCCCGCATTCCCATTCACTTTTACTCCTGGTGTAAACATTTCTTTCGATTTTCTCGAAATCTACGCATGAGGTTTAACATTCATCCATTTTCACTTCGTTCAGTTCAGTGAAATAAATCGATTGATATATGTATTTTTCGCGGACAGTTTTCCCTGTTAAACGCTAACAACATTGTAGAATTTATTGAACACAAAGTGTACACATGGAAAATTCGTCAGTATAGGGAAATTTGGTGGTGGCAAAGTATTACAAGTAGGGAAAAAGGACAAAAATAGTCAAGTAAAAGTGCAAACTGATTATTATAACACTGTTTTCTTTCTATAGTCTATTGAGAGAGAAATCGATAAATCTCAATTCTCTTCTTTCCTTTCAAATTTTCCTTTTTATGGAGTTTGATTTACCAACACTTCTTTCTATTTACACTGTCCGTCGGAATGTCCGTCCTTCCGGGGAGACAAAAAGCTCAAAAACTACTTGATGGATGGATTACTATCAATTTTCAAAAAGCATGTAGAAAGTCAATATTGAGGAACTGAATTCGTTGATTGGGGAGATCCATCTACTGGAAGTAGTAGAAATCATTTTTTTTTTTTTTTTTTACGTTGGTCACTATAGAGAAGGAACAGTAATAGCGAGAAAGGGTTTTCCACAATTGATTAAACGCCCCAAGAATATATTTCATTTTCATCATTAACCCTCTATTAAAACCAGGATACCGATTTTACCGGAAATATATTATACAACTTCGGTTTCAATATTGATTTACATAGAGCGAAAACGATAGGAGATAGCGGGATGGCTTTCAGTTGGAACCGATTCAATATTCTAAGAATAAATGCCATCTCTATTCAAAGTTCAAACACTTAACTCTCTACTCAAACCGGAAGTGACAGAAATCGGGCTCATCCATTTTTTATGTTGATCGTTATTAGAGCAAAAACGGTAATACACAGCGAGATGCGGGTTTTCACAATCAATTAAGCATCCCAAGAATATATTATATTTCTTCTCTAATCTGTCTGCTAAAACCAAACAGTAGAAATATACTAACACTTTTCGTTTAAATATTAATTGAGAAAATATCACGTCATACAAACCAAACTTCTTCACGGGATGTACACGTGACATTTCTACTTGTTTGAGATCGTACCCCTCTAAAAGTAGTGATTTGAATTTTAATATAATTATTTTTTTTTAAATCGTAGATCTGAGTCACTTGAAAAGGAACCTATAAAATATAATAGTAGCGTAAACTTTAGTATGATTCAAATGTATTCAACAGGATAGGAAATAAACAATGTTCATTTTTTGCTTACTGAAAGGATTTTTTTTCTTAGAAGTCTGTAAAGTTCCTACTTCACCAACAACTAGTATCGTGGGGAACATATATTTCTGTTCTTATTTCATTGACACGCATGGAATCATGCTGTTAGATATGATTTTTTTTATGTTTTATTCTAATGGGGTTTTCTATTTGACACATTACTTTCTTGTATAAGGAAATTGATGTTCTTCAAAAGCACGCATAAAATTTTTGCCATAATATGCGCGGAAATATCACAATTTACAAGTTAGAGAAAATTTAACTTAAAAAAGGGACATTTTTGTGTCGTTCGTGAGTGAGCACTAGTTGCACACTGGTTTTCTTTCTGTAGACTTCGGAGCACAGTAGGCGCTTTGATTTTAATTTTTCTTACCTCATTATCTCGGAAAATTTTTAATCAGACTTCTGTAATTGGCCTTGAATATAGAGCTACGACATTTTCACCCGGAATTAAATATGAATCATTCGGGGAAGAGATTTTTTGTTTCTGTACAATGATTAACTCGTTTTGCAATGTTCAAAATTTATCCTTTAGAATTTATTTCCTCCAGGCAGAGGTGCAACCATGTTTGAACATACATTTTCTTTCCATATCCATTTCGGGCCGGGAAAATTTTTAACATGTTTATAAATCCCCACCAAACTTCAACCGCAAACAAAAGATATACGCATGCTCGTATGGGATTGACGCATTTGTACGACTCATGTAACCCGCAAGATTGCAGCGAGCCATCCCCGGCCGATGAAATAAAGTGCAACCCAAAAATATATAATGATTAGTGCTTGTAGTTGGTACCCGCACAATCGTACGGGTACGTTCCGAAAGGGCTATAAAACAATCTAGTTCTATATTCTTTCTGAGACTATAGGTGGCAGTGTTTAACAATTATTTATCCCTTTTCGGGTGTAAAATAACACTGATTCAATACTACTTAGACGTAGTGTCCCATAGTTTTGGCTCCCCAAAACTTTGGACTTCTCTCAAGAATAAAATCTGGGTGCACGCCTGCTTCCAGGAAAGAAAATTTCCCTAGAAGTTATTTGAATTCATTCCTGTCGAGATGTTTAAGATCTATCTCTATATTATTCTAAAATATTCTTGTTTTATTCAAAAATGTAGGATTCCTGACTAAAATTCTATGCGATTTGCTCACATTTCTTTAAATAAGGATTTAAAAGTGACAAATCAATAAATACATATATTGAAAACCTTTGTTTCAATTTGGATAAGATATAATTGTCTCATGAGCTACATTATCTGGTGAAAATTATCCTTTGAGATTGACGAAACTTTACCTCAGGCTTTTAGCATATACGTTCTTGCTCTGGACAGATTTTTAGTTCTATTTAAGTTATATGTTTATTCCAAAGCTAGAATGCTTATTTTTCCATACAGGATCTTCTCATTTTATGATGTTTTATGAGTGTATTAACTGGGAATAGTTTTTCTATTAACCCGGTTATTCTACCTGTTTCCATCTAATATTTTCCCTGAAACATTTATTTTCGAATATCCTCAGTATTTCTGTTGTTCGATGCGATACACCAGCCAACTTTTATATCCATACAATAGAGAAGTGTTGGGAGTTGTATGAATAATCATGGATTATACGAATAATCATGGGTTAAACAAATAGTCAAGGATTGTACGAATAATCATGGGTTATACGAATAAACATAAATTGAACGAATAATCGTGGATTGTACGATTAGTACAATCATGTATAAATGTACGAATAGAACGAACAGTGGCGCAATTGAAAAACCATAGACTATGTTATCGATGTCCTTTTTTATCTTTCACCACTGGTTTACTTGATATCACATTAACAGCTTTTTCAGGTATGTTCATTTGATTTACTGAGAATGTGAGAAGTAAACTATTACGTCAGACAGCATAAAGTTGGATATGTTTTGTCAAGAATAAGGGGATAAAAAGGAAATAAATTTACTCAAGATTCAAGAATTGCGCTTCCACATAATGTGATATACAGGGTGTATCAAAAATCTGCGGCCTTAAGCCAACTCTATTATAAATAAAGTTACGATAAAATGCAATGAGAGTAAAGTTGTTGGAAGTAAATGTTTTACAATTTAAAAAGGTAGATTTTTTCCAATCAGTCCAGCCTTTGGGTTCCACATTGGTAAGGCGCCCTATGCTAAATGAAATAGTAATGTTGACAGTGCAGCAGGCTGTTCGAAGAAATCTAAGGCCACGCAAAAATGATACAGAAAATGTGTACGTTTTTGCGTGAGTGAACCTATAACACCTCGAATTTCTCTCCCAACAATGCTTCCTAAGGGAACAGACTGATGAACTATAACAATTAAGTAGACTTACAAGCTTCAATCAGATGTGGAAATATTTCTCCTAAGTGTAGGAAGAGATGAATTTTAGACCTCATCTCTTTCATATCTTACTGAATTTTTTTGAAAAGTTAATAATCTCAATCTCAAACTCCAAATTAGAGACACAAACGTACTTATCTTTGTCGAACTCATTACCGAGCATCAAGAAATTTGTGAAGGAAAAGCAATGCCAACCATTACACAGAGTTTTCCTTCTGACTTACTTGATGAGTTTTTGAACTCCATCCTATACACAGAAATAGCATTTTGTACTCATTTTTGATAATTTTGCAAAATAAGCATAATTGTTTATTTTAAATGAACTAGAAATCTTGAATAGGAATAGGAAAGGCAAAAAGTCAACCATGTAAAGTTTTGATGTTTACTAAAGCTAAAGTGTAAATGCTTAATACAAATTGTGTTTTATTCATAATTTCATATTTTCTTTCCGTCATAGCTAGCGCTCCCTTGCTTACTCTTCACGCTCCATAGGTTTAGAAAAACTGCTCTAGATTATAATTCTAGTTTAGCATTTTTGTGCATAACAAAAGAAGACAAAGAAGGAAAAGATAAGTAAGATCTTAAAACCACCTATGGCTTACTTGAATATGACACTTAAGAGTTTTCATCCCGGCGAAATTAAAATATCGCTAATTTTACAGTAATTATGTGATATCTTCAAATAGATAAAATATAATCGAAATGTGGAACAAGAGCGCCCTAGACAATATTATTTTACATGAGAAACCGTTATCACAACTCACTTATCTGCTTTCGATTTCGAGTCATTTTGAAAATCGGCATTTATTTTCGCGTTTCTAAACGGCTGAAAACGGAAAGCAGATAAATGAGTCGTGATAACGGTTTCTCATGCAAAATAATATTGTCTAGGGCGCTCTTGTTCTATATTTCAATTATCTTTTATTTATTCGAAGATATCACATAATTACTGTAAAATTAGCGGTATTTTAATTTCGCCGGGATGAAGACTCTTAACGATATTTTCCTATAAATTACTGGTTTTGATTCTACACAGCTTCAATTGAATAATTTTCTTGGCTTGCTACACTGCTTAATTCAACTTTAGTCCATAAAGAAAAAATAAATTTTTCTTCTTGAAAGGTTTGTATCTGACACTTGCCACAACCATGCTTTACATGAGTTTCGGAAGTCCTAGATTACAAGTGTGTTCACTGTTTAGTTTGACACTTCGAACACATATTTTTTGGTAGATTTACAAGGTTTTATATTTTTAAAAAATAAAATATAGATATGGGTAATTAAATATGCACTGAGACTTATACAACCAGTTAATTACGCTCGTAAATATGCACCTGAGACTTATACAACCAGTTACACATTTTCTTTGAGGTTAAGTAAACTCTTGACCACACACAACCAAAATAGATTATTTTATATATAGGCCTATATATAGTATTAATCGCCAGACGCAACACACAATAGTGAGGTGAATAATCTCTTATGTGCTTGTTATCGACAATAGAATATCCCTAGTCCCATACAAGAAATTTGATAATATAATAAAGAGCTCTGTCGTGGATATATGGCTAGCATACGCATCTTCGGAGCGGGAAACCCGGGCTCGTTTCCGGCGTGAGCTCGTGTGTTTCGGATATCACGTTAAGTTCTAAGTGAAAGTTCCATATACTCCCAGTCCTGCAAGCGAAGCTAAACCAAACAACCAAATTCAATAAGAGAGTAAGTGAAATGTGATGTCATCAATTCACTTAGGCATTATACATACAAAATATCTATTACCATAGTGCATATGTATAACTGCAACAATATACATTCGTTGAATGAGGCCTAAAGTCGCAAAAATTAATGATAAGATTACGGTCGATATTCAATATTTCAAGGGAACAACAACACCAAGCCAGCAATGAAAGCGCTAATCATTAATCTATACACTGTTTACCATGATTGTGTCCTGCTAACGTTCTGCAATGATTGTCCTTATAATTGTTTGTATGCCTCAAAGTGTACACGTTAAATATATGAGGAGAAAAGAAAGGTTATTTAAGGATACAGTCTGATATCCTTTTGAGCTGCATTTATGCATTAAACATGTCACATGTATTTATTAAGTTTTTCTTCTTTTTTTTCTTGTGTATGCAGACACAGAAGGTTAAAAGATAAAAATGATTCTTTATACGCATGTTTACAGTTTTGCTTAATATTATTGAGCAATAGCAGAAGATATTATTTGCATGGTACAAGGACATAAAATGTTGATTCAACCTTTATGATAAAATCCTTGTATGATATAAGCTCCGTCCTGTTCTTTCTAAAACGTTATTCATTTTTTGAAAACATGATGAGGACACAATAAAATCATGAATTTATTCAGTACTTCTTCCCACTGACCTCCACCAGAAGGAAGTTTTCTTTTTCTTTTTTTGGAAGGTTTGTTCATAGAGGACATTTTGCCTGTAGACGTCATTACTAAGGGACACGAACAACGGAAATATCTTCTGTTAAGAAAAGAATTATAGTTAACAAAATTGTTCATTATCATCATCATCAAAATTTACTTAATTTTACTCCAGTTTTAATAAATTCATAATACTGATATTGAAACCAAAACCTCACATTATTGTGAACATTTGTCAACACCCACACAAACTACAGTGAATATTTAACAGTGAAGCCATATCTAGCATTTTGGTGCTAGATCTAGCATAATCCACAAGCGTTTAGCATCTAGCATCTTGACTTTTAGCATCCTGGCCAAATCTAGCATAATTTCATTTTACCATTTGTTAAAAAGAAAAAGAACGAAAATTTAGATGGTTTAAAGACCGTCGGGAATTATTCTTTTTAGTTGAAGCGATGTTTGGAGCAATGAAACCAGTCAGTATTTCTGCGGTTGTAATTTTTTGTTGAATTCAGTGCAAATGCAAATGTTCAAAAATAGCAAACGTGACTGCAAAACATATTTACTTACCCATAGTTTTATTACTGCCAACTGACACCTGAATGTGTGATTATCTGGGATGTTTCTGTTCCTTTCAATTTACAACTTGAGAGGGAAGGGATTTAAGCGTCAGGGGACAACTAGTAATACACTAAAAGAAATGCTTCAGGGTTGTGTCGAAAGCGGCATGTTGTGTATATATATTTCTTAAAATGTTATCCATTCATAAAATATAAATTCGACCATCCTCCCCTATAACGTGCCATTTATCATCATTCCTAACAGCAGCGTCATATTAAATTTGTACATGAATACAATTAATACACTTCATTCAAATAATGAAGATAAGTAGGGGCGTGTCTTTAAAATTAGTTAGGAAAGATAATTTTAAAAACCGGCATAATTTACAAAAATCTAGCATAATTCAGACCCGTGTTTGGCATCATCGCGAGTCTCGAGTGTGGCAACCCTGATATTTAACAAACCACACAAGTTTTAGAAAGAGTCTCAACGAATAAGCGTTTGAAAGCAGAAACGCATCAGAGGATAAGTTATGAGATACTGACTTCTTTATAAATATTTTCCGTTTCAAATCTGTGAGTGATATACCTAAATCAAATATAATATGAACCACATTATTTTCATATATACTGATTCAAATTATGACTTACATACCTAAAATTTATTATATTAAATTTGAACTAACACAAAGTCTCAAATCTGATAGATATCTTTCAAGTCTAAGATTCAAATCTATGATCGATATAACATTAAAAATCTACCTCGTTTTAAATCTACAATTCGAACAGGTGTATTCAAGTTATAACACCTCCATTTTTTCTCAGGACTGGTAACAGATAGAAACGTGCTTTTTCTTTTAAAATACACGAGCACTCGTTGTTAATGCGTGACAGAGGTGGCAACACCGTACGGCAGACAGAACTCTAGCCAGTGTTGTCAGATTCAGAATAACAGATTTCCCGCTCAATGCTCTAAAATTTCCCGATCGCTTGCAAAATTTCCCGCCCAGAAAAGATATGTAATTAATTAATTAATTAATTGTTGATTAATTAATCATTATATTAATGACTTCAAATTAAAATTAAATAACTATGAACAATCAATCAAAAGTACATCTTTTCCTGTGCGAGGAGAAATTATTATAGGACCATCTTTCTATTTTCTATCTCTACTTTATTTGGTAGCCTTCAGAGATAAATATACATTTGAGTGTGTGTGTGTGTGTGTGTGTGTGTGAGTGTGTTAGGTACTTCCAAGTATTATGTCCTTTCCTCCTTTCCCTCACTTCACCCTAAAATTCCGTGAATGACTGGCCATAACAAATATAGGAAGCAAAGGGCCATAAACCCTCCCTCCCTTCTTTCTTCTCGCAGAAAACGGATATTGGCGTGATTAACAATCAGTTCCATTTGGTTCGATTTATAAACCTCTCTTCCTGTTCTGGTTCTTTTTACCTTCAAAAACGCTTCCAATCTATGTATTATTCCATGTTAAAAGAGATGAACACAAGAAGTGATAAAGAGACAACATAAAAAGGAAGAAAAGTTGACAGAATGTCCCATTTTCAACCAGAATTTCTCGCATTCCCGCCAATGCTAAGAATTTCCCGTTTAGCGGGAAATTGCCCGTCATCTGACTACACTGACTCTAGCGGCAGCGGTGAGAGTGATGACTGTCTTTGATACCACTCATAGTTTTCTCCATTTGGGTGCGACAGTTCAAACCAGGGAAAACGTTATGTGACAACCTCGTCCTCGCACTAGCCGGTCTGAGAATATGACCAAACGAGTAGAACGTGTTGTGGAGGATCGCCGAATGAGTGTGGAACACATCGCCTCAAGTTAGCATTTCCGTGGGATCTCTGCACACTGTCGTCAGACCGGCTTGTGTGAGACCGAGATTGTCTTGGTTTGTTGTCATAAGACTTTCTTCCTCCTTTGAACTGTCGGCTGTCAACGAACGGACATTAGACAAATCCATAACACCATTATTACACGTCTCATTCAACTGGCGACAAATTTCAAGCGATGTTACACCACGCAAATGGAGAAAACGAATGATTACAAACTATTCTTGTAGTTGAAAACATCGCCATTTTACGAGTATCTTAAGTATCAAAAACAATCATCACTCTCACGGTTGCTGCTAGAGTTCTGTGTGCCGTACGGTTTTACCATCTGTCAGCATTAGCAACGAGTGCTCGCGTATTTTAAAACTAACAGCACATTTCTATCTCTTACCAGTCCTGAGAAAAAATGGAGGTGTTATAACTTGAATGCATCTCGTACTTTGTTTCGAATACAGTGTCTGAAATGTGTACGTTTCATATGTTATTTCAAATCTACAATATCTCAAATCTGTTTGATTCTGCGCTGATAATGTTTCATAAGAAAGTTAAAAATTCACCATAATTTCCGTGACAACAGTAAGTCTCTTTGCCGGTAATTTACTAACTTCTTTGTTTGATTGGTTATCATACACAAGAATTTCACTTAGAACATTTTAACTTGATTCATTATTTCTTCCTTTTGTCCAAAGTTGTCATGTCAATAGAACAAATTCTATAAAGCCGATAGGTTGTCTCATTGCTTGTTTGGTTTCTCAACGTCCCTTTTTAGTATCGAAGCTATATGAGACTTGAAAATATATTTTGACGTATATTCTGAGTCATAAACTAAGGTGCGCGAATTTGATTAAACATTTTTGGAATAAATGGGTTCTGAGTTTAATAACCGATAGGGTCGCTCTAGGTTCGAAATTAACTTTAAACGTGTTCCTATCAGTTGCTAAATTTCCAAATAAAACAACAATAAATCGTGGTAGAGGTGCTGGTTTGTACGTATTATTACATTTCTCTTCAAGGTATTACTTGCCTAATTCTAATAAAATTGTTTGTAATTGAAATTTGAACTTTTGAAAAGACTAAATTGTCCAGCACATGCCTGTTCAAAATATTTTATTAAAGATTCCTTTCTTACAAAACATTTTATTTTAAAAATTTTGTTTATATGTAAATATAACAAATCATTATAACTATGGATTGGAGGCTGGAATAATGTTTTCTTATAGATTTTGTTGGTAAATCAGGGTTCCTACTGTCATTAAAGTCAGGGAAAACTCAGGAAAAATGGTCCAGGTCAGAGAAGCTCAAGTAAAAAGACTGAAAATCAGGAAAAGTCAGGGAAATTTTATAAAATATATTTTTTCTAATATTAATTTTACACTAATTTCAGCTTAGCCAACCATTAATGATCACAGTATGGGACGTTGCTCATTTATGGGTGGTAAATGGAATGTACGTATGAGCAATTGATTGTCTATTATTTGTCTGCATGGAATAAATGTTCTCATATATAAATATTCACCGTTATTTGTTCCTATTTATATGTCAATGTCATCACACTTGTCATGAAAGTCAGGAAATTTCCTGCCAAAGGTCAGGGAGAAGTCACAGAAATAGATTCCTCCAGATCAGTAGTAACCCTGTAAAGGGATAGTTTTTAGACCTAGACAGCGAAGGAACGGTAATTTAGAGCTCCAAGCAAGCTAAAGGGTTTTAGTTAGTAACTCTCAGTGCTCCAGGCAAGCGAGGAGAGTAGAGTTAAATACTCACAGAACTTCAGGCAAGCTAAGTTAGCAACAAATTTATAGAGGTTTAGGCAAGCTAAGAGAAAAGAGTTACTAGTTGCAACTGATGTTGTTGAAGGTTTTGCAGCATCTTTAATAATTTTTGCGGGTGGTGGCGGCACTAGTGTTCTTTTTTTGGTTACATGTCCAGTTGGTGACGATAGTATCCGTCAAGAATTTGTTGATAAATATGAGGCATGAGTAGGATATAACAATATTGTTTACATAACTATGTCTTCAAAGTTCCAAACCACAGTATAAGAAGTAGTACAATGGAAATCTAAATTTTTAAGAAGGTTAACTCATCCTTTTACGCGATTTGACTGATGTTCTAGTGCATTGATAGCAACATTTCACAAGGTATGATTTTAAAACGACTTTAGTTAATTCTTTATTTGTCTGTTCATTTTAAAGCATATTGAATCTAAAAAGTTTGAATATTATAACAAAACAAGAAACTCATTGTGCTTTAGTAAACCTTCATTTTTCATTATATGTTGTTATCTTTTTCTTCTTTTCTTTCCCTTTATAATGATTCTGCAAGGGCGCCCATCAGGGAGGGGCAAGATGGGGCGCTTGCCCCCTCTAAGAGGAAATTGTACTTGGGAATATCGAAAACCCAATAGAATTTTTACATTAGTTACAGCAAAATTTGAAACTATATTTGAAACGTTGCTTATACTTGCCCCCCTTGGAAACCACAACATGGGCGCCCTTGTGATTCTGTACATTTTATATTACGATACTTTACAAAGGATTGTAATTTTGTTCAAAACTGAACGCAGCACTATAATTTACTATTTAAGTTATTTGATTATTTATTGAGTAAATTCCCAGATACAGCATAATTTTGCCATTTTACACAGGGAAATGTTAACAATCAGAAAGTATCAACAACAATAACAACAGCAGTGTCAACAAAGAGTGCAAAAGTAATATTATTTGGCCAACACGCATTTAATTACTCTGTCAAATACCGGGTAGCTCGAAGAACTTTCCACATCAGTTGTTAGATGATTATAATAGTTCGGGACCTTTGTATAATTGCCAACCTGAGACGGGCAAGATGGAATAAGTTGGTATTAACGGTGTTTTGCGGGAAGGGACACATAAGGATAGTTCTTGAAGTAGGGTTTCTGATCTTAAATTCTCATTAACTGTCTTATGAAGAAATTTCAGGTCATAGTTATTTTTGCGTGCTGCCGGGGTCTGGATATTAAGATATCGCAAGTGTTCCTCCTTAGGTAATATCCGAAGTGTTACTTACTATAGCAATAAAGAAATTGAGAATACTGTAGAATCAAATCTTAGAGATGTGACGGTACAGCCATGGCTCATATGGGAGAGCAATATTCGATCCTGGGCCTATTAGTGTTTTACAGAATGTTGCTAATGATGCCGCAGTGTGTAGTTCAGTAAATCAGTAAAGAAGCTCAACATACGCATTGATTTAACTATTTTTTAAAAATTAGTTTCTTAACTAATAACTAACTTTTCATTATTAAAATACAGATGTCTATTTCTTTTGGTAAATGACAATTACATTCCCTTAATACATATTGTTAAATCATCAGTATTTATACTGTAATAATTAATGTCCGGATTTGTATGTAATTACATATTTTTCCTTCATATGTAGGTTCATCAAATCCTTAAATGTTTGTGATTCACACCTGTAGGGTGCTTTAAATCAAGTTTCATATTACATATTTTTACATATTTTGACCAATATTACATATTTCTATGGTTTCTACATATTTTTTGTACATAAAACTATCTTAAAATTTTGCGTTTACTGAAATTTTAATTTAAAATTAAAAAAAAAATACTCTCTCCAATTGTGCAAGGCTAGCATCTAGATTCAATTTTGTCACATCTATCTTTTCGTTTCTTTACCGAAAGAGAAATCTCTCTCTCTCTCTCTCTCTTTATTTGTCAAATCATGTTTCGCAGAATTTTCGCCGATAACAAAAGAAATATAAGAAGAAACAAGTAAAAATCCTCCCTCCGGAGTACATTAACAGCGCCCTTTATTCTCAACTCTGGAGGAAATAGATCACGTGCCTGACAGACGACTGGCTGGGAAATTTCTAAAATGAAGTCTATTTGATTGTTATCGGAGGTCGGATGGAAAAAAAAAGATGAAAGCAAATCCTGCAATTCAAGTTAAAACTGTATGCTAATGTGCTTCCAGAAATTTACTGCAAGAGTTCGTTCCAAGAAGCTGGCGAAAATGGCAATATCATAGCAGGTAACCTAAGATTTCAAAGAACTTCGCTTGTTCAACTGAATGACAGGAGGACAGTAATCCAGTATTTCAGATGCAAAACGCATGTGTTCTGTATTGACCGTCGAAGTTAGAAATGGCTCCGGTTGCCTCAACTTTATCCGCGAAATTGTGATCCTGGGTAACTATCGATGATGCGTTTACTACGAACGGTAAAGTGGTGTTGTGCCAAGTGTGTGATAAAAAATTTGGATGTTCAATGAAATCTCAGTTAGAACATGTACAAAGTGCACTCCATGCAAGAAATAAAAATTTGCGAACTGCAAAAAACAAGTACTCTTAACACAAATGCATCAAGATACTTCAGTGAATGAGTTTTTCAAAGACTTGTGCCAAGCAATGATAGCAGCAAACATTCCTTGGAACAAAGTTCAAGTGCCAAAATACCGTGCTTTTCTGGAGAAGTACTGCGGGTGTCAAATTCCTGACGAATCCACTCTTCGAAAGTGTTATCTCGAAGTTTGTTGTAGGAAAGCTATAGATACCATTAGGGCAGAAATAGGTAGTTCATATATATTTGGATTTCTGTGGACGAAACAACAGACGTTTTGGGACGTTATGTAGCAAATTTAGTGATTGGAAAGTTAAGTGAAGATGCTCCATCTAAATCCTATCTTATTGCGAGTAAATTGCTGGAACGCACGAATCACTCCACGATTGCTCGCTTTGTAACGATGACCCTAAAGTGTTGTGGTCGGAAGGACTTCAGGAAGAAAAAGTCCTTGTTCTCTATACAGACAGTGCAACGTACATGTTAAAAGCGGCTAGAGCACTTACAGATTTTTATCCTCATTTAATTCATTTCACCTGTATGGCCCATGCTCTTCAGCGTGTTGCTGAAGAGGTGAGAGACAATTTTGCGAAGTAAATCAACTAGTTTCTTCCACGAAAAAATGTTTGTTAAGGCGGCACACCGTGTTTAATTTTACAGAGATCAACTGTCAAACGTGCCACTTCCTCCGGAGCCTGTGCTAACGCGATGGTGTACTTGGATACAGGCAGTAAATTTCTACAATGAACATTTTCCAAAAAATAAGCCTGTTGTTCATTCATTCCATCGGAATCTGCTGTGTCAGTTGGCATTGCTCAGGAACTGTTTAATGACTCAAAAGTAGCGCGTGATATCGTATACATAGACAGCAATTATGGTTGGCTACCTACAAACATTAAAAAGCTAGAGACCGTTGGGCGGCCTCTTCCGGAATTCATGGAAATCATAGAGGATGCAAAGAAACTGCTGCAAGATGTGTGTAGAGATGTAGGAGAAACAGTTCGAAAGAAACTAAATGCAGTGCTGGAAAGAAACCCGGGTTACGACAGGCTATTGGCAGAGTGTGAGATTTTCAGTGGTGAAACAACCCCTCCCCCCTTGAAGATATTTCCCCAACTACATCCTCTGTTGAAATACGCTCCTATTACCTCATGTGATGTGAAGAGATGATCCTGTGCATACTAGAATATTTTTTCCGATCGCCGACAAAATTTTACTTCTGATCATTTGGAAATGTACCTTGTAACCTAATGTGCAACAACACACATTGAACTGCAAGCACATATTTGTAAGTACTTTATTTCAAATTAAAAATGTTCATTTGTGGAAATATTCTTAAATCTTAGTTCAGCTGGTATTGTTTAAAAGATATAGGACTGCTTTTCCCTGCACGAAATAAATATATATAAAACAATACGTTTCGTCTTAAGTTGCTTTTAGTATTTAAATTTGTATATTGCGTATAATTCATTTCAAGATTGGGTGACGGATGCGCATTTAGTGTAAACTGTTCTAGATTTGAAACGGGACCACACCACATCATATGAGATTTCTGACGTAGAAATGCCGTATGCATTGCTTTTCTCGGGGCTTTCCTGTTTCTCTCTAGCCGATTCACATCTTCCTTCATTCGTGTCTGATTTTTATTACCCTACAATCAGTCACGTCAGTGACATATGGCTGTCTCAGCTGTTCAAGCATTTCACTTCATTGGGGGACTTGCATTAAGCAGGATAAAGTGTAGTAGATTTTCCTTTTTATTTTCATAATTCGTTTAAATATTGCATACTCACACGCTTGTTAATATTACGTTTTCATAAATATGTAACATATGTAATATTACATATTCTTGTAAATAATATTACACATTTCTTACATTTTAAGCGATTTTTGTTACATATTTATGTACATATTTACAGGGTTGATATTACATAAAAATCCGGACTCTAGTAATAATTATTATTTCACGTTTACAAACAAATCTGCAGTGAGCAGGTAGAACATAAACATAAATCTTGTTTCTTAGACCATTGTTCGACTTAGTTCATAGGAAATGGGAAAATTTAGGGAAATCCGTGAACCTCACCTTTTCTGGCTGTAGACTCGTTTCCAAAGTTAGGGATTCTTGAAATATATTCACTTTATTCTTCAAATATATTTATTGTATATTATCAGCATATTTTTAACGCAAGCAGAAAAAGGAATCTAAGTTAGGCAGAAAACTAATTAAAGGAATGGTTACTATATACGTCTCATGTATATTTTAACAGTCTTGAAAGCATATAAATCTACTCGTGCTGACTTGCGTAATGATAAAGTGAGAATGACATCGTTTACATAGGTGAATGGTTTAGTTCACCTTTGTGTCATCAACAAAGTTGAATGTTAATATAACATGTTTCAGTCTACGTCGGAACTAAAGCAAAATACTTAGAATTAAGTGATAAGCTTTAGTATATATGTTTGACACACATAACCACTTTGGATTTCCCCTCCACAGGAGAGCAGAACATATATGAAGGGACGTGAAAAGTAAGTTAACAGGTTAAGTTAATATTCATGGCAGCATTAATACTTAAGTTCAGTGCTTCCTTCCATCAATAAATGTCGAACTTTTAGCGTAACATTAAAACAAGCAAACAGAAAGAAAGAAGAAAAGCGAGAAAGGAGTGGGAACTTTTAGTTCTCCTTTAAGTTTGACACACATTAAATCATCCATTTTTTCTTCGTTTAAAACAAGCTAAATATGCCTTTAGCATTTGTACTCAAACTAGGCGTACTACATCACTTTTTTAAAGTTGTGCAAATCCACTTTTTAAAAAATGGACGAAACAAAGAAATTAAAATTTAAAATCTTAACCATTCCATTTAGCACTAACATAAAGATTAATTCAACAAGTGTAAGCTTCCTAATTGCGAGAGAAAGTCGTCTATCATCGAGTGTTAAGGCATATATTTATTGTTTTGCAAAAATTTCACTAACATGTAAGTCTGCACCCTACGTGTGATGAAGTGTAAATCGGGAACTGAAACTCTACACCTCACAGTACTCCATATACTTGTAAAGCAGGTCAAAGTCTACCAGTATCAAAATTTTGATCCAGATATGTTAAGTTTGGTTAAACTTGTACGATTCAGGAAAGAAGATCAAGGACAAAAATGAAAACATTTTCCCAATCTGATCCCAATTAAATTTAATTTAAGTATGAACTTATGGCGGGGAAGTACCAACCGAATAGACAGAAGGACAGTTGTCATCCCGTACTATCTGGTGATAGCAAAAGGATCAGAAGTTCCTCTCCTCTCAGATGATTTTGTACCAAAATGGAAAAATATAACGTTACTTACAAATAATTCTCTATCCCCTCCATTTTGAAACCATTGAGCGTAACATACACAAACCTAACATCGTGTTTAGAATTATGTAGAGAATATTTAGCTGAAGAATAGCTTAAATGCATTTGGATCGTATAAACGTCTGATTTTCTTAAATTTAGTTAATAATCCTTATTACAAAACAAAATACGAGGGTCACTACGAAAATTGTGAGATACGCATTGTTGTTGCACAGTATTTGAATTCCAACAATTGCGTTCGGTAGTGGTATCCAGACCGAAGAAGCGAAGCAAGTTTCAACTCGCCTCGCTTATCGGCGTGGCCGTATCGCCTTCACTTGTTTGTTGATGTGAGCAGTATTCGGATATCTAGAATGGAGCTCGAAAGGGAACATTTTCGGGCAATGATCCTTTACGATTTCAAAAGTCGTTTGAACGAGACACAAAGCCTTGACCGTTTGCAGGGGACATTTGGGGACCTTGCTCCTTCCCGTGCTACAATTTTTCGGTGATTTGGTGAATTCAGAAGAGGCCGGACATCGCTTAAAGATGAGAGAGCTACACGTCCGACAATAGCTATGTCAGATGAAAACATTGCCGCTGTGGAACATATGATTCAAGAAAATCCTCGAACAACTTTCAAGGACATTGAATCTACAGTGAACATTGGCTCGCCAGCAGTAACAAAAATTCTTCATGATCATTTTCGGCTCAGGAAGGTTTCATGTCGTCGAGTGCCTCACACTTTGACTGAACAGCAGAAGCGCATGCGTGTGGAATGGTGTGAAGAAATGCTTGCAAGATTTGATGGATGCGATTCTCGACGCGTCTCTGACATTGTTACTGGTGATGAGATTTGGATCTATCAATTTGACCCTGAAAATAAACGCCAGTCTACAGTTTGGATCTTTCCAGACGAAAATCCAAACACAAAAGTGAAGCGAACGCGAAGTGTGGGGAAGAAGATGGTCGCAACTTTCTTTTCCAAACCTGGTCATGTTACAACTGTTCCACTTGAAGAACAAAGGACTGTTACTGCTCAGTGGTACACCACTGTTTGCCTAACAAAAGTGTTCCAGAAACTTCGGGAACGGTGTCCAAGAAGTGGATTGCGTGGGATCCTGCTTCATCATGACAACGCGTCCGCACACACGGCCAACATCACAATTCAATTTTTAGAATCTACGAAGGGCAAACTTATGACTCATCCGCCGTATAGCCCTGACCTGGCTCCGTGTGATTTTTTTTTGTTCCCCAGGATCAAAGATCGCATGCGTGGGAAGAGATTTTGACGCCCTGAAGAAGCTCTAGTGGCTTACGAGAATGAAATTTCAACACTTGAAGAAAGAGACTGGCAACAGGGCTTCCAAAAATGGTTTTCGAGGATGCAAAAGTGTGTACAGTGTAATGGTGAATGCTTTGAGAAAATGTAAGTGTTAAATTGATTTTAAGTATATAAGTTATTTCACATCTCAAAATTTTCGTAGTGACCCTCGTATACCAGCCTGTAAATAATGCTAGCATGTAACATTAAAACATTTAAGAGTTACGAGTTACATAAATGTGTAGTCAGAAATACAGTATTTAGATAATTTTCATCCTCATAGTAAATACAAGACGTACCAGTCTCTCATTCATATAAGTCCCTAGGTTGCTTTCTGGTTAAGTTGTCGCTAGTTGCTCTGCTTTCTACCGGACACTAAGAAATGTTGCTAATATTTAGGCAATTTACAGACAAGCCTGAGGCTTGAGGGGGAAGAAAATCTAGTACAGTGGTTCTCTATCGGTGTGTCACGACACATTGGTATGTCATGAAGTCCCATAGGGTGTGTCGCGAAGTTTTGGAATTTAATGAACTATAGTTAGAATCAATTTTGATGTAGCTTGTTCCAGTCAACACCTCCAACGGCAGCAACAACAATGTCAAGTACTACATAGGGTCACTACTTTATATAAACTTATTGTCTTACACTATTATCAGTGGCGTACGCAAGGAGGGTTTCGGGGTTTTAATCTCTTTGAGCACGATATCATGCAAAAATAAGCATTTACTTTATTAAGACATATAATAAGACAAATAACAAGTGTGTTGTGATGCATGTGAGGCATACAATAAAGTGTGTTATCAGTGAAAAAGGATTGATAACCATTGATCTAGTATATTTTAAATACTACCCCTTAACAAATGTTTTATTATTTCGAAGTTATATGTACCACACCTACACTTACAATTTTAAAAGTTTTTGAAAGTTGTTTCGATATAACGCTATTTAATAAATGATTTCTGGAAAATCAATATAAGTTATGTGCTATGAAGTTGTTGGTTTTTACAAGAAACTAAAAGAAAAATCCTGGAACTTTCTTCGTTCTTACAGAACATATATAAAAATCAATGCTTTAAGAGATATGAAATCAATGTGTTAACGCGCAGTTCTCTTTTGAGTTTTCAGTTTTATTATTTTATTAAAGTATCGTAATAGTTTCTACATTTAAGAAGAATCTAAATCCGTGCTTGGGTTATATACTAGTATAGCTATATAGGAATGTATATAAATGAATTAACTTATATATAAAAGAATAAAAAAATTGTTTTCTAGTGTTCATTAAATTTGTACAATGATAAGAACAATGTAATATAAAATAGTTCTTTTTTCATTATTGAAATGATTTAGAGTATGATACTGTACTTCGAGTAAATATTGCTCAATGCTTTAAAAATTACTAGATAATAATTTTAGAAAGAAATTTACTTATAAAAGCATATTAATTAGATAGATTATTTAATTTCATTTAACACCTATAAGGTGTTATTTTAAAGTTGCGGATATAAATTCATTTCGAGTACATAAGCATTTTAGTTCTATCAAATTATGATGGATTATGGCAGTAGATATGTTCTTCGTAAACTTAGTGTTCACTGACTTATCTGCAATTAATTCACTAGAAAACATTGTTCAGTTATTCTTGCACAATATTGTAAATTACAAAACGTTATAGTAAATTATATCTGCCATTTACTAACACTAGAAGTTTTCGAAATGTTGGTATGGAGAAGAATGGAAAGAATTAGCTGGATTAAAAGTATGAGAGGGTGTTAGAAATACTGGGGCGAAAAGAACAATTTTAGATATTAGGAAGAAAAGGAAGAGAAACTGGTTGGGACATTGGGTACGAATGAACTGTATCATGAGGGACATGCTAGAGGGTATGGTGTCAGGAAAGAGAGGGAGAGGGTGAAGAAGACTACAATTAATGGACGATATCAAAACAGAGAAATTGTACATGTACACGAAGAGGTTAGCGGAAGACCGTGGAGAATGGAAGCTTCTCAGTTTCAGCAATGACCTGCCAATAATGGTAGAATACCTATGATGATGAGGAGGATGATGGATGATTTGCTAACAAATCTTTTCCACTTTGCCAATGTTAATTAAAATTAATTTATTTTTATATTTGCTAATAATTGTTTCTATGTTTTTAGTTACATATATAAGCAGTAGATAATGTTATAATCGATAGTTAAACCTCTGTTATCCTTAGTTCTGTTTAAAACTATGTTTCTTAGTCTTCTATAAGATATTTCTTTCTTGTTTCATAGAGGTGCGTTTCTCTCAATTCTAAGTAAATTTTATTGTAAATGATTATGTTTTCATGATTATATTAAATATCATCTATGATATGATGAATTATGGTATAGTTAAATGAATAAATAATAAGTAGGACAATCCAAAAGCATAAAAAGCATAACAGCAATTTACAGATATTGTTGGTACCTTCAATATGGTTGTGGCTGTGTAAAGGTCCAGAAGAAACTAATTTTAAAAACATAATAAAGCATAATTTTGGAAAATAAAGCATAAAGCATAATTTCAAATATATAGCACAATTCTTGGAAAATTACGGTATGTTAAACTGCAAGTTTAACATACCGTATTAATATTTTTAACTAATATTTACAGTGCAAAACCTTTGAGAACATAACAATGCAACAATGATAAGCTTATTTTTATTTCTGTAAACTTTTCGGTGTAATTGTTTGAAGTGGAGGGAGGGAAAAAAAGGAAAACAAGAAGAAATCTTTCCTCCAACAATGAATAAACAATAGTTTTATTCTAAGTGTAACTGTGCAGATATGTATGATGATTCGAAATGTACAAAAAGTGCACAAGAACTCCACATGTGTACCTCTTGAACTTGAGCACATTTGGTGGCATCTTTCACTTTCCGTTTTTCTAAGGGGCATACAAGTGATAAAAAAAAAATGACTCGAGTAAAGCATATCTCTTTATAAGTGCATTAAGTAGAAAGTTCATTAAATATGAAAGAAACTGGTTGCATAAAATATTAATAAATAGATCAAGATATTTAGATTATTTAATGTATAGTAAATATTATACATTATACACGATTTATGTTAAACAATGATTGAAATTAACGATAAAGCATAATGAAACATAATTTGGAAAAATATAAACCATAATTAAACAAAAAAATAAAGCATAATGTGCGTTGCTCTAATAATAAGTATAAAATACGTGTAAAATTACTATTAATTGCACTGCACAAATTCCATACAAGTCTTCACGCCATTTTCAAAATAAACTCTCTAGATAGCTCAAGATTCTCATTAGGTTGTGTGTAAAACTGAGAAGTCAAAACAGAGAGTTTGGACGTCAAACTTGAGAACACATTTATTAGCCTATTATTTTAAAATAATATAAAACAACTTTATATACATTATTTTGATCAATCACCTTCTGCCATTTTTCTGGCAACACCATAATCTCGTCGCTATAGACTTCTGTAGCTTTGAGCGAAAAGTTGTGATTGTAATACACGGTTTTCACAGGCCTCTTTTACAACTAACTTAACAAAATTCAGGAAATTCTGCAGAGACCAAAATAAATGATAGTCTAATGGTGCAGGTCCTGGCTATATAGCGGTTACATTAAAATCTGCCACTTAAGTTCTTGCAATTTCTGACTGGTTGTTAAAGATATATATGCGATCTGGCATTGTTAGCGTCGTATACGAAAAACATTTTGTTGACTCCATTCATCCATCCTTTACCTTGATGATTTATTGTTTTGGGTACCGGGTTCAACTTTAGAGCCATTGCCACACATGTGAAGCAGTGTTTCTTCCAGACATGTTTTTAGGGCGCTTCCCCCCCCCCCCCCGAGCTCTGAGAGTGCCTTCCGGACGAGACCAAAATAATAAGTCTATAATATAATATTATAATAAATAGAATAGTACCAGCAGTGCCCCCCGAAATACTCAATGTGCCCCCTCGGAACATTTTTCTGAAAGAACGACTGATATGAAGTGCAGCGGCATATGTACTGAAAGGCATATAATGTTGATAAATGAGACGCAACTGTCGCAGCCTCTTTTGCGTATAGATGATGTTGTAGGCAGTCTTCTGTATTGGCACTAGCTGGCGGTAGATGGTTTCAGAGTTCTTGGATGAGCTGTTGAGTGTAGGTCATAACTAAGCATGAGTCGCCATGAAAGAATGGGAGAAGTCTTCTACTCTGGAACCTTAGGAGGTACTGTTGAACTAGATGGCAGGAGATCAGTGAAGAGTTCCATGACGATAGTGAATTCACTGCAGACATCAGGAGCGGTTTTTAGTTTCGGCATGTAGGTTCGTATTGTTTGCAGTTTGTTAGAGAGCTGTAGATTCTTCAGAAGCTGAAGAAGTTCTTTGACGGTCGTTAGATCTTCAGAGGTTGAACTGCTTCCGGATGACGTCTGTGATTGTGAAGTGCTTGAAGTGCGTGCGGCGTAGGTTGATTGTTATGATCTTGTTGATTCTGATGTTGAAGTATGAGATGTAGAATTGACTGGAGATGGTAAGGTACAGAGGTTGAATTGATGTTTGCAGAGTTCGTTTTCTGTATGGCTTGAAGGATTTGCTAAATGCGTGAGCAGCCTGAATAATTAGCAGGATGATCTTCCGAGCAATTGACACAGTTTGCTTATGCATATCTTATTTTCTTAGCACAATCATATGTCCAATGTGAGTCAGAACATTTAACGCATGGAGCTTGATATGTTGATTGTGTATGTCCAAAGCGATTTGTAGCACTGCAAATAATGTTTTTGTTCAAGCGGTTCAATACGAACTCTCATGTGAAGCAGTAAGTCTTTTTTGGAGAGTGTAGTAGTAGCATGAAGAGTTTTCTTCAATATAACCTTGAATAATGGGATAGGAATTTTCCCTTTCCAGTCTCGCCGTTCTGGGTGGTCATTTACGTGACAGAGAAAACAGGATACTACACTACTTTTCACCATTTTTTCTGAATTGTTAGGTGCAATAGCGCAACTTGTCGATAGTAGAAATCCAAATCTATCTTTCTGTCCGACGCACAGTGGTCCGAAACTGAGAAAAAGCGATCAAAAATCGATTTTGTCAACTTCGCCTCCTATGAAATCGGTATTGATATTTGATTATAAGAATGTCTCCTGCTTCCCGATTCGGAGTTTCAGGACATAGGTATATTTTTGCTGTCTATAAAATGCATGTTAACATGCAACAAATAAAAGTGCCGAAAAATCAGTAAAATATTAACCAAACAATATGATATGTTTTAATCATTTATATCGTTTCTGAGGTCGATGAACGCGGTTGGATAGTACATTGGACTCAAATACTTGTATTTAGTGAAGAGTTTTATTGGTTATTTATTGTCATATCATTCATATGATAGATTTATTAGTGTTGCCTACAAGTTACATATACGCTGATGTTACTAGTTCTGCAGTCTAAGCTTAACCTTGCTTATCTGTAAAATAGGGTTTATTGAGTTGTCCATGAGTAGTACAAAGGTTGAGCGTTGGAAATAGGTGCACCCAAGGGCTCCTGGAGGACTCAGCCCTATCTAACTGCAAATGCATGATGAGTAATGTTGTAGTGATCGCAATCCAGATCTGCTACCCGAGCCTCACAAAGGGAAAGGGCATATTGTCTTGTACGTAATTTGGATTGCCCTTCGTCCCTGAATCAATGTTGTAGTAAGTCTCATACGTAGTGCAGTGATAAAATATCAACCATGTGGAACTGCTGTATATTACACGCCAATGCAATAGTATATAAGAAAATTCTATCCTGAATCTTTTAACCTTGCCGAAACAACGTAATCCTGAACTAAATTTCATTCCGATAAGTATTAGTGTTTCTTCGAAGATGGTGCGAATGCAAAACCGCGAACTTTACTTTCGTATCCTAAGTCCAAACACACATTTGTTTTACACCGTCTTTTTATTAGCTGCACATACAATTAGAGGGAGAGCGCATTGAACCTGTAACCGCTTCTCAGATGCATATTAACAACTGTCATAACTTCGTACTGGCTAGCGATGTCCAATTCACATAAAGCGTCAACATGTTATGTTTTCAATTTATAAACTACATATATGATTCACAATGGTTGATTTCAAGATGGCGGTTTTCATTGTTCTGTGTCCTCCCCAATTTCTCCTCATCTTTATTACTCCTCTACGTTGTTACTTTCGTGATATTTTGCAGTACTTGACATTTATGCGAGGGATTTCCATACTTTTGGACCATCCTGTATACATATAACTGCGCATATTGCAGCAGGGGTTCACCTAACCACTTTCACAGTAATTGCAGTCGATTCAGGAAGGATAATTATGTATAGAGCGGTAGACAGACGTCCGTCAACTTCCGTTGTTTCGGAATAAACTATTTTTGACCGCTTTATCTCAGTTTCCGACCACTGTGCGACGGCAGAACTTTTGATACACGATACTCTTCCAGTCCTACCAAATTATTTCTTGTACCCAGGAATCAAATGTTTTGTCAGAATAAATGTTTCATTTATTATGGTCATCTGGCTGTTGTGGTATTTACTTTCTTCCTTTTTCATAAAAGTTTCAGACTATTTTGTTTTCTGCAGGTATCCAATACTATACGTATATTCACTTTATATATTGTAATAATCAATTTGTTATTATCAGACGCTGTTAAAATCACATTGAACTGTCCTGATTGGTCAATGTGTTTAAAATGCTTTTGCTCATTAGAGAAAATCCATTTTCATAAAAACAGATTTATGTGATTTATGTACTAAGAAAATATGAATGTGACGTTAACTAAAATCAATCACTTTGAAATTATCTTAGTTTCCTTATCTTACGTTAGTGTTCTAGGGGCTGTTCTACAGGTCTGTATTTTATTCCCACTGTAAGTTTACTAGGTTTTCGCTACTGTTGTATTCAGAATTCATGCTTTCGAAATCCCGCTTAGTGACTTGAGTTGAAAGCTCCGTTGATTTTTTCTCTGTTATCGAATTGAAATTTGTAGCAAAAAAATACTACAAAACTGCATGCAATGGAGAGTCCTGACATGAAATTCGACAAACATATATCAAAGGACAAGAAAGGATATATTGTCGGTCATTTTCTTACATCAAAAGATTATAGTTTTTATCGCTGTCTTTTCCTTTGAAGTTTTACTGCGCGAGCTTAAAAGCGGGTTTGTTAAATTACTACAAAGCGTCTAGTCTTTATATGAAATCTATTACACTTCCTTGAGCTGCATTCCATTTTTCAATGCTCAGAAGAGTCGTTAAGAAAACGAGGCAGTTTGTTATTCATTGCGTGATGTTCTGTTGTTTCTGCGAGCCATTGGGCGCGACTAAATCTCAATGGGAGGAGTTCTCTGTTGAAAGCTTTCAATCGTAAAAGTGAAATTTAAGTATATTAATAAAAGTCCCTGTAGGGGGCAGCTTCTAACAAGGTTTTTTACTGTTGTCGTATCGTATACCGGTACTTACCATTTGAAAGACATGGCGACTCTTAATTTGATTTACAGTCACCAATGTAAACTGTACTGATAGTTTCAGGTCATGCCTTCTAATATAGAATGCATGCTCTAATACTTGCTTTAGTTATTGTGAGAATCAGTGATGCGTGAAGCAAGTCATGATTTCAGAGGGAAAGCCTTAAATACATGGAGGGAGAGGATATAAATATATTTCAATATTACTGTAAATATATTGCAATACATGTAAATAAACATCAATATTTAGAGATGACATCTATTACTACTGTAGTGTTTTTATTTCAAGACGTTTTACGACTTGTGAAAAAAAGAAAAACAAGATTCGTAGTTCTGAGAAACAGGCTACTGAAAAAAAAAGACAGCCTTCCAGAGTTCAAATTCGCAGAAATGGACCCGGATCCTACCCAATTTCTCTTCTGCACTCAAACAAATGCATTGTTTCCTGATTTTTGTCACATAGAGTATACACATTCCCTGCAGTATGTAAAAAAATGGCTTTTTAATTTCGACCTTTATTTGATTTTTCCAGAAACAGTCAATTAGAAATAATAGTATATATCGCATACGATTGATATAAAACATTCAATATTGACAATAATTGGAATGGTGGTAGACCTTCTTGATGAGTTTAGTACTCTTATGAAATATTGTGGTATGGTGGTAGACTTTCTTTATGAGTTTAGTACTGTGAAATATTGTGGTATGATGGTAGACTTCCTTGATGAGTTTAATACTGTGAAATATTGTGGTATGGTGGTAGACTTCCTTGATGAATTTAGTACTGTGAAATATGGTGGTCTGATGGTAGACTTCCTTGATGAGTTTAATACTGTGAAATATTGTGGTATGGTGGTAGATTTCCTTGATGAATTTAGTACTGTGAAATATTGTGGTATGGTGGTAGACTTCCTTAATGAATTTAGTACTGTGAAATATGGTGGTCTGATGGTAGACTTCCTTGATGAGTTTAATACTGTGAAATATTGTGGTATGGTGGTAGACTTCCTTGATGAGTTTAATACTGTGAAATATTGTGGTATGGTGGTAGACTTCCTTAATGAATTTAGTACTGTGAAATATTGTGGTATGGTGGTAGACTTCCTTAATGAATTTAGTACTGTGAAATATGGTGGTATGATGGTAGACTTCCTTGATGAAATTAATACTCTTATGAAATATTGTGGTACGCAGGTCTTTTGTTTCCCGAGTCATAGGTCATCAAAATTGGAGCTTGAACTTGGTCAAATTTTCGCAAACGAAAAAGATGTAAGACATCCGATCTTTACCGAATTTGGTATGGTGGTAAATATTGATACGCTTAGTAAGTACATTCATTCATTGATCTTACACACTGAAGTCATTAGCTTTACAATATTTGGGAGGACAATCCTACATTTCACATTCACAGGCAATTGTTTTAACTGCACACTACGTTTTTGTTTGATTTAATTACACAGAAGAAATTTAATGGTTTATGGTAGCTCATGCAGTTAAAAAGAAACGTTCATAAGCATATAAGTACAGGACGAATCTAGAGGGAGAATGACTGGGAAATATATTCTCCCTACTCGCTGAAATACGAAAAATACATGCAAAATTCTATATTATATAATGAAAAGAAAACAATACTTTAAGAAAACAATATGTCCTGAAACAATATTACCCCCGTCCGAAATAAAATTCCTAGTTTAACCCCTCGAAGTGCGTACAAACTCCAAGGCCTAGCGCACGAAAAACATGTTATTCATGTCAAAATAATATACATACAATAGAAAACTTACCAAAAGACCAAACGGTAGTCTTCTCTATTACTAATCTTATTTCTCAGTGCCAGTATAAAACTGAGTCGTTCTTCGAAACAAAATTGGAACATTTTTTTTTAAAAAAAAGAATACTGTCTAAAAGTGTTGATAAGTTTAACAGATTGTCACATGATTTAGTCTTTTCTAGGTCGTAAAAAAAGACAAATATATTTTCAAGCGATGAAGAGAATTGAAACTTCTTTCTATTTTACAGTTTGAATTCGGTAAAAGCAACAGCAGTCAAAGAAGCGTAACCATACTTGATACTAAACTTTTTTCTTCAAGAGTCATTTCACAAAAAGCACAAACTTCGTTCTTAACATAAGCAATATTTTCATTCTTCAGAATTCAATACTTTAAATTCTAAGTTTAAACATTATACGTGAATTTCCAGATGATCACCGCAGCTCTACCCCTTTAGTAGCACATTTTCCACCATTAGAGTTTGCTTAATTCCTGGCTGGTCGAATTTATTTATTCTTTAATCCCAAAAGAACTGAGTCAATCATCTCGTTGTGTTCTCTTCTACATTTGTCTGTAGATTTAAATGTATAAAAAAAAAAAGGTTGAGATCTTTTTTGGGCATTTCTTCAGTCTTAGAAGAATTATTGGAGAAAGATGAGGTTCTTCATTTTTTTCTTCAGAACACAAGCCATCAATGCTGCTTGAGATTACTGTCACATATTTTAGGAATCCTGACAGAGTAACAGTTCTTCCTTGAAATGTTTCATCCAATAGTTCAAGATACGGTAGCAATTCTAGAGCCGTAAAGCGCCCAAGATAGCCAACCTCATCTTCGAAATTGTGAAGCAAACTACTAGTTTTCTCGTACTAATCTTCAACCAACTCTTTTTGGTATTATTTGATATTTGAAATCTTTAATGAAATGAAATCTTTAACGTCCCATGGTTATGCCGGTTAGGCTAAATAAGACGGTGATAATGAGAGATGAGTGAAATGGTGGAATGAAGAAGGTGGGAGGAAACGGGAGAACCCCGAGAAAACCCACGAGCACGGTGTTTGTCCACCACAAAGTCCACACGGCGCGAGCTGGGATCGAACCAGGTACCTCAAGCACCGGAGGTGATATTTGATATTTTTTTTTATACTTTCTTCAATCTGATATTTTCTATACACTCAACGAGTTAGATACAGAGGACGTATCTTCAAAATGTTTGTCAAAGGACTACATCCAATATGCTCTTGAATATGATGAAATTTAGTGTGTTCTCGTTCCCTTCTAATTTGTCCATTCTACAATTATCATCCATCTCCTATCATCGAAGCATAATCATGAGACCTAACTCAGTAAACTATCTAATTATTATTTGAGAAGTTTATTTTCAAAAAGAAAACATTTCCATCTCCAGTTTTCTTTCTTTTCTTTTCTTTCTTCCTTTCTTTCTTTTCTTTCTTTCTTTCTTTCTTTCTTTTTTTTTTGTTGGTAAATTGACCTTTAACGGTTTATGAATCCATAGAGTGAACGGAAAAGTTTCTGGTAGCAGTCACAATGTAAAGTTAGTCGTGTCTCAATAATAATAATAATAATAATAATAATAATAATAATAATAATAATAATAATAATAATAATAATAATAATAATTATTATTATTATTATTATTATTATTATTATTATTATAAAGAATTAGAAAAGGAATATATCAACCTCATTCGTTCACTTTTACTGTAAAAGTAGGAATTATGGAACATTTCATACTAGAGCCTTGGAAGGCGTTGAAGTTCAATTTCGCAGAAAATGGAGATGAAAACGTTCCCTTATGAAAATAAGGTCTTCATTTAGAACAAAAATAAATGAAACAACCTAAATGTTAGCGTCAGACTAGCACCTAGAAATGTTTGCTGGGAGGGGTCCAATATATCTATGTGATATTGAACATGTCTTATTCTGCACTTGGATAGATGATATGTAATTGTTAATAACTGCAACCTATACCGCATTTTTACAAATATATATATGACTAAATTATAAGGAAAGAAAGAGTACAGATGAGGAGTAAAATCAAATCTTTAACTTACATCAATCATTTCTCTGTTAAACCAGGGGTAAAAGTGAGGGAGAACGTGGGGGACTTCGTCTCCCGTCTCCAAAAGATATGTACGGCGTCCCCCCAGTTCCTAAAAAATTACAATGGGCAAAGATAGGCAGAATAAGGGTGTAACGTTATGCCGCTACCTACCGTACCCTTTACCTTTCCAGATGCACTTTTACCCTTGTGTTAAATAAGTATAACTGTTAAGAAAGGCTACAAATGTTAATCTATTGTGCTGCCAAAATGTCTTGAGCCGTGGCAAAAATGCGAACTAAAGCTCCCACCCTCGAAATTCACGCGTTGAGCCAATAAGGGTTGAGCTGCTGCTAAGCGAGAGAGTCTTAGCGAAAGGGAGTGGAATTCCTTCAGCCGATAGCAGCGCCTGGAACGGAAGACTAGGGGTTAAGTCAATTTGGTATATCTATAGTAACGATTTTTTGGGGGGGAAGGGGGTCCATACCCGATGGGATCCCCGTGGTTGCCCCCATGATTTGAATCATAAGGAAGTAAATATGAAACAGCTCACTAGCTATGTTGCAAATGCAATTTGCATTTATGATAAGGTTTGAAAAAAAAATCAGCGAAAAGTGACTTTTTCCCACTAGTTCCTATAAGAAAGAATGCTAGTACGAGTGATTAGATTTCGTTACAAGGTAACGAATCAATTTGTCAATACTGCTTTAGTCCATTTGATAACGAAATAAACATATTATGCTCTAGATTTGACGGTAATTTTGGATTTAAAACTAAAACAGGGGACCCCCGCTTAATCTAGTGGCTAGCACGCCTGACTTAGGTTCGCGTAGTCCCGGGTTCGATTCAGGCCGGTAGCCAGCCCAAAAATATAGAGGGGGCCCGGTAGAAGTTAGGGGGGCCGATCCAACCATATTATAGTTCATCACCATATTATAGTTCATTTGCAAGCCTACCATGAAAATTTTAGGGAATACGGGCCTGGTTCGATTCCCGCTGGAGGTACGGTTGAACAAAAAAAAGTGGTTCGGATTCCACTATAATCAGTAGGTCCACGTCTCCTTTAGCCTAGCAGGCATAATCGTAGAACGTTAAACTAAATCAAACCAAACTAAAGAACGTACAAGGTTAATTCCTGTCAAGTTTATTTAAACTAGAGTTCTCTCGTTTCTAAACATAGTAGGTCAAGAAGCCAGTTTACTACATGGATACAATTTGTTTAATATGTAGCGCTTTTATTCAAAGACGTCAAACACTTTATTTTTCTCACTCATTATTATTATTTTTTGTTTGTTTCTTCGTTGTTGTTCTTACCTACCCAACAGAGCAAAGCAGTATGACCTCCTACAATGGGCGTCACACTCTCATTGATTTCCTCCACATTTACACATATATATGATGTATGCATGAATACAACACATTCATCTACAATTCGATAAAATGACCTCACTCACTCAGCCACAATGTCGTAACACAGATATTACGTGGCTGAAAGAATAAGTAGGAAAAAGGGGGGAAGCAATCTCATATGCGATGACCCTAATCAACTGCTTTTGTTTGTTTTCTTTTCCATCTAGGGTTTCAATAGATGTCAACTGACTGGCAGCAAACACAGGTTATTATATACTTTATGATTATCATGAAGTCATTGCTTTTATCCTGTTGATTCATAACAGTGTTGTCAACTGAAAGAAAACACTTTTTCAAAAGACTATTTTACGTTTGTTGTGTGCAAAGGAGGCTAACTAAGTAACTCTATGGCATATATGGAACCAGAAGGTTCAATACCACACTCACAAAAGTTCTCCATCGATTTCTATCCTTGGCCAACTGGATCCAATTTCTACTTTGTATTCTTATTTCTGCGAGATCCATCTTAATATTGTCTTCCCATCAGAGCCTACGTCTTTCTAACGATCGTTATCCGGTTGGACTTCCAGTTAAAACTTTGAAAGCGTTCCTATTTTCTTCCATTTTGAATACATGACCTGTCCACTTGAGCCTCCTAGATTTGATGACCCCTATCAGTGTTTGGTAAACGGATAAATTATGTAGTTCATTGTTATGAAGTTTCCGCTATTCCACATTCGCGTTCCTCTTGGGATCGAATATTCGTTCAGGATCTTGTTCTCAAATACTTTGTCTATGTTCTTTCCTCAGAGTAAGCTATCATGTATCGTAATCATACAGAACTACAGACATGATTATCGTACTGAGGAGGCTACTGAAAATATTTTAGAGAAGTTTTTGTTGATAGATTTAAATGTTAGGCTTATCTGCATTACTTTTATGTACGATGTGGACCATGTCATTTAACAAAAATGCATCTGAAATGAATTATTTATCAAATATGAAACTATGAAATTACTTGATCCCTAATGTTTTCAGCGTCCTTAGGAAGCTTGTTCTTGAAGTATCATTGAATTCTTTCCGAGTTGATTTGGCCAGAAATTGCATAAATCATTGCGCTACAGCCATAATATTTTCGGTTTAAGTTCCACAGATGGTTCCCAAATTACAAAATTTATGGGAAACAACATAATTATTCGAAATATAAGAATCAAACAAACAAAAAACGGTAATCATGGTCATCGCTGTTAAGTGACTAATTAGTGACAAAATTCCAGTTTAATCTTGGACTATGGAAGACGTGAATCAAGGTCATATTAGGCAAACTGACAATAGAGCATAATGTGCCAGTGTTTTAAACACTGTCTTAGTAACTATCTTAGGAAGTCATTATGATGCAATAGGGGAGAGAAATACATAAATGTAGTGCGGGAAATTATAGTTCCTTGGAGGTTCCATTAAAGCGAACTGGTGACATTTGTGCTTCTTAATGGCAACCTAGCAGAAGTTGGTTTGTGCTTTTTACACAATAGTTCTTATGTTCGGTTGCAGAAAAGGTGACAGGGGTTAACGGAATGAATGTTCGATTTATTATCGGTAACTTAAACGCGTATTTGGCTTTGTGTTGGCGCAAACCACTACAGAATGGGACACTTTGTTTTCGTTATTTCTATATAGTACGGAGTTCTGCAGCACTTAACAGGTTGAAGGCACTACTTTTGCGTAGTAATGAAACATTCATAGACATAATTCATACAAATTTAATAGAAAGAAAGCATGCGGATAACAAATATTTGCGAATAAAAATTGCTAAAAGAGTAGCGAAATGGAGTAATAGTGAGTGAGTAAGGTATATTAACATAACCATAAGTAATTAGGAAAATAACGTTGTAAACAGGTTTATGATCCTGCAATTAGGATGACCATTAGCGGAATCATTGTCAGGTTGTAACAAGGTTTTTAAATCAGCTATAAAATCACTTGTTACAACATATTATTCACGAACCATATCATAACATGATAATTTGTGTCAATCAGCTTCTGCTGTTCTAGACAGTTGAGACAGTTACCATATTTCTAGTGTAAAGCGATTATGGTCCACTCAGTATATCACGAACCATATCTCGTAACGCAAAACAGCCGAATTAAATATAAAACATTAATTTCATATTATCATCCTATTATAAAGGATACATAATTTAATCATAATATTCATTATCAGTGGCGTATTTACGATTTTGTTTCCGGGAGGGCTTTGCTAACTTTCGGGGGGGGGCTTTGCCTGAAAATGTGAAAATTCTGCAAGATATTTCATATACTTTACTATAGTAAGTAAGATTTCGGGGGGGGCTTAAGCCCGGAAGCCCCCTAAATACGCCACTGTTCATTATAATACACTACAATCCCAGTAGTTTCAAAACTCTTTCAACTAAATCCTCCAAATTTCTCGTTTCTTTCGTTCTTAACCTCGTTTGAGGTTTTATACCTGTAGGTGCAAACCTACGTCCCAGTCACCTGTATCTCTGAATTTTCTGAATTTCGTAGTGTTGCAGACGAGATGAGACGAGACAAGAAATAAAAATCTTTTCTTGTTTCGTTTTTTTTTTCAGAAAAAGCTTTTATCAGCTCATCTCAGAATTATTTCTTATCTTGTCTTGTAAATTTATGTACAAAATTTGTGCCATTTTTTAAAACATAAAATTATCTAGAAGTCATCAGAAATTTTCCGCGTCTCAAGGGGGGGGGGCACGAAGGATATGATTTAACTTCATTTAAACCATATTTATTATTGGAGTATATTGTGTTACGACATGCGTATCTTCTAATGTTGATAAATAATTGTCATTGTGTTCTTACAATTACTTTAAAAACTTATAGTTTCTATACTATGAATCGTATAACACTAAAGAGTGTTTGAGATCTTAGACTTAAATGAACTAGTGATACCAACAAGAGTCGCGAAATTTCTGGTCTCGAAAAAACGAGACGAGATTTATCATACTTCTAATCTCGTCTCGTATTTAAAAAGATGACTCGTTTTCAAGACGAGACTCGATAAGATACAAAAAAATGTCTCTGCTCATGGCAATACTCTATTATATTTTGTAATGCAGTAATTTTTAATGTAAAAATCAATGAAACTTACTAATGATATTGTAAGATAGCGGACGAATCTGAGTCCCCCTTTTAAATGACCTCTACGTATTAAGTATAACACACTTATTCTTCTAAATATATGCTCTATTATTGGAATGTTCATTCTGCCCTTTTGCAACCAATATACCGATTCATCATTTTAGCTTCCAACAGATTCGAGAAAAGAAATAGCTGAAACATTTAATCTGATTAGTAACTAACATTTTGTATAATCAATAATGAATCCCTAGGGAGTGAACCGGGAGAGAATTTGAACCGAGATTCAAAATTTTCACTTGGAAGAAGGCTACATCATCTTATATTTTACTAGCTGAATAATGGCAACAACAGGTTTGCGGGAAAATATTTGAAAGGCAGGGACGTAGGGTTCATTAAGGTTATAAGGCTACGTCAAACTCAAGATAATGCTTCTAATCACTGTTACACTGTATTTTATTAATATACGATTTATTTTATAATGCTCATATAAACATGAGGTAAGCAATATTAGTTCCTTGAGTTTAGGCTCACCAGAATGAAGTGGACAACTTTAGTTTGTGTTTGAATAGCAAACAGTTAATTCAAATCAGTTTTTGCCCCTTATTTTAGGAGGCATTTTTGAATCAAAATGAAACGATAGAAGCCCAGCTGGACCCAAGTACTAACTACGACGTTTAAAAATTTCTTTTAGGTCATCGATCGTAAAAAAGGTTTAAACACCCTTTCTCTCTTAGGATATACCATTTCAATCAAAGTAACAAAAAACAAGTTCAACTAAATCCTAAGCATTCGTATGTTTTAAAATTGATTTTAAACGATTCACCAGTTTCTGTAAAACCGAGATTTTATAAATATGAAATGGAAAATTAAAATACTTAATATCATAGAATTCGCCCTTATTAACAGGGAATTTTCAAAAACTCCTAAACACATGCCAACCCTTTTTCAATAAGGAACCCTTTTTCAACCCTTTTTCAACCCTTTTTCGCCCTCTTACACACCTAGTTTCTTCTGCCTAACATAATGGACCTTAGTAAGTTCCATTGTATCACCAACATGGCCACCTTGTATTCTAAAATCAATATTTGTCTAATTCCTCTTCTAAGACGTTGATTGGTTGGTTAAAGTTTAGCGCCCATTTTCAGTAGCCTATCAGAGGTGGAGCTACAGTTTAAGGTAAACCCAAACTATCATAATAATTCCAAATTTCAAGGTTCTCATACCGGGAATCGTGCTGGAGCCCTGTACACCAAAGGCGTGCGCACGAGCTACTAGACCAGCGGAAAAAGCTTTCAAACCTTGAGGTTATCTATGCACTGTTATAAACTTTGGGAATACCAATGTCCAATGAACATCCATAAAACTTTAAAACTATTGCTATTGGTATATACTACAAAAGATGTTACGAAAAATCGCCTTAAAACAAGTCTGTCAAAAACATCTTGTATAACTTATTTTAAAACAGTTCTAAGCAAACATTAAAAATATAAGAACTTTTGATCTAAGAGAACAAAAGATCTACCCTGTTTTTGTCCGTGCCGATGTTAAATTTTTTAATGTTACGGCTTGATCGGTACTTTGTCAATAGTATTTGATGCCTTGAAAGATAACTTGCGTGACGCGCGGTTGGATTTTGCAACACTTTATTCTGACCTTGCAATGTAAACAAGTGGACTAACTTTATAGTAGAAAGAATTAAAGTTCCACAGTTGCTGCAGTTTCTACCATAATACTGTTTCATAAATGTATCACTTTCTCAGGGTCGTAAGATTAGTAGTGTCATTTCAGATCTTGCCGGGGAGAGAAAGATAGTTCACCGGCATAGGAGTTTCACATTTTTATTAATATATTAGTTTACAATTTATTTAAACGCATGTGTTCCTCAAAGTAGGGGGGCGCAATTGCCTCTTCCCTTCCTAAATGACGCCTCTGTGTAAGATGGTGAGCTATCTCTTCTTTGAAGTTCCGAAAACCGGGAGATATTTGTTTGTGTGCTTGAAATCCAGCTTTCTTCTAAATGTGTAGTAGAAAATGCATCTTTTCGTATAGGCACTTTGAATACTAAGAATATAAATACAGTAAGATCTCTCATAACCTACCAATACTACCAATTTACCAGCAATACTAAAATCAGCGGCACTGTTGCATTTTTCGCCGATTCTACTACGGCAATTAAGACCAGAACCATTATTGCCTTCAGAAAATAGCTAAATGGGTCACACAATAAGGAAATGACAAAAAGTACTTCTAAATTATAGCTAACAGAAGTTAACAATAAAACAAGCCATATATTACTTAGTTTTACAGTAGCTTCCATCGAAAACATAGCGTAGTATTCTTTCTGGCATTATCAAATAAAATGCTTTCATACTGGAAATATTTACAGTATACTTCGCTTACATCATTCACGAGATGTAACCAGGGGCGTCATTTCAGCCTTCGCTTGAGGAGGGCAAGAGCACTACCGACATATGACTTTTACGTTTTATACTAGTAAATTAGTAGACAATCGATTAAAGTATATATTCTTCAAACTCTTGGAGGGGGCAACTGCCCCCTCCTGCCCCCCCTAAATGACGCCCCTGGATGTAACACAATCCTTGAATTCCTTCCTTCATATTCAATTTCTGCTGTTATATTTGCTTCATATCGGTGGCTCTCCTCCATGAGTCTCCAAACTACGCCTCGCGGGTTAACAATGAACCGCGAGCACCATCTGTATATTTCAGCAAACCAACCATAATTGACATTTAGCGCAATTCTGCTGCTTCTCAGAAGATAGCGCTACCACTACAGTTTGTTGGTATTGTGAGCTAGGTAGATCTTAGCCCTTGGGACTTAGTGGAGAAGTCAGTATTGTTCTTAGGCTAAACCGTATGAAGACCCTTCATCTATTATAACACTAAAAACACACAGTCCTTGCCAAACATACACTCTAAATTTACGTTCGCAGATTAATTATGAAAGAGTGGATATCCAGATACGTGATTTGCTGAGTGCATGCTAGTCAATGAAGTTGATTCACAAGAAATGTAAGACAAATTGTGGTGTTTCAACGTAGGTACTATTACAATCACGGGAAATTAGCAAAATAGAAAAATCATACTTTATTATGTTTCTATTTATAATTTTGCAGATTTAATTGGACTTCCCTAATTACAAACGACTTGAAATTGGCGACTTTCAAAGCACAATGACCAAAATTATAGCTGCTAGCTAAACTACATTTTTATTGGCTGAATGCCATGTGTAAATGATTAGATTCAGCCATAAAATGGCTAAACTGGCATGATTGTCCAGTACGATCATTTCATACAAATAGATTCTTGTAAGCGGGTCATTGACTAAGAGAGATCATGTATGCTCTTGAATTCGTTACTTGACCTGAACTCACATCAACAAACTTTGCAAATAGTTTACCTGCAACGTATGGCGCTACACTGAGTTTACATAAAGATATTAAAGAAAGAAGAAAACAGCTGATAATTTCACGCACCAAATCCTGTATAAGTGCAAATTGCATGATACAAAAAGAGTCACACCTATAGAGAATTTAGTATGTGAAATATTCAGTTGTTCCTCCTTTGTTAATATAATGCTAATACAACATCAGAGGTCTTCTGGATATGGACACTGGATTGTCCAAGAAGAACAGAAAGTTGTGGTTCAAACCGTGTGATCTGAGTGAATGAACACCGACTTCAAGAGTGATAGAGGTAGGGTGCTAAGGTGGGCGGACTGGATTGCATAGTGATTAACACATAGGCACGGTGCGCCGAGGATCCCAGATTAGAATCTCGGTCCAGTTGTGCATTTTTTAAATCTTTGTGTATCATTACATAAAGATGTTTTAAAATCTTTGTACAAGTGCTACCGCTTTGGCAATTCCTGCAAAACACAACGGCAATTCCTGAATTTTCTCATATAGTGTAGATCTAAAATATAGGGAATAAATAGTGTATATCCAGTATATATACAGAGTGTATTTAAGTATACGACAAACTATTGTATTTAAAAACCGCCAAGCCCCGTTGTTGGTGGCTGCCAGATATCTTACGTATAACAGGTATCTCATTTGAAGGTAGCCCCAATAATAGAAGTGTTGTAAATATTTCGAGGATTTAGTTTACGTTTATATTGAATGTTCGTTAGTCCATAAGAAATTAGATTATAAGGAACTTACACTCGGTTATCACCAACAATTCGAAGCCACAAGCCCAGGAACGTGCGCAAGGAGTGGGTCTTGAAGAACACACCTTAGGAGACTGATTTAAACACTACTGTGTCCCGACACATCAGTTGAGAAACACGGGGGTAGGCCATCACTCACCAAGAATTAATCGTATCACACGAATGACGTTAACTTAAGTTTCGGAGAAAATTAGGAACATTCGGAGTTTCGAACAATTTTTGATGAGACTGACGAGATAAATCGTTAAATTTAGGGAATTCACCTTCGAAGATAGCAGCAAAAAAAATCCCATTGGTGACTATTTTTGGGGGGAGTTGATGGGGGCACGGTGGCTCAATGGTAGAGAGTTCAACTCTGGTGTGTGGGGTTCCGGGTTTGATTCCAACTCTCGCCAAATGGACTTTGTGTTCTACGAACACCGTTATAACGATGTTATATATACCCCTTAAACAACCCTCGTATATACAAGAGGATTTCTTAAAATCAGCATGCAGCGAGACAGAATTCTTGGAAATTAAAGACTGCGTAGTTTCTCGCTCACAAGTTTTTCTATGTGTGTGTGTGGATGGTCACCCTCTTCTCTCTTCGTATAGCCTAATTTGGAAGAATAATTCGTCTCAGCTTTGCTTTCTCCTCACCTCTGTGCAAGCTGAATTGCGAAGCAACGACGAAACTCTGGACTATATGCTAAAATTTGCATATTTCATATTAATTCGTAGTTATTTATTTCATTCCTTGTTTAAAAGTGATTAATATACTACTAATAACCCAATAATTAGTTAATCAATTTTTATCAGAGAAGTAACTACTTAATAATTTAACGTTTTGTGGGACATATTTTTTGTTCTAATAGTGTATTCATACGCCTTCATTGTGTAAGAGCAGACTGACGCTTACACAAAGCGCGAATAGTGGGTCTTGGGATGTGATGAGATAGAAATGACTGTCCCAAGTGTCTCATATAAAACCCACTCTTAAGTGATCTCAGTTCAACGAATATACTACACAACCAATGTTGTTAATATTTTAAAATGTGGTAGTTTATTTGTTATCGTCAGTTTATTTTAAAATTCATCCTGGGAAAAATAATGTCTGGAAAGCGTAAAAGAAAAGTGACACATCTTATGAACCTGTACTTTCCCGACCCATGGTAGAATGACAATCTACAAGGAGAAACCAGCTACAAGGAAAATGGAATCCAAACTTCTCGCCACGAACGGATAAGTTTGCCAAGGTGAAGAGTGTCTATATCTTTGGATCACCAACCCTCAATACAGTAATTATATACGCAATGCGGAAAGTGCGACCGGTAACAGTATTCGCGCGTGATCGTCAATATTAAATATGTGCCACTGATTAATATTACCCACATAGTGCATATTTGTAGCGCAGAATCATATCTATGTTTATAAATTAAAAGTGTTTACAATAAATCGATAGCTTCTACCTCAGTTTAATATTTTTGGTCCTATTAAAATCAATATTTACGATAAAATCAACGAGGTTAAATTCGATAAGTTATGTGAATAGTGTTACTGATGTGTTTAATCTGTGGTTTGTTATTTAGTTATTATCGAAACCTGTTCGTGATATTCTATTAATGAATGGAAAATTCAGTTAAGATTTAAATATGCTTATGTGGATTTTACGTTGATTTGTGTACCATATACTTGATGCAGTTCAATACAACCTTGCGCTTGTTTCCTATATAAATGTAGAGTGCTCAAGTTATTTAAGTCCTAATTCTGTGGATATCTCCTCGATGTTCTGAGAGACATAATTAGTAAAGGAACAAGGCTATACGAGACTTTTATACAAGGAAATTTAATACTCAGTTGTTACGATACTGTGAAGTTCCGTCAGTGACGGTGGGTACACGGTGGAGAACCTTTTCTTCTTCATGCCTTGACGTTCCCACTGGTTCGAATCCCAGTCTTTTAGTATAACTTGACACCCGAACCTGAGCTACCGTCGTATGTTGGCGAAGCCCTCTCAGGGACTTAAACCCTATAACCTCATAAATTGTTCCCAAATAGGGAATATTAAGGATTGAACCCCTAGTACCTCATATAATGGCTAAGCCCTCACAGGGACCATTATATCTTGGTGCCCTTACCGAGACATGAACATTAGACGGTCGTAGTGTTCGTAGGTTTACTTGGGGTTCTCCCGTTTCCTTCCACTTTAAACATTCCAGCATTGCGTTCATTTCTCATTATCACCGTCTTCTTTACCTTAGCGGACATAACTGTAAACGTAAAACAAAGATTTCATTTCATTTTGTGAAACCCCGATACCAGACAGAAAAAAACTCGTAAGCATACACGAGTGTGAACTTAACAGGACCACTTTCAAAAATTATAAATATTTGCATACCATACATTTGTACTGCGGTTGTACCGGTTTGTACCGGTCTCAAAATTCGAAAAAAGCGAAAAATAAAATGGTCCTGCTAAATTCACGTGGACATAGCAGGACCACTGATAAATTTCTACAAATTTGATGATTTTTCTGTACGAATCGTTTGTACCGGATTGTACCGTAAAAAGTTTCGTTTGTACCGGTCTCAAATTCGAAAAATAGAAAAATAAAGTGGTCCTGCTAAGTTCACATGAACCTAGCAGGACCAGAATACAAGTTTCTACAAATCTGAATATGTTTCTGTACGAATCGTTTGTACTGCATTTGTATCGGATTGTACCGTAAAAATTTTCGTTTGTACCGGTCTGAAATTCAGAAAAATCGAAAAATAAAGTGGTCCTGCTAAGTTAAGGGAACAAGTTGACAGTGTAACTCCAGATACATTGGTTCCTATTATAAAACTAATGTGGGAATTTTACATGGCGGCATTTGCCTTATCAATTGTGAAAGTTCTGTTTTGAATATATTAAAACGAATCTTTTATTACTTTCCATCCTGGACAGAAACAATAACTTGCAGTTCTCTCATTTGTACGGCACGGATAATTTTCAGATCGCATGTTTTAATGCCAATAATTATTGAGTATTGCAACAATTATAAGCATGGTTATCGAAATTTTAGGACATATCTCTAATCTCAAATCTTATCTCTAATATCTCTTATCTCTAACTTAGCAGGACCACTTTATTTTTCTATTTTTTCGAATTTGAGACCGGGACAAACTAAAATGTTTACGTTACAATCCGGCACAAACGCAGTACAAACGATTCGTACAGAAAAATCTTCAGATTTGTAGAAATAGGTATTCTCGTCCTGCTACGTTCACGTAAACGTAGCAGGACCACTTTATTTTTCTATTTTTTCGAATTTAAGACCGGTACAAACGAAAATTTTTACGGTACAAACCGGTACAAACGCAGAACAAACGATACGTACAGAATAATCTTCAGATTTGTAGAAATTTGATGATTTTTCTGTACGAATCGTTTGTACCGGATTGTACCGTAAAAAGTTTCGTTTGTCCCGGTCTCAAGTTCGAAAAAATAGAAAAATAAAGTGGTCCTGCTAAATTAGAGATGAGAGATATTAGAGATAAGATTAGAGATAAGATATATCCTAAAATTTCGATAACCATGCCTATAATTGTTGCAATACTCAATAATTATTGGCATTATATTGTCATTAAAACGTGTTGATCTGAAAATTTTCGATGCCGTACAAATGAGAGAACTGCAAGTTATTGTTTCTGTCCAAGATGGAAAATATAAAAGATTTGTTTTAATATATTCAAAACAGTACTTTCACAATTGGTAAGGCAAATGCCGCCATGTAAAATTTCCAGAAACCGAATTTGTATCTGGAGTTACACTGTCAACTTGTTCCCTGAACTTCTCACTGTCCATTAGAGAGCACTAAATGCATGCAATAGAGAATCAGTAACACATGTACTTTTGGTGCGTATAGGACGATATTCCATACAGTTCCCTAAAGGACCTATCTAAGTGTTTATCTTGCTACTTATATCGAGTGTTAGATGTGAATTTATTTCTTTTATTTATTGTGTATAAATCCTTCAGTTTAGTTTATGGATATTGTTTGCACTTTAAGTAAGACACCCTATTAAGCATATTCGATGTACAAACGGGTCTTACTTTTACAATATAAATAAAGTTTGTTTTGGCTTCTGTATCCATTGGCCTTTTCTTTAATTATTATTGGAATATTTATATTTTTAAAATTTGAGGAAATTAGTCAATAGTCCTGCTATCCTCACGTGAACTTAGCAGGACCACATTATTTTCCGATTTCCCCAATTTGGAACTGTTACATACTAAAATTTTTACGGTACAATTCGGTACAAACGCAGTACCAGGGGTGTAGCCACGGGGGCCCCATCGAGGCCAGGCTAACCAAATGATTTCCTGGCCCCCCTAATGACCTGATGTTAAATCAGCATCGTGAAATTACCTCGCTTCAGTCATTTAAAAATAACAAAGTTTACATATAATTAATAATTTACGGTAAAATAGTATGGGAAAATATTATTTTACCATACCGATCACAAAAGAGTATGGTATTTCTTCCTTATAGCGATCCGAAAATAGTATGGTATACTTTTGTGACAGCAGATTACACAGTTTACGGCGATTTGTATTTGACAGTTTGAAGACAAACGTTTTGACAAGGTACTATAAATTTTACCATAAAACAATGGTACTAAACTAAATTGTAAGTACATTATATTATTTATATGCTGTAATTAGTGTTGTAAGAAAACTTTTTTTATCACATAGAAAATTTGGTGAAAAACAAAGTTTTTATTAAGTTTTTTCAGTTTGGATTTCATGTGCTTTTTAAAATGTTATTTCGTGTAAAACAGGAAGTGAGATACTGTATAGCTGTTAATAAAATAATTATGTCTTTTTAGTCACGAATAATAAATATTTGTCAGAAAATCTTAAATAAATCAAGTGCAATTTTAAAGAAAATCAGTCTTATGTACAAAAGTAACCAAGAAAGTTCTGTCGCTTTTTGTAGAGGTCTGCGATAATTGGCCCTCACACCGTGAGTTCAATGTGAATGGAGATAAGGTGAACGTCAGTTCTTGGTGTTTATATATCCAACATACTACCTGGTTGTGACAGTTCAGTTACACCGTGAACTTGGGTAAGGACAGACTAAACATGGAACCACCACAGAGCGTTATAGGACGTGTATGCTGTACGATTTCAAACTGGGGTCAAACGGCGCAGCAGTGTGGCGGAAGATATACCAGGTCTTTGGCGAGGGTGTCGTGACTGAGCAGACAGTGCAGTGGTGGTTAACAAGTTTAAGGAAGATGAAGAGACACTCGAAGACACACCACGTGCCGGAAGACCAAAACATGTACAAAATGTAGATCTTCAGACAGCAATTGAGCAGAACAGTTGCCAGACATGTGAGGAACAGCACTACCCTCATGCCGTAAACGTCGCCAATACCTAGTGGCCCGCTTGCTCTAAATGTCGATCGTCGCTATAGCGACGCGTCCAAAAATAGCCGCTAGTGTCCCACTGCCGGCAGGGTTTCTTCGAGTCGAAACATATATCTCTAGTCGGGGTGTTGAAGTTACCACCGCGTAGCAGGGAGAACTTCGTTTTGGTCCGGGCTCCTTAGATTCTTCGCGGAGAATCGCGAAGGGACCAACACGAACTATCGCCAGTCATCTGTATGCGCCTATTATTATATATTATTTTTCCTGACGACTTGTTCCTAAAGTGAGCTCCGAGGTTCAAAAATAACCTCTGCCTCAACATCATGAAGTGAAAAATCTTGAGATAAGTGCGATAATTGTATGAATTTAGATGACAACTGTCGTCGATCATTAGAAAGTGAGTATGCGAGAACTATGAAATAAAGTAAATAGACACGCGTCATATTGTTTCAAACATGGCAAAAACATTTTATCTAATCCCAAATAGTTATCGTCGAATATACACGGTTAAAGGATCACTCTGATTGACCAAATTAAGAAGATCATAACGATTTATCCCTTTACAAGCGACGTTTCCTTCATCGCCTTCGTAGCGAAGTAGGAAAAGCACTTGCCTAGTAATCATAAGGTTGGTGGTTCGAGTCGTGTTTTTTATACTTTATTTAGTGTTTTTTTGACTCACCTTAATGTAAAGAAATCACACATATAGCCGATTTAACATATTTTGGGGGAGTAATTTTGTGGTTCATTGGCGTTTTGTCGCGTCTCTGCTGCTGGTGGTATAATTTTCAAAACGGAAGAGGGTCACCGGGAATCGTCGCTGCGACTCCGCCAATGTTTGGCGAGCTGTCGCTAATTGCCCAATTGTGGTCCACAAATGCTTACGGCATGGGGACAATTCAGTGTGACTGGTGAAACTGAGGAAACACTACAAGTTGGGTCGATGGGTCCCACATAACTTGACTCTGGATCAAAAGGCAACGCTAGCAGACACCTGTGTTTCTTCGCTGTCTCGACTGAGGAAGGAGCAATTTCTGGACAGGGTGTTGGCATGTGATGAGAAGTGGGTCCTGTACGAAGTTTCACGGCGCTCTCATAACTGGTTAGCATCCCATGAACGGTTCCAAGACAGCCGAAACCAGCACTGCACCAGAAGAAAGTCCCCCTGTGTTTTGATGAACTGCTCGCGGCATCGTGCATCTGGAACTGCTACCAGCTGGTCATAACATCAATGCAATTGTGTACTGTCAGTAGTTGAGCCGTGTTCAAGAAAAACTAAAAACTCTGGAGCCAGCACTTCTGAATCCCAAATTGGTCCTTATGTTACAGGACAACGCTAAGCCCCACGTGGCGAGGATGACCCGGGACACCATTTTACACCTTGGATAGGAAACACTATTGCATCCGCCATACTCTCTGGGCATTGCACCGTTTGATTGTCATCTGTTCCCTTTCTTGGACAATCACCTTAAAAGATGCCAGCTCAAATCCCTAGTAGAGGTGCAAAATGCACTTGATACCTTCTTCGCTTCACGGAACACCAAACTCTACTGCGATGGAGTCCATGGCCTTCCAGAACGTTTGCAGAAGGTTGTCGATCTATTCTTCATCTTCCAAGTACGTGTTAGGTGACATATGAATGTTCGGAGGTGGTGGGTAAGAAAGCGATAGAACTTCCTTGGTTACTTTTATAGATTGGTTCTGTGTATTGAAATAGTTATGCACAAAGGAATAATGTTTGGTCCGGGGCAGTAGTTCTTGGTTAATGATAAAAACTACCTGCAATATAATTTAAGAAAAAATATTATTATTATTATTATTATTATTATTATTATTATTATTAATAATAATAATAATAATAATAATAATAATAATAAGTTAGAAACAGTGTTTTTAGTTTTCCGGAAGGAAACCAAAATTTTCCAGTTTTTCAGTTTTCCAGTTTTCCAGCTTCATAAACACTAGCTGCAACACATTTTTTTGTAGATTGTTGCTGGCCCCCCTTCAGAAACGACGGCCTCTCCTACAGAAACCTGCTGACTACACCCCTGCGCAGTACAAACGATTCGTATAGAAAAATCTTCAGATTTGTAGAAATTTATCAGTGGCTCTGCTATGTTCACGTGAACTCAGCAGGACTACTTTATTTTTCGATTTTTTCGAAGGTGAGACCGATACAAACGAAACGTTTTACGGTACTATCCGGTACAAACGCAGAACAAACGATTCGTACAGAAAAAAATCTTCAGATTTGTAGAAATTTGTATTCTGTTCCTGCTATGTTCACGTGAACTTAGCAGGACCACTTTATTTTTCGATATTTTCGAATTTGAGCCCGGTACAAACAAAAATTTTTACGGTACAAACCGGTACAAACGCAGAACAAACGATTCGTACAGAAAAATCTCCAGATTTGTAGAAATTTGTATTCTGGTCCTGCTAGACCACTTTATTTTTTCGATTTTTTCGAATTTGAGACCGGTACAAACGAAAAATTTTACGGTACAGTCCGGTACAAATGCAGAACAAACGATTCGTACAGAAAAATCTTCAGATTTGTAGAAATTTGTATTCTGGTTCTGGTAAGTTCAGTTGAACTTAGCAGGACACTTTATTTTTCGATTTTTTCGAATTTGATACCGGTACAAACGAAACTTTTTACTGTATAATCCGGTACAAACGCAGTACAAACGTATGGTATGCAAATATTTACAATTTTCAAAAGTGGTCCTGCTAAGTTCAGACTCTTTAAGCATACACATTATTTGATTATTATTATTATTATTGAAACAGAATCTTCTAACTTTCTAGAATTCCTCCTATGGAAACATCTTTCGAGTGTCTGACTTCCATTAAGTTACTTCTCCATCATTATTAAGAAATGACATCTCTAAGACGAAGAATATATTTATATAACAGGTAAACAAAGGTTCACTTATTTCAAAAGAAACTGGAGAACTATTTTATGCAGTCGTCTGACACATGAAAGAAGCCATCTAGTGTTGAAATATATATACACTGAGTGTATCTTTCATTTTCCCGAGAGGTATTTTACCTTTTTTCGGTCTGGAAGCTACTCTTTTTTTCCATGCTCAACGGACATTAGGAATAAACAAAAGAAAAATTGATCGATCGTGTACCGACATTGACATCACTGCGATATACGTCACACACAGAAGTGGGACATCAGATACAAAGGCACGCAGCTCACACAACAATAGAAAAAAAAGAACTAATAATAAACGAGGCACTGTAGTAAGAATAGGAGGAAACCAGAACCTCGTACAAGGAAAACTGGAGGACAACACGGGGAAACTTTCAAAGTTGTAATTATAATTTGTTAAATAAAACACAACGAACGAAATTACCTATCACGTATTAGTTCAGTATTTTGAAATTTTTTAAAAAGCACTTATTAATAGCTCTCTGTCTTCTTGTAAGTAAGGCTGATTTGACAGCACTTCAGCTAGTTCAGTGGTAGAGCGTTCACCTCCGGTGCTTGGGATCCCTGCTTCGATCCCAGTTCGAGCCATGTGGACTTTGTGGTGGCCAAACGCCGTGCTCGTGGGTTTTCTCGAGGCTCTGTCGTTTCCTCCCACTTTCTTCATTTCACCCTTTCGTTCATTTCTCATCTTCATCGTCTCCTTTAGCCTCACCGGTATAACCATTGGACGTAGAACTCAAAGATTTCATTTCATTTTTCGATGTTTCCAATAAAACATTCAAATTAAAATAATTTTTCAGGGGTATTCATCCCCCACGCTCTACAATATTTCCCTGACATTTTTATTTCCTTTTATTTAAAACTCTTCAGCACCTGAAACCTTCAAAACACCCAGCCAAGAACATGTTCTTGATTAAAACACATTGTGCTTATATAAATTATAACATTCTTATACATTATGTATTTTCTTAAAAACAGTTTCCATGTTTTTTTTCTCTATTTCTCAAGTGTATATGATGAACAATAAGTTCTGACTTCACTCGTTGACACCCTGTGAAGTTTTATAATACTTCAATACTTAGCAATATGACGTGTAACGTTTCCCATCATACTTATACCAAATTCCTAGATGTTTTTTTGTATATTTTTATTATAGTAACGGAAGGCTTCTTAATTGAGGATTGGTGAAAGAAGTTACAACTCTTTTTTAATCGTACTCTGTAAAAGGTGTAGAATGCAATGAAAAGAAATCCAGTAACTGTATCACTGGTATACGCTACAAGGTGAAAATTTCTAACCTAGCTACAGATTTTTCCATCAAGATATTATGTTTGGGTTGTGTATCTTTCTTTTCTGAAATATAATTTTATATGATCTTTTGTGTAATTGACTGTCAATCTGTATATTATCACTTTATGGGCATCTATCTGTGAGTAATTTTGTACATTGCTGAGATAGTTTGTTTAGTATAGGATTATGACTTTGCAACTCAGGGCACCACGACAATCAGGGATCACAAAATTATCAGATTGCTCATTTTTACTGGTTACCATCCGTTTCTTTCCTCGTTTAATGAATGTTAAAACGCTAACGAATCTAACCCGGGGCGGGGGACCTAAGCCCCAAGTCTTTTGAGTGACAAAAGTAATTGAATCTATTATTTATATATTTTTGGAAGTTTATAGTAAACTCATGATATATCTATCAGTCTGGGTTCTTACTGCTCCCCAATTGTTACTTTCTAGATCCACCACTGTATTAAAACGCTATAAATTCTTTCGGTCCTCTGATTAGAGCAAAAAGCTTGTTTTCCTTCAGCTCCAACAAATATGACAATTTTGCTTGTTATGTTGTACACAGTTCATTTGAATCCCTTTGCGTTTCTAGAGATTACACTCAGAAACTCAATGGATATAATCAAGGGTAAAAGTGGATCTGGAAAGGTAGGGGGATGCATGACGTCACAGCGTCCCCCGTGCCTATCTTTGTCCATTGTAATTTTTTTAGAAAGTGGGAGAACGCTACATATATTTTCTGGAAGTGGGAGCACGGCATCCTCCCGCATTCCACTGTACTTTTACCCCTGGATATATTATTTCCGGCGGGAGTTCGTGTGGTTCGGATTCCACGTAAATCAGTAGGTCTACGTCTCATATATAGTCTCGCTGCTGAAAAGGACGTTAAAATCAAAACCAACTCAACTCAGTGGATAATAACAGAAACAAAGAATAAGCAGGCATCAAGTCACAATAGCCTTACTATCGACTAGTTCAACATTTATTTTAACAAATAGCAGTTCATGTGTATGTCACGTGAAGGAGTTTGGTTTGTGTGACGTGACATTTTCTCAATTAATATTGAAACCAGACGTGATAGTAGGTTTTTCCACAATTTCCAGTTTTTCTAGAGAGATTAAATTGGGAATTGAATATATTCTTGGGACGCCTAATTAATTGCAGAAAACAGCATCTCGCTGCCCATTACCGTTTTTAATCTGTAGCAATTAATATTAAAATCTAAAGTTTTTGATTTTTGTCACTTCCTTTTTTCAATAGATGATTAAGAGAGAAGATAATAGCTATTCTTAGAATGCTAAATCGATTCGAAAAAAATAACTTCTCGCTATCTCTTATGGTTTTTATTCTATGTAGCTCAATACAGAATTAGGGACGGCCGGAACTAGTTCCAAAACCAGGTTTTCGGATCCAGGTCTGGAACCGGTTCCTAAGATCCGGTTCCGGAACTAGGTTTTCGGGTACAGGTCTGGAACCAGTTTCTAAGATCTGGTTCCGGAACCGCGTTTTCGGATACAGGTCGAACCAGTTCCCAAGATCCGGTTTCGGAACCGGGTTTACGGATCCAGGTCTTCGAACCGGATTTCGAAAAAAAAAGGTTTCTCGCGGAACCGGTTCCACTGGAGCCGGAACTTTGTGACAATCCCTACACAGAATAATGGATTTCTGTCACTCCCGCTTTTTGAGTTGATTTTAGTTTAGCGTCCCGTTCAGCAGCAAGGCTATATGAGACGTGGACCTACTGATTAACGTGGAATCCGAACCACATGAGCTCCCGCCGGGAATCGAACCCGGGTCTCCCACGCCAAAGGCGCGTATGCTAACCGCTTAGCCACGAGGAAGCTCACTCCCGCTTTTTGTAGAAAGATAAGTACTGAGATGAAATGAATTTTTTGACACTTAATCAGGTTGCAATGAACTGTGTTTCTCTATTTATTACCGTTCATTGCTCTTGAGTAATCAACGTAAAATTGAAAATGATTGATTTTTTACCACTTACAGTCTGAAAAAATGAAATCTTTAAGTTTAATGTCCCACGGTTATGCCGGTTAGGCTAAAGGAGACGGTGATGATGAGTAATGAATGAAATGGTGGAATGAAGAATGTGGGAGGAAACGGGAGAACCCCGAGAAAACCTACGAGCACGGTGTTTGTCCACCACAAAATCCACACGGCGCGAGCGGGGATCGAACCAGGGACCCCAAGCACCGGAGGGGAACGCTCTACCACTGATCCACCGCGCCCCCCACTTACAGTCTGAGTATCACGTCCATCAACGAACTCACTTTCTAACTTTCGACGACTTTCTACATCGTGGCCAAAATTAATGGTGATCCGTTAAGTAGTTCTTGAGCTTTCTTTTTGTTCCCTGGAAGAACAGACACAGGGACAGAACAAATGCACTTTGTATAAAAGAATTTCGGTGCACTAAACTCCTAACTAACTAAACTAATTCTATGGCCTATGGAACCCGGAGGTTCAATGACGCGTTCACAAAAGCTCTCCACTGACTTCAATCCTTAGCCAACTAGATCCAGTTTCCATATTGTATCCCTATTTATGCGAGATCCATCTTAATATTGTCCTCCCATTCTAGGTCCTCCTAATGATCGTTTTCCGACTGGACCTCCGGTTAGAACTTTGAAAGCGTTCCTACTTTCTTCCATTCTGGCTACATGACCTGCCCACCTGAGCCTCCTAGGTTTAATGACATAATGTTTGGTAAACTATATAAATTATATAGTTCCTCGTTATGAAGTTTCCACCATTCTCCATTCCCGTTTCTCTTGGGTCCGAATATTTGTCTCAGGATCTTTTCTCGAATGCTTTCACTCTACTTTCGTCTCTCAGTGTATGCGAACATATTCCGCAACCACACAGAACAACAGGCATTATTATCGTTTTATATATTTTAAGCCTCAAACTCCTCGACAGAATTCGAGATTCCGAAAGATTTTGAACTGAATTATACCAAGAATTTCTTGCTTTTAACCGGCATTTAATTTCTTCGTGAATGTGGTTTTGATCTGTTAATATTGATCCTAGATATTTGAAACTAGCCACTTTATTGAAAGTACAGTATTATTTGGTATTTTAACGCATCCATAATTTACAATATTACGATCCCGACGAACTACCATGAATTTAGTTTTATCTGCATTTACTTCTAAGCCCATGTCCTTGCAAGCGTTTAACAAGACCTCTGCATTCATTGAAATTCTATTATCATCTATTAAATTTATATCATCAACATAATTATGCCATAACCTGGTGAATACTCTTCAGTTCTATACCCTAAACTAAACTCTTTAAGAATGCAAACAGAAACATACACCATTTCACAAGACAAAGTAGCCACAAGTTAGACTCTCTTTCACTTTAATTAGTTTAGGATGATAAACTGACTAGGAGTAAACAACACCAGTCTATGCTATGGCTCCTTCTCCCTTCAAGACATAGCAAAATGTAATCGTAAGGTTAGCGCATACGACTGTCAAAAAGTTGAACATACAACTTAATCTGGATTTTTCTGCTTGATACAGATAGTTATTTCTACAGTTCTATATTACCCCAGTACTCATTATATGTGTATATCTAAGATTTCTTTAAGGAAGTTAGAGGCAGAGAAAAATTTCTGAAAATAATAATGCAAATCGATAGATTTTGATGTTTTATGAGATAAAGCTTATTTGTTGAGTGTGTTGTAGGGCTTCTGAGTTAACACGGAGACGTTCATGATTGTTATGTAAGTTTTTTGTTTCAAATATTACTTTTAAAAGTTATTGTATTAGAAAAGAGAGCTCGTGGAATTGTTTCTGGAGACTCAAACTGTCATAGATCCTCTTCGCCATAGATGAATGATTTGCAGAAATCCTTATTTTCGAGCTTTGTTACGTATTTGCATGTACGACTTTCTAAATTTGTGTGATTGGAGTTCGGCGTGTGTTGATCGTGCTAACAGGTGAAAACCCTATTTAATATTGAGAGGGATATCAGCAGGTAAAAACGACAATTGCCTGCCGACTGGAAAGAATGTTATCCAAGAATTTCCCGTAAATCTGGAATTAAATATTTATTGCAGAGTAGCTCTTGTTTAAATTCTAGAACACTAGATATTTTTAATAGCATACATATAGCTGAAACCAGTAGCACTTTAAAAAGGTAAGTGTAGAAATATTAGCAATGATTGGATAAAAAGTGTTTTTAGCATTAGAAAATGAAATAACAGTTAGATAGCAAGACTCAAACATTATAAAAACGCACAGGAACATACACAGGGGTGCTCACAGGCGGATTTTACGACGCAGATTACGACCGTTAGATTATTTGCGGAAATATAATTTATTGTTCGTTGAAAATGATACAATGGAACTGAAAAATGATAAATTTGGGGCGAGAGGAGAAAGATATATTTGTGGGCTAGAATGGTACACTTGGTGAGAGAATGATAAACTTTGAGATGATATGTTAAATTTGATGAGTTCAGTCCCAGCTCTTACGAGTTATGACATTCTTACACAAATATACCCAAATGGTAATGAAAAATTGAGTAAGATAAAAGTGAGAAAAAGTAATATCTTTGTTTGCTTTAATCGATGCTTGAATATTATCACAAGATTCGCACATTGTTGCACTTTCGGTTTTAGGTGTATTTTTGTGATACGAGCTTAATTTGCGGTAATAGAAATTTAATTTCGTATCCTATGTGTCTACATAAACAATCGCTTACGACAAATAATTGGTTTCAGTATTATCGCGCTCGTGAAAAAGCCAGGTTCTTCATAATTAGTAATTTCGCTGCTGAATAACATCCCATCCAGAAGAACGTTTCAAAATATGTACCTTGGATTACAAAGATTGGAACACGGTCTTGAAATGAACGGTATAAAAATTCAAAATAATAAAATATATATTTTTAGTTTAATATCCTATGTTCATGCAGCATAGTGATGGAATGATTGGAAATGAAGTGGATGATGGAATGAAATAAAGGAAATGAAAATAAATAGGAGAAATCAAAGAAAACTTACGGAAACGCAAGCTTGGAATTGTGATTTCAAAGCTTTTGATAAATGTTCGGAGACTTATCCACGCTACGAAATCACCTTTTTCCATTGATGGATTCGAAAGTTTTCAATGTCTAGAAAATAGGTTAGTTCAATTCAGCCATTGACATCTTTATTGATTTTCATGAACAACACGGATTATTCCTAATTTTTTCTAGAAATAGCAAATAATTTATTGTCTCTTGTTTGTTTTCACTCGAATCCATTCAGAACAGTGACCTAAAGCTAATGGAAGTTTTACTAGATATACGCTGGAAAGTTTTCAGAAATATATAGTTCTCCATATAGGGTAATTTAGGGAGATATCGACACTTTTAAGATCTGGCAAAGCTAGTGATCACACACGCACACGAAAAGAAACATTCAGTTCGTGGAAGGTTAGTGTCGGTTCTCAGTTGGAAGTTGCATATGCAGAGAAGTTAATTTTGCCTGCTGCAGGAGCCTCTAAAATGGGTACATAAAGATTTATTGAAGAAAAAATATCTATGTTATAAGTTTCAGTAAGTCAAAAATAAGGTATAACTGTAATATATATTGATGAAAGGAGGTAAAGGATTGGTATTATGATAGTGTACACCCTCTGCATGCATGTGTGTCAGGCTGACATACATTGCTTGTTACAGTAACAACTCGTGCCAGTTTTTGTTGATCAATGCATTTAGGGGATACATCGATAGTGATTGTAGGGAGATTTCGATATGTAGTTCCTTTGTTATAAAGAATGTCATCAGACAGAAGGACTACCGTCTGGTTCATCATAGTGTATACAACATTGGTTTAGGTTACATAACAAGTTCGAGTTCTCAGTTTCTGGGTCACTTAGTCCTGTATAAGCCTAATGGTAAAGTACCTTTGGTTTTAGATTAGCACAGTACATGTGTCAAAGATGCTGATATATTAAAGAAAACTTCTAATGTTCCCACTACACAGTACTCAAAATTGTCAATCCTTAATGTATCTTTCTTCCGCAGTTTGAAAATAATTTCAACTTATCTTATGGCAACTTTGTTTGTAGAAACCCTGTCACAATGTTGTGAAAGAAGATTGTGGGAAAGTCAGTTTCAGTTGGAAGAGATCAGCCTCTGTTGGGTTCTTCGCATATGGATTCCGAAGATGATTGTGTTAAATTGTGATTTTTGATTATTTATTATTATGCGTAGTGAAACATTGAAAGCAATATGTTGCAAAACATATTGAAAATAAAGTTTGTTATTAACGAGCTTACATTGTTTTAGTGTTATTGTATTTCAACTCAGGTTATAATGAATCGCAACAAAGTTTGGAAATAAATCATATGTCGATAGTAGAAACCTTACATCTATATTTCATTGCGTTTTAAGTATGATGTGAAGGACACTGTTTTCAAAGATGTGAAGGATTTCATTGTTTATATAATGTCTACATCTCCAATAGTAAGTGTCGATTTCTCCCGCAAGATTTCCAAAATCTACTGATTCGCACCATTCTGTTTATATGTTCTTCAGTTTGTAAGTACTGCATTCAAGGGGAAAATTTTGTTTTATTGCTAGGGCAAGGATCACTGTCAAGCATTATCACTTTCGCAAAATAAAATTATCTTAACTTTCAGAGTGGTGTCAAGTTGTTTCTTAATGTGTCGAAATGTCGCTAAATGACCCTTTGCTCGTTTTCTCGTAAATTTAGGTAGGTATAGGCAGAACTATATATATATATAAATATTAGATCGGTATACGCAGTAATACCTCCGTAGACGCCCCATTACATCCCTGATTCGGAGAGAATCGCAAGTGAAAAGAATCAATTGTAAACGCGGACCTGAACTACAGGAATACCTCGGTGTCCGTGGGTTTCCCGGGGTACTCCCGTTTCCTCCCACTTTCTCATTCTACCAATTCTTCTATCATCATTCATTTGCCACAATCATCCGCCTCCCTTAGCCTAGAGGACATAATCGTTGGATGTTAAACTGAAAGATTTCATTTCGATTCCCAGCTTTTATCCCTATATACAGGGCCGGATTTAGGGAGGTGCAAAGGTACACGTGCACTCCCTCCCCTTCGTTGTAAATATACACTATCTAAAGTGAGAACCTAGCAGTGAAAATAGCAACACTTTCCGAAACTTTCTACCGTCATGTTTTCGTTTTGGGCTCAAAAGAAAACAAAGCTTAGCAAAAGTTTAACGAAAAGGGTTTTCAAAAGGTTAAAGGAAAAGGATTCACCAAGCAAAACAATGTAACACTTTGTCAAGTAGGGAAGAAAATAGAAGCCAAGAGGAGAGAACATATTTTTTCCTGCATAACACTTGTGAACCTCTTTGAAATACTTTTCTCCGTTCTATGCATCAGTGTTGTCAGGGGTAAAGAATATTGTCACATGTCACTTTGAAGAGTTTCAGTATGATTGGTTATTTTGGTAGTTATTGGTGCACCTCCCTCCTGGAGAAAATCCTGGATCCGGTCCTATAGAGGGAGTTTGGCTACGGGCATATAATTTGAAGCTCACCAACTATCTCTATAAATATTGTTGCGGAAGTACCACAGGATTCTGAAACATGGATATTTGGATAGTAGTTCCTAAGTGAAGTCTTGACCCGACTACAGTAGGTCCCATAGTTTTGGAGCTATGGATATTTAAAGTTCAATTTTTCATGATTTCGGCAGTCTATAACTTCGAAAGGAAGCATTTGTGAACCCAAGTTGGTCTATACTTTTTGTCTTATCTTGGTGTGAGGAATAACCTCCCAAACGTTGTCGGTGTTGTTTTGAAACACCGAGTATAAAGGAGTTTTGATAAACCAAATTCCTTGAATGATAGTTCCGCTCCACGTTAAAAAAAAAAAAAAAAAAAAAAATCTGTTTCCAACGTCATAGAATGAGGTCTCTTGCTGGTCCAATGGTAATGGTTGCTTAGTAGGCTGGCTACCACAAGGATTTGAACTCCGCTCAAGACATGTGTGATTTAGTCAGGCTGGTAGCCTCAACCCAAAATTAAAAATAATGTAGGAATTAACGAGCCTTCAAAAATAATAATAATAATAAATAAATGAAACATAAATAATCTAGAAGAAGAAAATTTCAAATAAAGCAGGAAGAACCTTCTTATTCACTTCCTTATTCTCTTTTAGCTTATTTAACAACTTTATTTCCCTACGTATTTACTAGTTCTAGTCATTTAACCTTCTTAAATTACTCAAGCAATTACAATCATAAAAATCTCGGTCCTACAAAAAAAGATTAATAAATTTTAGGTGAATCAACTTGAATTGGTGTTATTGTATAGGGTATAGAATTAATTTGTTATTATTATAGTTAATTAGTACCATAAGGGAATGTTTAAATAAATGAAAATTGTTTTTGGGTGTGATTTAGTTACATGATTATCCATGTGTGATTTAGTTGTGTGTATTATCCATTGACTACTAATTTTAGTCGGAGTGGTGTAATCAAGCACTGTGAGCCGTTTGGTTGACAATCGTAAGGCGAAATCTGGGCTTCAAGTATCACTACAAAATGTATTTTTAATGAAATGAAGCGAAATTTTTCAGTTTAACGTCCCACGATTATGCCCTTGAGGCTAAGGAAGATGATTATTAGGGTAAGTGAACGATGATAGAAGCATTGGTGGAATGAGAATGTAGGAGGAAACGAGAATACCCTGAGAAAACCCACTGGCACGATGTTGCCCTTCACAAACTTACTTCGCCGGGGATCGAACCAGAGTCCCCACGCACCAGAAGTAAGCTCTTTCCTATAAGTGTTTTTATGGTGTCTTTGTCTACTTCGGTGAGGGGAAAAGTTCTGAGTGAGAGAAATGAGGTATAATCGGTTAATCACATACTTAAAAATAAGGTAGCCAGCACTGTGTACCTTTGGTGCATGTGATCCTGATGGGTAAACTTCGAATCTCTTACGATGGTTCGGATTCCAACTTAACAGATTGACTGTCAAGGCATTATCGTGAGCATTGCATCCGAGGCCATATATATATATATATATATATATATATATATATATATATATATATATATATATATATATATATATATATATATATATATATATATATATATTTACATTATCAGTTTCGTTTGACCCCATAGTTGCCAAAAATGCAGACTTTGGTAAGATATGCAAATTGATTACGTAATTGTGCCCGAGTACCACCTTTGATGATGGCAACCGATGAGTACCAAATTTGGTACTCGGGCATAATTACGTCATCCACTTGCATATCCAGCCAAAGAATGAATTCCCAAGTAGGGACAAGATGGAAGTTGCGTAAAGTCAGCAGTATTTTTATTTTCAGGTGGGAGGGACAGTGGCAAGTAATGTGGGTACCATTATTGGTACTCATGGCAGTCAACCTTTAAAACTGTAGGTGCTGGAAAGGTACTCTAAACTGCAACGAACAAACAGACGAAACTCCATTCGAAGAGCTACTTCTAGTTTCTTTATAATAGTAATAACAATCAAGAAATTTTAAGATTTTTAATCTTAACATGAAAATAGTATAAGAAAATATGCCGGGAAAAGTTCGTGTCCGCAAATAGCAATAATTATGTTTTATTGCTATTGTATAGCTTGATTTTAGTGAGTTTCACAATAAAACACGAGAATATTTAAGTGCTAACATATTAAAATGTAATTCTTATGCTGATTGGTGATAAACATTTTGAAAGAGCTAAACATATCTGAAACAGTTTGAAAAAATGTACAAAACCAGGATAAGTATGAAAAATTGTTATTGGTATTAACAAAATACTTAATCAGTGCTCATCATAGTTTAGAGACGTCAAAGAAAACATATTGTATACACGAAATATACTGTAGGCAGATAAGGCATTTCCAACTGAATGCTCTATAACATCGAAGTTTGCTGCTCACCGTCTGAATGAGAGGATGAAGAATCTGGCAAGGAACTTCGCGTTGATGAAAAGCAATAGCGACTGGCAAGGAAGAACATCGATAACGTAGTCGTATGCACTGGTAACACTTGCATATTCTATCTTGCACCTCATCCCTTCTTCTCCCATTCCCTTATTATATTTCTCTCCACTTTTGTCATTATAAAACATCCGCTTTTGTCAGATTGTAAAACATCGCCTCTACGTCATATATCCGTCTCTTGGAAATGACTGAAATAGATTATTTGGGTAGAACTGCTTCAACTGTACGGCGAGAGACACGTGCCGTTGCCGTGAAGCATGCCTGGATGCCGGTTGTGCAGTTTGGAGTTAGACGTGACAATAAGTTTAATGAGAACAAAAAACTTCTATTCTATTAAAGGGGGACACGGTGGCTCTGTGGAAGAGAGCAAGTCTCCGGTGTGTGGCGTCCGTGGTTCGACTCGCGGCGAAGTAAGTTCGTGGTGAACAACATCTTGTCTGTAGGTTTTCCCAGGGTGTTCTCGTTTCCTCCCACTTTCTCATTCCACCAATTATCCCATCATAATTCACTTGCCTTAATAATCGTTTTCCTTATCATACAGGGCATAATCGTGAGACGTTAAACTGAAGGATTTCATTTTCATTTTCTATTTTATTAAAGTTAACACGCTTCAATGGGGTTTTCGTTTAACAAAAAGTGAATCTTAAATTATACAAAGCAGTTCTGACCTACTTGTCAGTTGATCATAAAAGAGAATATTCTTAAGGCTTAGCAGTTCCAATGTCACTCACGTGTTTGCACATTTTTTCCTGGTTTCCAAGAGTGAAGTAAGCAACTGTCTAAGTGGGCTGTGGCGATAGATAATCGATTAGGTGAACGAACAGTTGTGAGAAATGTCCTTGACTGTTGAATTCCCTCCCCCAACCAACCACTCACTTCCATTTCTTCACGCAAGTACATTGCGTTTTGCCATGACATACAATACGATCTGATTCCACTTAACATTGGTAAAACGCTGCATTTGTACTCGAATAAATTCGTATTCCTGGTAGCTTTGTTTCTATATTTTAGAAATTGAAAGTTTTCATAAGTAGGCAGCCGCAGCTTTACAAATTGTTTATAAACTGTTTTCTTTCAATTTTTAAGTTTCTTTTAATGTCAATACGCTATCTATCCATTAGCTTTCTATTCAGCAAAATACTTTTATGCAATACAACAGAACTATGTCTTAGCTTTCCACAAAATAAACTTGAAATTTTCTTTTCATGTGCAAATAAATCTTTAAAAGAAGAAAAATACAGCTCACCATATTATCATATGATGAGCTGTAGATATGTATATGTGTGTAGAGCCTCCTCGTAATTAAGCGGTTAGCGTACTCTCATTTGTGGTATACATGCAGTCAGATAGGAACAAATAATCTTATTCTAGACCTAACCTCTAGGAAAAAAATGCATCCAGTTATCTAGAAATGAAGTGAGATCTTTGAGTTTAACGACCTACGTTATGCAATTTGGGCTAAGGGCATAGGCAAGTAAGTTTGATGGAAGAATTGGTGGAATGAGAATGCGAAAGGAAATGGGAATATCCCACGGAGTATAATGTTTACCACAAACTTACTTGTTCACGGATCGAACCAGTACCCAACGCACCAACTAAGCGCTCTAATATTGAACCAAAGTGCCGTCCAAGTTAAGTCTACACTACACACAAGCTAGATGATCAATTTCTGTTGACCATTAATTTAACACCCGATCCATCGTTGTGGTAAACGCTTGTACAAAATGTCGTGAAAATAAGGTGAGTTCGTTCTATACCAGTAAAGGTATTAATGTTATATTTCACTATTCTGTGTTGGTTTACTTTTGACAGTTAATTTCCTGGTCTTACCAGAAAACATCTCTTAGCTGGTTCACTTGAGCTTCTGTTACAGAGGGATACTCACTGCTTTTTTTTTTTTTACATAGACATCCTTACTCTTCAAACTGGGAACAACACCTTCAAATGATATTATTCAACTTGAACTGAGCCGGGGAAGATTGTTTGACTAGTAACACACAAAAAACCCTCTGAAATGTGCTGCCATCCAGAGTAAAAGGAAGTTCACGAATAATAACAAACATTCTTCAGTGGTAGGATATTTTGAGTAAAACTATAAGACTGCAAAGAAATGTTGACTAGCGACTTAACAGCCTTGAAAAACTGAACACTTTTTTTTTTAAAAAAAAGATTCATTTATGTCAATTATGTTGAAGCTTTAAAAAAATCGACACTAACATTATTTTGTAAGCAAAACGCAGAAATTTCCTTTGGAAAGGAAATGTGTTTTATTCCCTTTTTCAATGTTGAACAAACGAACTCATAAAACATCTAAAAAGTTGTTAGAAAATAATCTTAACAGATACAATGGGAACGTTGGAGACAGGTAGTGACTTTAAAAAGTTGTAGCAATATCTTATCTTGATTTTACTTTCAATCTGCTTCCGTGCACAGATCGAAGGATATTTTGAATAAGACTCTATACAAGATTGCGAAGAAATGTTGACTAGCGATTTCAACAGCTTTAAAAAAGAATTAAATAAAACTATTTCTATAGAAATTACCTATTTCTGTTATCTCAAAGTTTAAAAAATCGACAGCAGTTTGTTAGTAAAACGCCGGGATTCTTCTTGGAAAGGAAATAGGGCTTGCCCTGTTTTTCGGTGTTGAATAAAGAAGTGTAGACTGAATATAAAATCCGTGCTAAGTGCCAAAAATGAAAAAAGTTCAGTTTAATGTAAAAATGTGGCCTATGTCCCTAACACTACTCAGTGAAAAACTGGCTATCTATTATTCACTGTGGAAGTATTAATAGTTCAAATAATCCCCAGAAAAAGCGCATGCCTATATGTCCCATCAGTTCGGAAGTAACATCTCGGCTGTATACTCAATATTTTCGTCTTGACACTTAGCATGGATTTTATATTCGGTCTACAAATGATAAAACGTATGAAAAGTTATTAGCAAAGAATTGTGAGAGTTATAGTAGGAACTTGGGAGATAGGATTATGGTTTCAAAAGCGTTTCAGTAATCTCGTTTCTTCCATTAACTTTCAATGTGCTCATATGTGTACAGATCGAAGGAATCATTCTGTATCATTGTAAAATTTTATATCTGTCGTCTACCTGAATTCCAAATAACAAAGAAGAAAAAACTAATCACAACAAATTATGTCTGATTCTGTACAGTCGAAAACTGCCATTTCCAGTGATAAATTTCCAATAACATGGTGCCTGAAACGTTCAAATAAGGCAAATTTTAGTCGAAGAGAAATATATATTTTCTACTGCTTAATAAATCTAGTCTAGTTTGAAATAAGCTAATTTAACGTCCCTACTTACAGGCTAACTTCAGCTATTACACCACTTTGGGTACGAAAGTTACACGCATACACAAGATTATATTGCATTTCAAAAAAGAGGATATGGATTTAAAAATTCCCATTTGTTTCCAAAGTGGGTGGGTGGAGAGAGTGAAGAATAGGATCTACGTCTGTAAGTCAACTGTGATTTATTTATCAAATAAAGGTCCTGAAAGTACGGGTCTAGGTCAAAACCTCCACAGCCAAAACCCCCACACTCAAGAAATGTCAAAACACCCACACAAACGGTCATAACCCCCACACAAATGGACAAATCTCCCAAACGCACGAACGGTCAAAACCCCACACTCAAGAAATGTCAAAACGCCCACACGATCGGTCATAACCCCCACACAAATGGACAAATCTCCCAAGCGCACGAACGGTCAAAATCCCCACAGCCAAAACAACCACACTCAAGAAATGTCAAAACGCCCACACAATCGGTCATAACCCCCACACAAATGGACAAAACAGCCACACATAGCAACGGTCATAATCCCCACATAAATGGACAAAACTCCCACAAAATCGGACAAATCCCCCACACTCTGAAATGATCGTCATTTCACGTCTTTGTTACGGCTCTTTATGACGCCCAAGAAGAATAGTTGCAACATCAGTTTAAGTGGAATAAAAAAATGTTATTAAAAAGTACAAGGGCAACACATGAGTATGGGAGTTTTGTCAATTTATGTGGCAGTTGTGACTATTTCTGCATGTGAGAGTTTTGTCCATTTGTGTGGGGGTTTTGTCCATTTATGTGCGGATTGTGACCGTTGCTATGTGTGGCTGTTTTGTCCATTTGTGTGGGAGTTATGACCGTTGGAGGTTATGACCGACTACCAGTGTGGGGGTTTTGGCTGTGGGGGTTATGACCGTTCGTGTATTTGGGAGATTTGTCCATTTGTGTGGGGATTATGACCGATCGTGTGGGCGTTTTGACATTTCTTGAGTGTGGGGGTTTTGGCTGTGGGGGTTTTGACCGTTCGTGCGTTTGGGAGATTTGTCCATTTGTGTGGGTGTTATGACCGTTTGTGTGGGCGTTTTGACATTTCTTGAGTGTGGGGGTTTTGGCTGTGGGGGTTTTGACCGGTTCCCGAAAGTACTGCCTATTTTATACTTTACATCGTTCATCCGGGACTGATTAAAGGAAATAGCACTCTAACTGAAAGTAGTAAAACATTTAAAATTAACATTAATAAATGAGGCAAAATGGAAAGCATGGTAAAAAAAAAAAAAAAAAAAAAAGAGGAACAGCACAAGAATGAAAATTTTCAGCGGATTCTCTGACCTAATAATTGTCTCGATATTTTATGATCATTTGACACTAGTGTTGGACACGAGACGAGACAAGACGTACAATAATTTTCCTCATCTCGTCTCCTCTCGATTTTCTAAAAAAATATTTCCTCGTCTCATTTCGAACCTCTTCTTGTCTCGTTTTGCAAATACAAAATTTATTCCTTGATTTTTTCTTAATTTCATTCAGAAGTTATCAGAATCCTCCCGCGTCACGAGAGGTCCACAAACGTTGTGATATAGCAACATTTAAATCATATTCATTATTATAATATGTTGTGTAATGACTTTCGTATCTTTAAACGTTGATAAATTTTCTTCATTATGTTCATAGAATAGCTTTATCAACTTATAGATTTTATATCTACTATGAATCATGTAATACAAAAATAGTTTTGAAATCTCAGACTTGGGTGAACTAGTGTTGCTCGCGAGAGCCGTAAAATTTCTGATCTTGCCTTGAAAACTAGTCGAGAGTGGTCATTTTTTTCGTCTTGTACCGGATTTAAAAAGGTACTTCGCGTCTCGACTATCCATTATTTTCGAGTCGAGAATCGAAGCGTGACATGAAAGGGGTTTGTTCACAGTTCCATTGCCAAGGGACTCAGAAGGTAGACGTTGACCAATAGGTGTAATAGAAAGTAATCGTCAAGCTCTATCTAGAAGTAATGTTATTTTTTGCTCAGGAAGTAGATCAAAAAGGACAACAAAGGTAACGAAGGGCAGTAAAGATAAGATCAATATCAATCTTCACCATGTGAAAACTGGTTATTTAGAGACTGAGAGGTTTGCAATCGCAAGTATGCAACCGCATTTAGCAGCATGTGAGAAGCATCCATAGAGGATAGGGCCAAGCTGAGATATCGGAATAGATGATGGGTCAAAGCAACAGTTTTCACATCTTGAAGAATGATATTGATCTTATCTTTGCTGCTTTCCTTACCTTTTGGTCAACTTCCTGAGGCTTTAGAGCTAAAATAACATTACCTCTAGATAGAGTTTGACAAATACTTCCTATTACACGTATTGGCCAGCCTCCTTCTGGGGCTCTTGGCAATAGAACACTGAATAAACTCCCTTCTGATCTCGTGGGTGACATTTAACTGACACTCGATGCAATCGATTTTTGCTGTTCAATGATCTCAACGTGTGTGTAGTTATTTAACAACTGCTATGTTAACAAATTCATTTTAAATAATTCATCAGTGAAAAGGAAAGTCAAAAGGCGACATACAACGTCAAATTAATTTTATTTTAGTAGTATATGTACTAATCTGTTCGAGCAGAACCTTGTACCTAATAGGCTACTAGCTAATAACTATAAGTTATTAGTGGCATCGCCAACGTACGAAGTCGTTTTTCTTGATGTTCTCAAAAACTACATATGAGAATTTATCTTGAAGCATCCCTGTTTGTTCAGCTGGTAGTCATCAACCAATTGAAATAAGTCTCATCTTTGAACAGGATTATATTTATTTTTTAAAAAATGATGTTAAAAATTCATCATTATTTGCACTATATCTTCTTAACCGTACTAATAATATATATATATATATATATATATATATATATATATATATATATATATATATATATATATATATATATATATATATATATATATATATATATATATATATATATATATATTTGGTCTAGGAATTAATTCGTGCGGTTGGTACGCACACATTGAAGCTGTAGTACAAACACAAAATACATAAATACCTTAAGAAAAATATTGTCCATCGCTAGCCACCACTTTCGCCCATCTGTCAGGCAATGTACGGATTCCGTGGCGAAAGAAGTCCTCACCCTTGGAAGCGATCCAGTCAGAGACCCATGTTTCGATATCTTCTGAAGAAGTAAACCGCTGTCCAATCAAATCGTTGTTCATGCAATCGAACAAGTAATAGTCCGAAGGAGCAACGTCTGGTGAATACGGCGGGTGGGGTAAAACTTCCCATCCGACATTTTCTAAATAGGTTTTGACCGGTTTTGCGACATGTGGGCGAGCGTTATCATGTTGAACAATAAGTTTATCATGTCTGTTCTCCCATTCTGGTCGTGTTCTGGCCAGAGCTTGCTTCAAACGCATTAATTGTCGTCGATAACGTTCTCCATTCATAGTTTCACCCGGTTGCAGCAGCTCATAGTACACCACACCTTTCATATCCCACCATATGCACAGCATAACCTTTGCACAGTGAATATCTCGTTTTGGTTGTGATGGACCTGGTTCACCTGGTTTCACCCAGGCCTTTTTTCGTTTAGGGTTCTCGTAATGGATCCACTTCTCATCACCCGTAATAATTCGATGCAGAAACCCCTTTCTGCTCTGTCGTTGAAGCAGCAATTCGCAAATGGTTTTTCGTCTTTCAACGTCTCTGTCTTTCAATTCATGTGGAACCCAATGTGACATCTTTTGAATCATTCCCATGGCTTTCAAGCGTTTGGAGACTGTTGTTTGATCAACGCCTAATGCTGCTGCAAGTTGTTCCTGCGTTTGACACGAATCCTGCTCGAGCAATGCTGTCAATTCTTCGTCTTGAAATTTTTTTGGCTGTCCAGCTCGCTCTTGGTCTGCCAAGCCGAAATCACCACTTCTAAACCGTGCAAACCACTTCTGACACGTTCGCTCAGCTAGAGCATGGTCACCATACACTTCCACCAAAATACGATGACTTTCAGTCGCACTTTTCTGCATGTTAAAGTAATGCAGCAGGACACCCCGCAAAAACACTTTATCAGGCACAAATTGCGCCATGTTCACTTAACTACAAACCGGTGTTGTTGACGCTTTAATCCACTGCCCTATACTACGAACGATATGCGATGACAGGGGTTTGCAACACATGTGTGGATACACGGAACTGTGGGACGCTCCGTTCGTTGCGCCATCTCTTGTCCACCCGCACGAATTAATTCCTAGACCATATATATATATATATATATATATATATATATATATATATATATATATATATATATATATATAATTCATTTGAATTAATCCTCCGTCTCCCTTCATCTAAAGAATATAATCATGGGACGTTAAACTGGAAGATTTCGTTTCATTTAATAGCTACCGTGAACAACAATTTTTATATTTATAAATACTAAATCATTTTAACATTTTTATTTCGCAACTTTTGTCGCAAAAAACTCATAATACTCACCCATATTATTTTATTCATTTCCATGATATCTATCGATTGGTATATGCTTTTATTTTTTTTTTAAATAAACATTATTTCGTTGAACATCGTAGAATATACAGGGTGTTTCAAAACAACACCGAAAACGTTTGGGAGGTGATTCTTGACACCAAGATAAGACAAAAAATATAGACCATCCTTGGTGCGCACAGATGCTTCCTTTCGGAGTTATAGGCTGCCAAAAACATGAAAAAAATTAACTTTAAAGGCCCATAGATCCAAAACTATGTGACCTACCGTAGTCGAGTCAAGACTTTTCACTTAGGAACTAGTATGTGCCTTATCCAAATATCCAAGTTTCAGAACCCTGCAGTACTTCCGCAACAATTTTTACAGAGGTAGTTGGAGATGCCTGTAGCCAAACTCCCTCTATAAAAATTGCTTCATGAGTACCTTAGGATTCTGAAACATGTATTTTTGTATAGCGCACATGTTAGTTCCTAAGTAAAGTCTTGACCCTTACTACGGTAGATCCCAAAGTTTTGGAGCTATGGACCTTTAAAGTTCTTTTTTTCATGTTTTCGGCGGCCTATAACTCCGAAAGGAAGCATTTGTTAACCCAGGTTGGCCTATACATTTTTCCTGCCTTTATGTCAAGAGTCACCTTCCAAACGTGGTCGGTGTTGTTTTGAAACACCCCGCATACAGATTAGCCATTTGGCTATTTCGGGACTTCGCATATTCTCGACCTACGGCCTTGCACCTCATATTTTAGCCTTTGCTTCTCAATACTGTTCTTGTTCATTCTTATTTCATTTTTACAGCAGCCTTTGTTTTGTCATCCATCGAAGAAAAAATCGAAACAAAAGCTGTTGAGATCTGTATGGAGATTAAAAAAAAAAAACATTTTTCATTTTCCCTCTAGCATCAATTTTAAGTAATTTGCGGATCTTTCCAAAAACATATGGGATTGAATGTAATCCCTCTCCACTATAGAATCCCTAAAAACAGAAGTTCGGTGATGATATTTCTTGTTTGTTAATTTCAAAAATTTACGAGAATGCCGAGTTTTAAGTTTCTATTCAATTTGAATTACCTGAACATTTAAAAGTTTTTCATTGAAAAATAACCTCACTTGATTAACAAGAGCTCCCAATCTAAAAATATTTACTTTTCCATTTTTTTTTTTTTTTTTGAGTTCGTTCCTGCAGGTCACTAATACTGTATGTCAAATTTCATCATTGTAGTCCTGTGTGAAATATCTAATAATTACGGGATGTTCTAGAAGGTGTCCCAGGGAAGGTTTTTCAGTTTCCGATAAAATCCTACTGAAGATGGAAAATTTTAGTTTTGGTGATTTAGTTAGATAAGGACATCAAAAACCTAGAAGCATACCAAATTTCAAGTTATTATTATTCTAATTTCAATTACTTAAAACATTGGATATGATAACGCCCATTTAAAGAATATGGGTAATATTTTTTCTTCCCCTTAAACTCCTTTGAAACTAAAAATCTTCATTTTTGGCAATTTTTTGTGGGTTAGTCCCCGGGGCGCCACAAACACGCCAAATTTAATTATTGTAGTCCTACTGAAAGTGCCTAATAATTATGCAGTGTAAAAGGTGTCCCATTTAAATGACATGAGAAAAAATTTTCAATTCCCCATAAAACCCTATTACAGTTGAAAATTTTATTTTTAGTAATTTAGTTAGATAAGGACATCTAAACCCTACAAGCACTCCAATTTTCAAGCTTTTATTCCAATTTCAATAATGCTAAAACATTAGAAGTAATGTTCAAAAAAACGTCCGTTTAAAGAATATTGGACATTTTTTTCTCCCGCTTAGACTCCCTGAAACAAAATATTCATTTTTGACAATTTTTCTGTGTATTAGCCCCTGGAGGCTACACACATGCCAAATTTTATTATTGTAGTCCTACCGAAAGTGCCTAATATTTAAGGAGTGTAGACGGTAAGGTGGATCACCATCCGGAAATCAGTACATATTTTAGCTCATTCCCTTAACTACTGCACAATGAAACGTTATATATTATAAACATTGTACTAAGATAAAGTTATGTTTCAGCTACAACACAAGACACTCATTCATTTGGTTGTGTCTTCTGATATCGTAAAAGGTAACAAATAAAAGAAAATATTTGATTCGTTTTAATGAGCACACAAGATGGCACTTGCTGTTAGATCTTATTAGAAGTGCTCAATTTTATGAAATGTTTATTTGAATGTGTAAAGTACTTTAAAGTAACGATCTTATTACGAAATAGATATATTGTTTGACTTTTTTTCGTGTTATGTTTCACATTTTATTTAAATATTAATTTACATTTAAGGAAATAGATTTTGAGAGGAAACTTGCGCAGAACGCCATAATGTGTTGTTACCAAATTTGTACGTTTAATTCCTGGATTCTAGCGCTGCAGTTCGAGAAGCAGAACTTAGCTGTGAATTGTGGTAAGGGCCGAAAACTAATTTCTTCAGTAAGTATCTATGCAGAGTTCCATGAGTACTTCCTTTATTATCTGGCTCCAGTAAACATTCGAAACTACGTGGCAACGCCGCACTATTCAAGCAGCAGCATTTAGCATACCACTGAGAGCGCCTAGTGATCCACTTTAAATGACAGGAAAATTTTCAATTCCCCATAAACCTTACTAAAGATGGAAATTTTTATTTTTGGTGATTTACTTAGATAACAGATATCAAATACCTACAAGCATACCAAATTTCAAGTTTTTGGTACGATTGCAATTACCAGACTTAATGTTAAAAAAAAAACGCCCATTTAAATAACACGAGAATTTATTTCATCTCCCTTTTACCTCCTGGAAATGTGAAAAATATACTTTTAACAATTTTCCTGTTTGTTTCTCTTCTAAACCTATAATTTCAAATTTCCACGTCAACGGGAAGTACTCATGATTTTATGTCAGTGAGTCATTTCATATAGTTTTATACAAAAAATATTAGAAATAGAGATATTCAAGTATTGAATAAACATGAAAATATTATGTTGCAAAATTTTAATATTAGCTTTTACTTGAAAACAAAATAATGATAATAAGCTGCGAAATTCAAAGAATGATTTTCCTGTGCTTGTACTCACACAGAGCAGTACTTCACAGCTTACATTAATGATAACGCTGCCATTTTAAATTATAGACTACACTCTGCGTGCGTATCAAAATAAATCTAGCGGAGGAAAAAGGAAGTAGTTGTTTATGCAGGCTTCTGATTTATTTGCAACTTTGTCGTCGTGTGTATCCATAGACACAACGAACATATATTATATATAATCCCTTTATGTATTCACCAGCACGCGCGCACAAGTTGCTAAGTTCAAGTCACTTCATCAGATTTGAATTTTAAATGTGGTGTTGTAGATTTTTAGCACACAGTATGATCATACACATTCCCCCCCCCCTCCTAAAGTTTATTATTCACGAACTGATATAAAAATGTGCGTTCAAGGAACAGTTTGTGAAGTCTTTCAAGGTAAATTGAGTCACGAAATATACAGGGTGCAACATAATTAGTAGTTTAACTTATTTCAAGGAGACACTTTCAACGAAATGTGTTTCAATAATGTATCTAGATTGATGTGATCCAAACGTTCGCGGAGTGTTTCATAAATTTTGTTCTTCCGCATAAAACAACCTAATCGTAACAGATATTTTTTTAATGTTAATTAATCATAAATGTTGGTAGGGTCTAGTATAACACCGTCCAGCTCCATAACAGCTACAAACATTATTGGATTAGGGAAAATAGAAAGGAAAGTTCTAGTTTAATGTTCCACGATTATGCTTTGACATATTTCTTAACATGAGAATGTGGGAGGATACGTAAGAACCCTTAGAAAGACAACGAACAGGACGTTTTACAAAAAAAAAAAAAACTTGATCTGGGATTTAACCAGAGATTCCTTGCAAACAGGGGTCAGCACTTTACCACTAATCCATAATATCGCCTAATATTACACTATGGAATATTAATGTAGATATGGTTCCAAACCCTTAGTTAAGTAGAAAGTCTGAAACTTATAGTAATTTGTTTCATCATCATCATATGTATTCTGCCATTATTGGTAGGTCATTTGCCACAGCTGAGAAGCTTCCATGTTCCATGGTCTTCCACTAACTTCTTCATCTTCACGTACGATCTCTCTGTTTTGATATCGTCCATTAATTGCAGTCTCCTTCGCCCTCCCCTCTTTTTCCTGCCACCATATCATCTAGCATGTTCTTCATGATACAGTTCCTTCGTAGCCAATATCCCAATCAGTTTTATCTTAGATTAATCAATATATGTTCAAAATAATAATAATAATAATTCTACGATATTATTAGTTCTTAAAGGTATTAGCGTTTGAGACATGTATAAATGGAAATGGATTATTGAGCTGAAAAAAATGATAACTCTGATTGCAAACGTGCGCAGTTTTCGAGAAAAATGAAGAAGACACAACAAAAATTGTTGTTGTATCTGAACCGTGCCACTTATTGAGGTGAAGCTTATACTGAAATAAAACCTTACTAAGATATTCATTATAACACTAGAGAGGTCACAGTACGTAGAGCGGTTAATTAGACATTTTCTAAAATTTTCATTAACTCTTAAATGTTAATTTCTGTTTCAGTGAAATGTTATCCAAAGTTAAGGCATATATCAGTCAATAGATAGCATTAAGATGAATATGATAACATAGCTGAGAGTAAATTCTTAAGTGTACTTTTTGAGAAAAGTGATTTTATATCTACTCTACATATAACATAATACACTGTTAACTAGGAGAACGTTGTTCGTCTTTTCCTACAATAATACACAAACTTTGTAATACTAATAAGCATATTGAATAATTTTTTAAAGTTTATTTCGTTGCAAGCCAAAAATTAAATTAAACACACACACACACACACACACACACTATTTGTAATACTAACAAGTATACTGAAGGAATTTTTCTAGTTTATTTCGTTCCAATCTCCCCCTTCCAAAATAAAATAAAACACACACACAACTTGTAATAACAAGTACAGTAAAGAAATTTTTCTAGTTTATTTCGTTGCAAGCCAAACAATAATAAAAGAGAAAACTGACACACGCTACTTATAGTGAAGCTTAGTAAAGAAATTTTTCTAGTTATTTCGTTGCAAGCCAAAAAATTAAATAAAAAGAACATTGACATTACACACATTACTTGTAATACTAATAAACATGGTGAAGACATTTATCTAGTTTATATCGTTTCAAGCCAAAATATATAAATAAATAAGAAGAACACTGACATACACACACAAATTACTTGTAATTCTAATAAGCATAGTGAAGAAATTTTTCTAGTTCATTTTGCTGCAAATCAAAGAATAATAAAAACGAGCACTGACACACACACACACACACTACTTGTAGTACTAATAAGCCTAGTGAAGAAATTTTTGTAGTTATTTCCTTGCAAGTCAAAAAAATAAAGGAAACGAAGAAAAAGAAAAGTTCCAATTTGGTTGTGAGCTGAGAACTCCATTTAAAATGTTTAGTGAAGACATTTATCTAGTTATTTCTCAAATAGAATGTGACAGATTTTTTAAAACATTTAGTCTCTCAGTTATCATGGAAGTTTCTGCCCATATCAAGTTCACCGATTTGTTACATCACTGAATTCCTTTCTTTCTCCCAGAAGTTCATATTTTTGTTGGAAACAACATTTCAATCTGGCTTCCACAGTATTTTCTTTCTTCTATCTTTCCATCAAAGTTCCAGAGGGAAGGTTTTGTCTTCTGCAGGCAGACATAGTTTATATTCACTTGAAATAATTACGTATTCATTTCGTAATCAATTTTTAATTTTCAGAAGCTATTAATTTCACACTGAACTGTGCACATTGTTGAATACATTTCAAATGCTTCAGTTTCTAAATGATTATAGAAAATTGTATTTCATGGAAGCATTATTTATGTACTAGGAAACTATGAATGTCAGGTAGACTCACGTTACCCTTTCTGAAAGTTATATCAGTCTTCCCTATCTTAAGAGTTCTATCTTAAGAGGTCTGCACGGGCTTAAGCCCGACCCGATCCGCGGGCCGAACTCGGGCATACAAAGTAGGTCTACACCCTCCATTCCAAAAGAAACCGAACGTTTTAAAAAACAAAAAAGCAATGTACATTTTGGAACAAATCATTTTTATTAACCAATGTATTCCCCTTCTGCATCGATACACATATTTGCACGCTCCAACAAGTCAAACGACTTCTCCATGTCCTTTATTGGAATGGTCTTTAGGACGGTGGTCGTCGCCTTCTCAATGGCATCAATCGATGCGTGCCACTTTCCTTTCATCGCCAAATGCAGTTTCGGGAACAGATAGAAATCGCACGGAGCGAGATCTGGTGAATAGGTCGGATGATGCAACCGAATAATGTGATTTTTGACCAAAAATTCAGTTACAAGTCGCGAACGATGTGATGGTGCATTATCGTCCAAAAGAGTCCAACTGCCGATTTCGCGATATTCGGGCCGAATACGACGAATTCTTGCCAGCAAACGCTTCATAACGCCCAAGTAAAACTCTCCAGTGACTGTCTGGCCGGGCTGAACAAATTCTTTGTGGATAATTCCTTTTGAATCGTAAAAACAAATCAGCATCACCTTAACTTTTGACTTCACCAAGCGACTTTTTTTGGGTGTTCCTTCATCCGGCGCTCTCCATTCAGCACTTTGCCGCTTTGTTTCGGGCTCATATTCAAAACACCACGTCTCGTCACCAGTTACAATCGATTTCAAGAAGTTTCGATTCTGCCGAGCACTTTTAACGATGTCTTTGCAATGCGCAATTCGATCAACTTTTTGGTCTTCGGTGAGTTTGTGTGGTACAAACCGCGAATTAACCTTCTTAAGGCCCAAAACTTCGGTCAAAATGCGGTATGCGGTTGTTTGAGGAATGCCTAATTCCATTTCAATAACTTTCACCGACGATTTTTTGTTATGTTTGATGAATTCACGCACTTTTTCGATGTTTTCTTCCGATAATCCGGTTCTGGGACGGCCTGATCTTTCGTCATCATCCAGCGTCTCTCTACCCGATTTGAATCGCCTGAACCACTCGTAAACTTGCGTACGGGATAGACACTCATCACCATATGCATTTTGTAGCATTTGGTGCGTTTCACTAAAAGTTTTACCCTGTTTAACACAAAACTCAATTGCAGCTCGTTGTTTGAAACTCATTTTCCGACCGATGTACACAACACACTGACAGTTGAAACGCAATAACTTTGTTGCCGTGCATCCAAATGTCATGACATTAATACCAGTTGTCAATGAGGGACTACGCCATCTACCGGTAAAATATTACAACATATGGCACTAGTGGTACTATTTGTTTTCAAAAGTTCGGTTTCTTTTGGAATGGAGGGTGTATATATCACTTGTGGCCCGGGCCGGGCTCGGGTCGTAAATTTTTAAATATACAACTATATTTCTCGGGTCTTTTCGGGCTTTGTAGATATACTGTTCAACGATATTTATTAGACCGTTCTTTCTGGAGAACTTTTAAAGCACAATTTCAAAAATTAAACCTCTAATTACTGTAAATAAAAATTCAATTTTGCATTCATTATTAAGTTTATGTAATTCGGGCTAATTTCGGGCTCATTTGATAATCGCACGAGTTCGGGCAGGGCTCGGGCCTAAATGCTAAAACATATTTCGGTCTCGGATCGTGCCCCACATTGTAAATTCACGGGCCGGGCTCGGGCTGAAAATTCCGGACCCGTGCTGACCTCTATTCTATCTGCTGGTTTGGGTGGTTCTTTTAATTCAGTTTCTATTGCAATGTAGGCAGCATATCATACTGAGAGTACTGCATGTTCGGTCATAAATGTACTTGCATAACAACGACTATCATGGGTTTAAAGAAATAGGACAAAATGAATTCCCATGTCATCTCTGAAATTTACCAACCAAGTAAGCTCCTATATCAAGTTCAAATTGTGATGTTGCGATGTTGAGATGTTTTAATGTGTGTATATTAGCTATGATTTTGTGGAATGATATTGCAAAGTGATAACAGAACTTAAGTTAAAATGATTTTCTTTTTTCGTTGTCTTCTGTCAGTAAGCATCCCTCATTTGGAAGAGTACTTTGTTCTTGTAACTTGGATACTTGGACTACCATCTATTTTCGAACATAACAATTGATCTCTTTCTAAATATTTAATGATAATAAATTTTAATTCAAGAAAGGATTTGGAGAGCAGGTACTAAAACCTGGACATTTCAAAACACTTTAAAAAACGGAAAACGTAGTCTGTGATTTACCTTCTTTCTTCACTAGCATTAGTATTTGTAACTAAAATCTTGGGGTGCATGGTGTCTCAGTGTTGCTCAAACGCTAACTTCTGTTGCGAGAGGTACCTAGTTTGATACTAGGCCATGTGAGTTTGAGGTAGATAACAACGTATCAGTGGGTTTTCTCAAGGTTCTTCCGTTTCCTCGCACATTATCATTCCACCAATTATTTCATAATTATTCACTTACATCTGTCTCCTTTAGGCCACTTGTTATAACTGTGAGACGTATGCATATAACTACAGATTTAATTTCATTCATTTTTCCAACTATAATCTCATTAGGACACAATCTGTTATGTTTAGCCTTGGTATTTGAATAGTTACAGCTTGAATCACCCGACCGATCTCGATCAAATTTTCAACATTGATAAGGTTCGGGCCTGGGACTGTCTTTATCTATTCATTTTGATGATGTGACTTAGGGAAGGGGGAAGTGGGGAGATCTAAAAAATAAATAACACTTAATAACTCTTGAACCAAACGACGAATCTCGATCAAATTTTCAACATAGATAAGGTTCGTGCCTGGAATGTTTTTTTTTTTTTTTTGTCATTTCACTTTGATGGAGCAGCTTAGGGGAGAGGAAGGACGTGGAGACATTTAAAAATAAATAAAATTTAATAACTCTTGAAGCACCCGACCTATCTCGATCAAAGTTTCAATGTAGATGAGGTTCTGCCCTGGGATGATTTTATTATATCACTTTGACCGATAGAATTTAGGGGAGGGGAGGGGAGGGGAGAAGGGTATATATATACAGGGTGACCGCGTGACTATGTTACAAAATTTAAGGGATGATTCCTGACACTGAAACAAGAAAAAAAGTTCAAATAAACTTTTGTCCAACGTACATAATTTCGGAGCTACAAGGTGCCGAAAGCGTGGGAAAATGACATTCAAAGCTCTATAGCTCGACTATGGTGAATGATAGAGCTAATGCGGCATGGTCACGTCAAAGGCACCGAAGCTGCTGTATTCAAAAATGCTTAGGTCGAGATCGTGTAATTCGTGCACAAGGGATTCCCCAAAGAAGCGTAGGGATTCCCGGATAATCTGTCAAGAAAGATGGGTCGAAAAGGATACGGATGAATAGCTGTCCCAAATGCTAGCAATAATACGTCTGTACTAAGTCGATATCTAGCACAAGCACAAAATGGCGAACAGTTTTATAGTGTCATGTGTGGTTGTATAACGCGCACTAAATAAGAGTGGGAAACATGAAAGGAAAATGTGAATAATTTGGTACAAATGGTAAATACATGATATTACGCTGTCCCATCATTGAACAGACGCTTTTAATAAAATGTAATAGTCATGAAACGTACTAAAATGTTGTAAAAGGATAACACTATTAAAGTCTTTCTTCCATATATTGTTGTCATTGAAAACAAATAAACAAAACTGAGCGAAACAACCATAATGCAAAAGAGGTTGTTTCCTAAAAACAAAAGTCACAAGAATGGGAATAATGTCTTCAATCAACATTTTACAGCAGGATTGAATGCAGCCAAGAACATCATCAATTACCTGTAAACGAGACAAATCTCCTAATTATCCTACAGTAGGCGATGGACATGGCGTCCCTCTACTTCAACACAGGCGTTACAGCGTCGCAGTAAGTTCTGACGCATCCGCTGTAACAACACAGGAGCTGTTCTTATAGTATCACAGACAGCGAGTATTCGTGCTAATAGTTCTTCTGCGTTGTCTATAGGCGTTTCATAGACAAGTGTTTTGACATGACCCCACAAGAAAAAATCAAGTGGAGTCAAATCTGAGGAACGTGCAGGCCAATTACAAGGACCACCTCTTCCAATCCATCTGTCTCGAAACGTTTGATTCAAATACTCTCGAGCACTAGCTGAAAAGTGGGCTGGGGCGCCATCATGTTGAAACCACATCCGTTGACGAACACCGAGAGGGACATCCTCTAATAACTCTGGAAGTATGTCTCGCAGGAATCTCGTATACACTGATGCAGTTAATCGTGGTGGTAATAAATATGGACCTATTATCTGATCACTGATAATACCCGCCCACATATTTATGGCGAATCTGTCTTGGTGGCCCTTTTCCACAATTGCATAAGAATTTTCGTCTGTCCATACTGTACATGACTATTGTGACTATTAAATATCCCGTATTTCGTAAAACAAGCTTCGTCGGTGAAAAGCACGTAGGAAGCAAACTGCGGATCAATTACAGAGCGTTGGAGAAACCACTCACAAAACCGAACGCGAGGTTGAAAGTCAGTTGGACGTAAGCCCTAAACCCTCTGCGGATGATAGAGGTGTAACTGTTGCTCGTGTACTACTTTCCAAACAGTATCTTGTGCTACTCCCGTTTCACGTGCTACTTTCCGGGTACTTACTGTTGGGTCTTGGGCGAAACGATCAAGCACTTGTTCTTCAAAGTCCGGAGTCTTTGTGGTTCTTCGTCTTCCTTGGTCGTAGTATTGAGGTTGTAAATTCCCCGTGTCTCGTAAGCGTTGAAAAAGTCTGGCAAACATAGTATGGGCTGGATATCTTCTTTGTGGATACTTCAGTGGATATAACCTATCAGCTTCTCGACTGTTGCCATTTGCTTGACCGTATATAAATATCATGTCCGCGAGTTCTGCTATCGAATACTCCATTTAATTTCACATTCGAACAAGCAAAGCACAAACTGCACTAAGGAACTCGTACGCAAGAACAAACCACACGAAGAATGACCTTCCACCTTCCACAACGCCTTCTAGCAGGGTTGTCTTATACTTTCCTTACCTTTGATTGTTTTCTACGACAGAAGAACAAATGCTTGTGATCGAACCTGCAAACTGTGGTGTACTTCAGGTGATAACGCCGTCTGTGAAAACAAAATATCTCCTAAACGATAAAAATATGACGACATGTTAAGCATTCTAGACAAAATCTCGGAACCATTCTTGCAAAACATCGGAAGCAGCGACTAAAACAAACGTCCTGATAAATTGTTTTTTCTTATTATTTTCTTATGTTCGGGTAACGCACATTACGGCTAATGATAAGAAATGGATATTTTACTGTTGTTCTCTGGCAGTGGTCAAATTAACATGTGATGGCGGAAAAATCCCCCTCTCGTAAAAAGTATCCTCGGCTCGTATCATCAAATAAAATAAGATTTCTGCCTGGAAGAAAGCACCCATACCCCCGGTTTTTCCACTTAGTTTTACTTGCTTTCAATGACAAAACTACATGGAAGAGAAACAATGTTAGTGTGATGTTTGTACAACATTTTAGTACGTTTCATGATTATTCCCTTTATTAAACGGATCTATACGTGCAATGAACAGGACAATGTACTATAATGTATTTACCATTTGTACCAATTTATTCACATTTTCCATTCATATTTTCCCACTATTATTTAGTGCGCGTTATGCAACCACACATGGCACGTATAAAACTGTTCGCCATTTTGTGCTTGTGCGAGATATCGACTTAGTACAGACGCATTATTGCTAGCATTTGGGACAGCTATTCATCCGTATCCTTTTCGACCCATCTTTCTTGACAGATTATCCGGGAATCCCTACGCTCCTTTGGGGAATCCCTTGTGCACGAATTGCACGATCTCGACCTAAGCATTTTTGAATACAGCAGCTTCGGTGTCTTTGACGTGACCATGCCGCATTACCTCTATCATTCACCATAGTCGAGCTATAGAGCTTTGAATGTCATTTTCCCACGCTTTCGGCACCTTGTAGCTCCGAAATTATGTACGTTGGACAAAAGTTTATTTGAACTTTTTTTCTTGTTTCAGTGTCAGGAATCATCCCTTAAATTTTGTAACATAGTCACGCGGTCACCCTGTATATATATATATATATATATATATATATATATATATATATATATATATATATAAATGAATAAAATTTTATAACCCTTGAACCACCAGACCGATCTCTATCAAATTTTTAACATAGATAAGGTTCGAATCTGGGACGATTTTTATTGTTTCAGCTCGACTGTGCAACGTATGCGTGGGTTTTCTGGCGGTTCTGCCGTTTCCTCCTACTTTCTTCGTTCCACAATTTCATTCATTTTTCATCTTCACCGTCTTCTTTACGATAGTCGGTATAATTGTGGGACGTGGAACTTAAACATTTTATTTTTTCAAAAGAATATATGTATCTAAACTGCGTTAAAAATTGCGTTGAGGATTAATTTCTCATCAATTTCATAATTTATGTCTACATTGGTTTTATTGCATTCTATTTAGTGTTAACTAACCCACAATGAGAATGGATTGTATTTTATAAGTTTAGTTTGTATTTGAAAGTTTGACCTCCGTAATGTATGCAAAGTTCAGCGTTCCAACTACAAAATATTCTGTGCGCAAAACATCACCAGAGGAAAATGTATGTTATTAATCTAAATTCCCTGGCACTATAGCTTATGAAGGACTGACATTGGCCAAGTGGTATAAGTAGCAGTTGGTGATATATAGTCAGTGCATTCCCTCCAAGACATCATTATTCCTGGCTTTCTTAACAAGAGTCTATTACATTTTCATTCAGGTAGTTTCCCAATTGGTTCATGATGTTCGATCAATATAGTAATCTTTGAATCCATAAGGAATGGAACCCAGAACTCAAGAGTGCGAAATCACAGAGACAGTTCGATTTTCGTTTACTAAATATTTTGAGAAATACTTTCATCCAATATATGTAAGAACAATGGAAGAAACACGTTGATTAAAATATATTTTGGTTATGTAATCTATCATTTACAAAAGAGTTTTAAAATGCATGTAAGTACAGTTGGAAAACTAGGAATGAAAAAACCAATAGTTTAAAATTACCAATACATTGTATTGCACCAGAGAATGAACATCTGGCAGCTAGTAGCGATTGAGAAAGGAGAATATTGTCTTTGAGCAACTGTTCTGCGATAGTTGACTACGTCAAATGCTTGTATTTGAATCGAAAAATGGTTCAAAACGTTCGAGCAATTTTTGATGATAATGCTTTGAATTTAACGTTCCCTCTGTTGTGCATCCTCTTTTGTCCACTGCACAAAAATCATTATTTTATTTTAAAAAAATCCCAGGCTAAAGGTCCAAATTTGTGCCAAAAATGACTTAAATCAGTCAAACCAGTGAATGGACAGACGCTTATTCGGTTTTATACAAACAGGATATGCTGTAGATTGATAGATGTTCTTGTAGATAGAATAAAGAGTAAAAGAACATTTTTAAATGACCTAAATAAAGAAACGCGCTTGTTTCACAAGATTGTTATAAAATACAATATTTGTAAGTAAATAACATAGTCTAATTTCTGATAGCTACCAGTCCTCCCCAAGCCTCTTTTTTTTCAAAGTCAATCACCCTTTTCTTTATTGTCCAGTGCACAGATTGACTAAGATACAAGAAAGCCATATATTTGCAATATCTGCACCTCTGTGTATATTTATGTCTGCTGTGCTGCCATATTTTTTTAAATCTAGAATAATATTAATGACCTATGAAAACTAGTTTAAAAATAAAAAAAAGTGAACAAGTAGTATTGAGGTGGCCCAGGGCCCAGGAGGAAGTTCCAGTATTACGTGAATTACCGGTAGTTTCACACTACTACTTTCTCGCACAGTACTACTTTCCCACGATTATACCCATTAGGCAAATGGAGAAGTACTACTTTCATCCCTCGTGTATTAAGAGTATCCACAGTTATTTCCCAGTTTTTTCCCGGATGTGATTGGGAAAATTTTCCACTATTATGCAACAAAAAAACTAGTATCACTGCGTGAGAACGAAAAAGATAGAGATGGCAATTTCTCTTTTCACGTGGTAGATATTACGTCACGTTAAGACTGCTAGCCCTCATATCGCACAATATTCCTACAAATTCCCATTGCACAATCAAAATACTTCCAAATAACTTCGTAGACGATACTCGCAAGATAGGAAGTTCAAAATAACTTCGTAGACAATACTAGTAAATATATTTCTGAGAAATAAGTGAAACTCGCTTAAAATATCACTGAAAGTATATTTATATATGACAAAGTTAAACTAGGTCTATGTTACCAATAAAACGATATTTTCGTGTTCACAAGAGTCAGAAATGTGTGTATAACTATTTAATTAGATCTGTAAAATGATCCAAGAATTAAAATATGACATGTTACAGAGATCCGAGCCTTATTTGTAATACTTATTTATTATTCAGTCCTTCTCATTTTTTTTTCACAATTTGAATCTGAATTGATCTTTCACCGTCTTTGAAGCAATAACAGAAACAGTGTTGTACTTGGGTTAATTCATGGTGTAATCTTAATATTTTTCGAATAACGTTCTCCCTAGTAAGTTACTAGGGACGAATAAAGTAAGAGTATTATCAGAAGTTTGCAAATTAATATATATATATATATATATATATATATATATATATATATATATATATATATATATATATATATATATATAATATATAATATTTCATATGTAACTAGCAGGTAAAAACTAATGGTTGAGTACCCATAATTCCACACAGTTTAAAAATTGTAGATAGTCGAAGACGTAAATTTCTCAAGTGTATTCAGAGTTGTTCGTAAGTCTGACTAGCGTCATACTAATAAGTGCTTGACTAACATATGAATCATGCGGTAGTCAAACTCTTACAAGTTATTATGATGCTAGTCATAAGGAAGAACTTATCTGAATAAGGCCCTCTATGTTGAAGCATTCCAGTGCGAAGAGTTTATTTTAACATTCCTAAGCCCCCTCCCCAACGTTGACTATGATCATTTCGCACCAATTTTATTCCCAAGAAAATGAAATGATATTTCTAACATTTTAAATCAGAGAGTTTCGTCAGAAAGACTTGGAAGTAATATATATATATATATATATATATATATATATATATATATATATATATATATATATATATATATATATATATATATATATATATATATATATATATATATATAAAGAGGACAGAGTTTTTTCTACTTCACTACTTTAACTTACCTTGTATTACCATTTGCCTTGCCCCTATAGACAATATACTATTTCTAAAATTACAAGCTACTTTATTTGAAGAGTTGGTCTTAACGCGGATGTTACATTGCATGTGGGTTAAGGTAAAAGTAGGTAATTACATACAAGGTAACAGAAAAAAAAGGTAATATTATGGTTTGTAGTTTGTGTAGCGGTTGGATCGTTATTTCTACGGAATTATCGATTCACTATTTGACTTAAGCGATCAATCATGTCTGTTAGTTAGGAAAGGGAAAAAAAGAAACAATATTGCTGTGTTTACTTTGATATATAACTCTGTCTGGTGACAGGGGACCATAATGATGTACGAATCTTTCTGTAATTTATTATTATTACTTTTTGTAATAGAACAATCCTTACATGAAAACAGAGAAACATATTTCTGTCTAACGTTGCTTGTGAAGTCTAAATCTTCTTTAAAAAGTATTCGAAATGAGACAAAACTTTTAACCTACATCATCATCATCAATATTAATAAATGAATGAATGAATGATGAATATCTAGGCCATTGTACGCTAATGAGCAAAAATGCATACCCTCTCGTTTTTTGTTCTTAATATTATTATTATTCAAGCACGTACGCATGAATTTATTTCGGGGGATGCAAAGATTAGGGTTCCAAATTTAACATGATAAATTATATGAACATTTGTAAAATTATCCTTAAAATTACACTAAATTTATAGAAAAGTCTGGATTTCGGGGTACAGGACCCCCAGAACGTATTCCCTGTGTACTTTCCTGTTAATGTTTATTATGTTAGAACAAACAATCCAATTTGAAGCAAGTTCTCTTTTTTTAGTTTAGTGAATCTTGTAACTTTATCCTCGTTACCTTCTAATTTCAGTTTAGAATATGTCTTAGGGCATATACCAATTGGGACACACAGACAGCCGTGTGATAATATAAAAGAGATTCAAACATAAGTTGAACATTGGGAAGTATCTCTTTCGCTAGTATTGCTTGCGCGCGCGAGAAGTATCTCTTTTGTTACGAAATACGCTGCACTTGGAAGATATGCTTCATTATAGATGACCAACCCGAGTTGTGAGTAGGTCGTGGAACTTAGAATTTAGCAGGACTAATACCAGGTATGTTCCTTCAGTATGCAGGGAATAGACCTTTAATATGTTTTTAAAAAAATTAACTGAAACACGAGGTGGGTTCGGAAAGTAAGATTAGAACGTCCAGCTTTCATAAGAAAAATGTATTTGACAAAATGTCTACTACAACGAATTTGGTGATACAAGGGTTACTTTTCAATTTAATTATCATCATTATCCAAATCTTGTTAAGTCGGGATATCCCACAATAATGTCATAGAATTCTAGCGGTTGCTGCTAGGATCACATTTCAACTACGTTCTTGATTATATCTTATCGCCGTGGAAGTGTCGTTCAGCAAGATGTTTCTTCAGTTAAACGGGACATAAGTGCTTTTAGTCATGAATATCCACCGGGCGCTTTTCTTGTGCCTGGAGCAAACGTATGAAGAACGAAATTCACGTTTTCCAACATTCTGAATCGGCGCATTCATTGTAAATACATGCTATTCGCATAGACTCCACATAGCAATGAGAAATAGCTGCAGACGGGAAACGAATGGCTGACAGTGCAAATTAGTATAGCCAACTTACGCACGAAAATATTAGCCCCTACTTGTCCGCCTATAAAGGTTGTTAGCTTATTTTACGGCACTGATGTAATAGGGGATATACGGAAGTTTACCACATATACCCACCTAATACGTATTTTATTTTAGTACAGCGTAACTCACCTTAAACTTACGAAAGGACGATTGTACGGTACTATATATTTAAAAAAATGGTCGAGCATATAACAACCAAAAATTATAATATTACATCATTTCTTTACGGATACGCTTCGTAATAATGCACATGTATATCCCCACCAACTTTGAAAATAGTCTGTGTTCTGTAATGGTTTTACTTGAATAAATCCTAGCCTATAGAGATCATATAATGTAATCTAATTGTATGCTATGAGGAGAGTATAAAAGAGAGAAATCACTAACTCACTGATTCATATCTTCGAAACTGTTAGGTGCATAGTTCACTGATTTTTAAGGAGTTTGGTTTACGAAAATCTCCTTAGAGTTTGCCTGTTGGTGTGTTCACCTCGAAGACACAAAATCTCAAGAACTCCTTGACGGATCACCATCATTATTGACCAGGATGTAGAACAGCAAAAGTTAAGACTTGAGCTCGATAATGAATATGATCTATACAATTGGTCTCAAGATACGGGCACTCAAAAATAGGTCCCTTGTGTTCGTATGGGAGTAATTATGAATATTATCCTTACTTGATAGATGTTGTTGAGATTAGCGGGTTAGTATACTGTCAGGATGCAATTGTAATTTGTCCGTGAAATACAATACTATAAGGTAACCAAGCAAGTTCTGTCACTTTTTCATCCATCACCTTCGAATATCGATATGTCACCTAAGACGTACCTGGAAGATCAAAAATAATCCCAATCAGCATCGATGACCTTCTGCCGACGTTCTGGGAGGCCATAGATTTCATCCCGGTAGAACTTGGTGGGCCGTGAAGAGAATAAGATATCAAGTGCATTTTGCACCTCTACTAGGGATTTGAACTGGCGTCCTCTAAGGTGATTGTCCAATCGGACGGTGCAATTTCTGGGCAGAATGGCGGATGCATTAGTGTTTTCCATCCAAGGCGTAGAATGGTGTCCCGGGCCATCCTAGTCACGTGGGACTTAGCGTTGTTCTGTAACAGGAGAGTCGCTTTGCGATTCAGAAGTGCTGGCTCCAGAGTTTTGAGTTTTCTTGAATACGACGCAACTGCTGGCAGTATACAGTTGCATTGATACTCTGACCAGCTGGTAGCAGTTCCCGATGCACGATGCCACGAGCAGTCAACCAAACACACAGGAGGACCTTCTTGTGGTGCAGCGCTGGTTTCGATTGTTTTGGAACCGGTTCATGGGATGCTAACCAATAATGATGGAGCCTTGGAGCTTCTTACAAGACCCACTTCTTATAACATGGCAATGCCCTGTCCAGAAATGACTCCTTCCTCAGACGAGACAGTAAAGAAACACAGGTGTCTGCTCGCGTTTCCTTTTAGCCCGGAGTCAAATCACGTGGGACCCGTCAACCCAACTTGAAGTGCTTCCCAAGTTGATGGACGTGCTGCCGAATGTTTCTCTATTTACACTGGATTGTAGTTCCAGTTCGTCACATGTCTGGCCACTGTTCGCCTCAATTGCTGCCTGAAGATCTTCATTTTGTACATGTGTTGGTCTTGCAGCACGTGGCGCGTCTTCGAGTGTTTCGTCACCGTTCTTAAACTTGTTAAATCACCGCTGCACTGTCCGCGTAGTCATGACATCCTCATCAAAGACCTGGCATATCTTCCGCCCCGTTGCAGCGGAGTTTTACCCCAGTTTGAACTTGTACAGCATACAGGTCCCTATGATGCTCTGTGGAGGTCCCATGTTCACTCTGTCCTTAGGCAAGTTCACGGTGTAATTGAACTGCCACAACCAGTTAGTATGTTGTACATGCTCACACCAACAACTGACCTTCGCTTATCTCCATTCGCATTCAACTCACGGTGTGAGGGCCAATTGAACACAGACCTCCACAAAAGCGACAAAACTTTCTTGGTTACCTTTATAAAATGAAACTAAATGGCTTTTTACTCGACAAATCTAAAGATTTAAGTATTTTCTGCATTCATTTATCTTTGCGTGGGGAATGGATGATGAGGGGAAATGCAAAAATTCAAACTTTCGAACCAAACTCCTTCACGTGGTGTGTACTGAGAAACATCTGTTTGATTAAAGAAATAATCTTCTTGTCTCCTAGGCTGCATATAAAGCTTGTCACAGACGAGCCTGAAGTAAGGATGCGATTCACGATCTAAAATTCAAGACCAGAGCCGGATTAAGGGGGACTTATGGGGGCTATAACCCCGGGCCTCCAAGTGGATAGGGGCCTCCACTTTGATCGAAACCCCAACTGGCTATCAAAAAAGAATCATGAAGATACAATCATCATCATAAAATAAAATGTGACATAAATGTGAAACCTATTTCCTTAACTTTCCTACTGTAGTTTCACAGGAAAGGGGTCATATTTTTAGGTGAATTCCGTAGGGGTCATATTTTTCTAGCCCCGGGCATCCACATGGGTTAATCCAGCCCTGCTCAAGACCTTACTTAACGATCGTATGAGTTAACTAGTCCTTAGTCCAGGTTGCAATTTTCTACTGTCCTTATTTCGATCCTGACGTGTAAGAAATAGAAGCAGTTTCTATTTTCTCCTGGACTTCCATACAACTATCAATCAGAAAAGAGGTTGAACCTGACGATATTCAACTTTATTTGTCGCTGTCATTTCAAAACATAACACCTGAACAAGGGAAGCATCAATCGTACTAATACATCATACGAAAAAATATTTTTTGTATAACATGATGCACGATTTATATTATTAAAAAAAAACCTGCAAGAATAGAGGCCTTGGAGAATAGAGGCAGTGAAATAAGGAGCGTCCACCCGAAATGTATTTACATCTTTTAAAAGATTAAAAATATGTGATTTAAATATATTGTGCAATTTATACTAATACACAATAACACACTGAGCAAGGCTATGTGATAATATGTAAAAAAAACAGTATCACGTAACAGTTTCAACACAATAACTGTATCTTCATCAGACTTCCACTCCTTCTGACTGCTTGGGAGTTGGTCATCACTTATATACTCTCCGAAGATCAACTTTTAATTAGGATCCGCCCCTTCATTAAAAAGTAACACTTGTGTGGCTTTCACTTTAACTTTTTAGCTGCACACATGTCCAATTAAAAGTTTACTTTTCTTTCGCTGGATACATTCTGTCCTCTAATTATCCTTGTTTTCCTTATTAATTTTTTCTCTTTCTTTCTTCTTCCTTTTCATTTCTTCTTTAAGCAGAATCTTCTCCCACTCTTTATTTATCTAGAATCCTGCATTCCAATTCATGACCTTATCTCTTGCTTTCATAATCTTCCTGGCTTCCTTCCATTTTCTCACCAAAGTTCTGTTCTCTACTTCTATGACCTCTGCTCCTTCCCACCCAATCCTGCGGTTTGTCTCTTTCTGATGCTTGTCTATCGCATTGTTGTCCCTTTTCAATTTTACATCATCCTGGTGCTGTTTAATCCTTTCTTGCATTTTCTTTTTTGTTTCTACTATGTAAATTTTGTTACACTCCGCGTATCCTACTCTATATATTACTCCCCTTTGATTTTTGTCCGCTATTGCTTTTCTCTTGGTTCTTCTGACTAGTTCAATTATTCTGCTTCCTCCTTTCCTGTATGTCCTAATTCCTGCTTTCCGAAGCATTCTCTTTATCTTCTCTGTTTCTTTGCATAGGTTTCTATTCCAAACCATTTTTTGTTCTTGTCTTCTTCCTCTTTCTTTCTCTCTCTTGCCATGTTTCTTGTGACCCTATCCTCTTCCTAGTATCCATTTCTCCTTAGTTGTGTCCAGAACTTCTTTAAATCTGTTTTCCTCTGTTGTTCATTTGTGTTTAGGTCTCGTATTCTTTCTTCCATGCTTTTTATGAAATTCTTTGTACCCTCATCCACACCACTTCGTTTGTGGCAATACGAATCCTTTTATGAAATTAAAAAGAAACATATAGTGTGGCATATAGATAGATTGACACTCAACAAGAATTACATCTATATAGCCTATATACACAAGAACTCTATCCAATATGTTACAGTAATGCCATATGTATCTATGCATTACATATGTATAGCTAGTACTTATTACTACTCGTATCGCTCTCGGAGCTTGAATCATGAGTTACTGTACCAGGCTCAGATAGTAACGGATCTAACAATAATTTTCTTACATCTGGTGAAAGAGGCTCTGTATGACTGCGATAGATAACAGTAGTTTGTGAGATTGAAGAAATTATGGAATCTGAAGAATACAACAATGTATGCAGCAGGTCCCATACACCGTATAATTTATTCTCGAGACATTTTGTGGTATTTTGATCCGGAACTTTGTCTGCTTTACGCCACTCTTTAAATAGCCCCGACGTTTCATCGTCATATTTGCTGCAAAAATTAATAGAAAATTAATAGGCAAATCTTGGCAGCTAGTTTTCTCACTAACTCTCTATAGTATGTAAATCAAGATAAAATAAAAATGAAGACACTATTTCCCTACATCAGTTATTAAAGGTTTTCACACATTATGTAAAATAAATAAAAACACATCTTTTAAATTTTATTTAGTTAAAGACGTAATTCCAACAGTCATAATTATAAAATGATATGACTACCAATATGCAAGGAACTACTCAAATACTAAGTGATTGATGCATCCCCAAAATATTCAAAATCTCAACCGAACTGGCGAAGAGATGTTTTCATAAGCACGGAATTTTATAGCTCCATTTAAACACAAACAGAAAATGTATATATGGTCAACATTTAATGACTCGTACATTCCTCATTAGCTTACTTACCGCATTGTTTTCAATGAAATTGCGTGGACTTACTATCTCCAATTCATTTGAAATTGACATTTTAGGCATAGGTGTTGGTTGGTTTTTCGAATTGTCAGCCACAAACATGGCACTTTTCTCCACTGTATGACGTGTCAAAACTACTAGTCTTGTAATACTAGTGTAATTTGTTTTCAAAATTAAATGCTGTATTGTTTTAGTTGCATATAGCTTAAAATTATGACAAATTAGAGGTAACAACATTAGTATTTATAAATGACTTTCACTGTTATTTTAGTAGTTTTACTTCATGATATTTTACTATCTGTAAGGAACATATTACAAGATTTGTTGCTTTGATAAATAGATCTCTCAAATTTAGAAAATAATAATAAAAACAGGAAGCACTCAACAAACTGTCATAATTTGATAATCCACCTACATGTAGTCATTGTTTTGTCTAGGAACAAGTATCTAGCTTTCCAAGCGACTAGATTTTTTTTTATTTATTTAACCTTTTTTCAATTCTAATTTTTACATTTTAACATTTAAGAGGGACCAGAATTAGAGTCATCAATTGTCTCTTGAATGTCATCTTTTTTTTGATGATTGAATTTCTTGTACAAGCGTTGTTTTTTTTAAAAAAAAACTGTAGAAGACCATGTAAGAAATTACTATTGTTCTACTTAATTATATGCCAAAAATAGGACGGCTCAATAAAAGGAGAGCATTTTATGTCCTGTTTACATCTCTCTCAGCGCATCGGACGATTTTCTGAATAAATGAACAATCTCATTCGAAACAGGACATCTATCATCCTAGATTAAATATAAATATTTCCTTAACATAGAACCTTTAAATTTCGATGATTCCATATTTCATTTTAATAGTGAAGTTGCTGGTACAATATAACCCTCATCTCGCTTAAGGGACCAACGTGTATCGTATCTTTCAACACCAGCGTGAAACACGTCACAAAGATGATTAATTTTAGTCTTAACTAATGCTTCATTATAATAGGCACCGGTATTTCAAATGTAGTAGCACAATATATTTTGACCACTACCCAATTAATAATCTCAATTTTTTTAAAAACTTTTTTCAAACATATTTATTGTACAATTTCAGTAAAGAAATTCGGTGATTAGCTTGTATCAAACTTTAATACATTATAACAGACTACATTGAATGTGTACCGATGAATTTGTTGAGCAACTATTTACAAGGGCCAAAGAAATATCTCATCCTGGTTTCAAAATACTATATGAAGCTACTTCATGACGAAAATTAGTATATCAGTAGGTCATATATTTCCAACACCATGCGTGCAGATAAATTTGGTGAAAAATTATTTACAAATGCTGATGAAAAATCTCATCCTGGTTTCACAATACTATACGTTAATACGTTGCTACGGTGCAAAACTGGTATATCAGTAGACCATATCTTTTGAACACCACTTTTAACGATTTTGATGTGGCCTGAAATTGAAAAATAACATTACACATGTTGTCCAAGCCATTAATATATATTCTAATACCTAAATCAATAGATCTTGTATCCATTAGAATCTACAATCACTGACAAAAATGGAAAAATGAAGCACTCAGAAGGAATGCAGAGAATGAAATAAAATTTCACGGTTTACAAGACCAAATAACTTTGTTGTAATGATTACAATTTCAGATCAACCCGACAAAAGATTTTGTTGTGCAAGCGTAATACGTTTTGCATATCACTAAATTGTAGCATCCCCTCGTGCACGATGACATGCGTTGATGTGTCTTGGAAATGAGTCGTAGAGTCAGTCGATAGTTGCTGTAACTGACCCTAGAGATCTTACAGTTCGGCAATGCCGCGGAGTTGCCATCCAAGCTGGTTCCAGACGTGTTCAATTAGTGAGAGATCAGGGGACCTTACTGGCCAGAGATGAACCTCAACATGAACCTCAACGTACCATATGTGTCCAGCATTGTCTTGTCAAAAGACTGTACCAGCGTGCTCCCATAGGACAGGTAACTCATCCAGACACAGAATCTCATCCATGTAATGCCGTACCGTCAAAATTCCGCGAATTACAAGAGGTGACCCGAAGTTATAGGCGATGGCTCCCCACGCTGTTGACAATGAGTTTTATCCTATTTTTAGGTTATAGTTTGGGGGTATTTTGGGGGTGAGAGGTACAACAACTAAATCTCATAAATCAAATTAAAAGAGTTTTAATAGAGTTTTATTTGAAATGTGAATTTATATATCTGTTAGTGAATTGTCTTACGCATTGGAAAGCCTAGCACAAACTGATTTCTCTGGCACGTACCTGGTAGATTCTGATGATGATGAATATTCTAGTTCCATGCTTTTGATTAACGTTCAACCCTGGTACAGTTTGATTGGTGGTGGAATATTATGGCGAAGAAGAACTACTGATGGCTAGTAATCCTTTATTAGTCCTGTGACGTTTATGCTGTAACCCTTCAGTTTCGGCAGTGTTAAAACTTTAAATAAATACTGTTTAAGTCGAAATCTGATAAACGAAGAGTACCATGACGACAACGAACATGGATCTTCCATTGTTTATTTTCTGAGTACCACTGGACTCTCTTTAAAATTACTTAAGATTTTATATCAAGATCTTTGCTGGGGCTGATAATGTACAAACGCTCACGTAAAGTCACGCGCTCGAAAAACTGACCCAGAAATTCGGGTTCATGTACACATCGGAATTAGGTTCAGACGACGAAATCTGTCAATGTAATATTCACATAATGAGGAAGTTCATTATGTAAATTGTCTTCAGCACATAAAGCAAATTCACAGACATGATTGTATAACAGAGTTTATATCATCATTCTTCACATACAATTGTTTAAAAGCAAACATAATTCTGTATTTTCTTATGTTTCGTAAATTTATACAACTAAAATGAAAATTAGATTTAACTCGAAATAGAATCTAATAAGGAAAGGACATGAACCTGTCAACGGGACTTTCTAATCAAACCTAAGATAAACATAACAAAGATATGTTCATGCACAAAATATTAGGTGCCATGGACAACTGAGTAAGTATCTGGCACCCATTAACCCTGTTAGTATAAAGAAAATCGTAGACTCGCAGTGAAATAGCTATTCCATCAACACTGTTCATTGGAAAGTCATGGTTTATAGTTCATTCTCTTCAGCATGAAACAAGCTTTCCAGAGGTGGTATGTATTGGGGCTGATAGTATACATGGAAAAGGAAAATTGGGAGAATGTCGGGAAAATTCCCCCTAGAAATCCCTCCTATCAACTTTGGACCCCTCTGGAGTAACCCTAGATAAAAGTACACAATCCAAGTGTATCTCGAAAAATACTATAGGGGATAAGAAGTGTGTATACCAAGTTTTGTACTACTAGACAGAATAGGTATGAGGGGAAATCGTGTACTGGTATACAAGCTTTTGATATACAAGCAATTTATTGTATTGGTATACAATAAATTATTGATTCCTATTTGTACATTTGATTTCACGATTACATTTTCTTTGAAAGAAATTAATATCGAGATCATTATTGTTAACAGACACCAATCCAGTGACAAGTTAGCTCAGTAAGATCAAGATTTAATACACTGAAAGTGTTTCGTAGAATATAAAAATGCATTAAAGTACAGAGATTGATTCATTTATATTTAGCTGAATTTGAATGTGTCATTTTTCCTTAGGAATGCACTAAAGTTGCATATTTCACATACACATATTTCTGGGAAATACCGGCATATATGACCTTAAGCCCATCACGTGTGCAGGATGATGGCCCTCGGGGAGCTCACTATCCGTGAAGGGGAAGGAAGGAAGCGCCCTGGGATTTGTTTGTTAGGTATCATTCCGGTATTTGACTAGTGTGGAAGAAATCATCTAAGAATGGTTTGAGACATCTTTCCGACAAAGTGTCCCCAATGGGAATCAAAACCAGGAATACTCGCACCAAAGGCTAGAGCGTTAGCGACTACGCTACGTGGGGACATAACACTGAAGTTACAGATTTAATTTTCCCATTTTCTGATTTCAATAGACTTGGGATCGTTTCAGATCTCTCTTCTTTCCCTGGCAGAACAAAGCAATAAATATACGAATTATTTTTATCATTTGTACCGTGTCCTGCGAAAACGAACTAAGCGCCACTTTCATACTTTTAAGAAAATTACGTATAAAGGTTGATGTCCAACATTAATGTAGCCGTAATCAAAAGTGAAATTATGTTTCTTTTTTTTGGAAAGGTGTTGGTTTTCCTCTATTTGCGATTGTGCAAAACGTTCTAATGCGTATCAGGAACCAATCGTCGCATTTACGTGGAGTTTCAAAGTTTGGCGCTTAGTTGATTTTTACATAACACGGTACATTGGTATTTTTGGTGGGATTAATATTTAATCGTATCTATAGCCACTGTTACATCTTTATTCATGTCAGTAACAAAGAAGTCTCTTGCTTTTCAAAATAATGAGATTCTTATGTGTTTAATCTTATTCCAGTTTTAACTTTTACGTTACAGTTTAATATTTTTACAGGAACCAGGATTAGCGTCACCGATTTTCTCTTGAATGATGACTGATTTTTTGTAGATGTTTATTATTATTATTATTATTATTATTATTATTATTATTATTATTATTATTATTAAGTACATACAGGAAATATGTTTAAAATGCGACTTTCTAATGATGCTACATTAATTAGGAGCCAAAAAAGTGACCCCTTTTTTTTTAAGAAAAAAAGGAACACTGCGTCACGTTTGCATTTTTTTCGGGACACCGGATGATTTTCTGAGAAAAAAATGACAACCCCGTTTAAAACGGGACATTTGAGAAAGCTAATCGTAAAGCAATTGTATTTGAATACTAAGACCTCAAAATACGATTTCCTCGTGAAGGAAGGTGAAACTGTCCATATTTGAATCACATATTTAGGTTTAATTTATTTTTTTTTTTTTTTTTTTTTTTTTACAGAAATTTAGTAAATATAATAAATCAGTCTTTTACTTCTTAAATCAGAAAAGAGAAATGGAACTTAGAAATATTAGTCCAAATTCATTAACAAGAAAAGGAGTTTAAACTAAACAGAAAGTTAGCTAACAGTTGTTCTAAGATTGTATAAATCTTACCTAACCAATAACTTTTCTCTTCTCCTCCAACTGCTGAGATACTACTAAGACACCAAAAGATATATAACCAGATAAAACGATTGATCCAAACTTCTACTAAGTGTAATCTGAAATTAGAGATATTTTATTAACTAATTGGCCACATATTTCATGAGATTCTATAAAATTTGGAACAGTATATAAGGTCGTTAAATATTAGTTTTGATACTATATATTATGACTAAGTTAATAGTAACCGTGTATACTTTAAATATATATAGCATTTGGAAAGAAACTGTGTATGCTATAATAAACTTAAATGTTATAATAAAACAGAAGCGAATTATAATTTTTTGAAAACGAACATTTTTTTTCACTTTTGTAACTATGATATACATAATAATTTATATTCTTTGCCAATGAATGTGAAAGAGAACTTCTTGGCTCTAAGTAAATTACCTTATTAAGATCTTGGTATTGTTTTATGAATATAGTACACTTCCATTTGTATGCAAAGGGAGAAGATCATACAAAACATACATAGGCCTATACAAAGTAACTAAAATAGTTCTTGCCATTAATCATGCGCTCACAAAGAGGAAACGAAATAACCGACGTGCCTACCAAGAGATCGGGAGTTAGTCTGACCATCGACTATAAGTAATACAGGCACGTTGCGCATATACAGCAGTCATAGCTCGTCTAGTGTCGAAGAGAAATGGAAGTATCGAAGCAGTTTGTTGGCATGTGTTTGTTGTAAGACTTCAAAATAGCCCTGTCAGCTGCCGCATATGAAAATCATTTGGGGAGAATGCCATAAACGAAAGCACTGCCAGGCATCGGTTCTACAAATACCGTTCGGGAGATGTGAGTCTTTCCAATGCATCTCTCTGTGGACGACCATATATGTTGGATAACGAGGCCCTGATAACAGCCATCGAGGAGAACTGTGATCTAAAGTGTGATGAACATGCAGAAAGGTTCCATGTTTCCGCTAAACAGTCAGACTGCACCTTCATGGAATAGGGAAGTCATACAAGTTAAGCAAGTGGGTACCCTACACATTGTCGGCAGCCAACAAGGAACAACGAGTACAGTATTTGCTCACCCGGCATCTTAACACCTTCGGCACTCGGCAACATCTTTGATCGGTTGCTCACTGGTGACGAAAAGTGGGTCCTCTATGACATTCTAAAGCGTACCAGACATTGGTTGTCACCACGTGACCCACACCTTAAGACCACCTCTTCACGCAGGGAAAAGTAATGTTCTCTGTATGGTGGAATTGTCGGCAAGTGATGCATTTCTGGTCAGATCACAACTGCAAACTTCTATTCTTAGCAGTTGCAAAGAGTCCAACATGTATTGCAGCAGATGGAGCCGGAAGTCGTGAATCACGTGAGTGTGTTGTTTCTGCACGACAACACCAAGCCACATGTGGCAAAGACGGCCCTGGAGGCTCTTCAGCAACTTGACTTGCAGAAACTGTGCCATGCACCGTATTCATCGGACCTTGTGTCAAAAGATTACCACATGTTTAATTCCCTCGACAACCACCCTCGTGGGAGATCCTTCGCAAATGAATGAGATGTGCGGAATGTACTCACGGACTTCTTTACATCCACCACCACCGAGTTTTGTCACCAGGGTATTGTGCAGCTGTAGAAACATTGGCAAAAAATGTTCGATGCTGATTCAGATTACTTCGAAACCAAAAGATACACTGTACATTGTATTACTCTTTGTTTATTACTGCTCTAGAACAGCAAGAACGCTTTGGGTAAACTTGTACATTTTTTTTAGTTCAATCCTCAGTATTAAACACATTTATTCTTGCATGCCCAAGTGAAAATTAGCTACAAGAAAAATAGGAAGACCACAGCATGTAATTCAGTTCTTTTAGAAGTGATGTAGTGTGGTGGGGAACGGCCTTTGATCTTACATGATGGTCTTTGAACTCTCCAAATGCATTGGATTCAAGTTTCGGCCGTGCTTCGGTTCCCACGTTCAGAGTAGCTCCATGCCCGTATCCATGGGAGGTCTAGGGGCCACCCCCTAAAATTTTCACGGTAGGCTTACAAATGAGCTATATTATGGTGATGAACTATAATATGGTTGGATTGGGCCCCCCCTAACTTCTACCTCCCTCCCCTACATTGATCTGCTGGCTATCGGCCTGAGTAGCTCTCGTCCTTTGTAATCTCGATGCTGCATAAGGACGCAAAACATTTTTAACAAACATTCGAAAGCAGCTGGGAGGCAAGAAGTTGTATAGGGGGTCTATTCAAAGTTGGAAAGATGAAAAAATAAGAAGCTAATTCCTTAGAAAATATTAGGAAATTCTTTTGATTTAGAAAAGACAGAAACAGGCACTAGTAGGAGTGGCATTTCAAACTATGTGTTTATAAGATTAAGGAAGAAACTAAAGGGTACCGAGAAGAGAACAGTGATATAAGAAGCCATGAGTTATTGAAGAAATGTTAGAGAAAATGGTAAGAGATGTGTGAAAACAATGTTCATTGATCCTGCCTACTCACGCTAAAATAAAGGGCCAGAACCTAGCTAGGGGCTGAACATTAGACAAAATCAAGTGAATAATAACTAAAAGTGCTCTGTTCTAGGTGGTATTCACCCGGTATCTATTGATAGAGTTCAGGCGCTCTATCCACTTAGTCTTTCTCAGGTAAAACTAAGACATTTTATCTTTGACTTCAAACCGTCTAAATCATTCACTGAACCATCACAACCGCCACAAGGCATGATAACACATTATTATTATTATTATTATTTGTATCCTGTCCATAGAAATAAAATCTTATTTTTTTAACATCTAACTTCACAATCTATATATTTTTATTAATTCCAAACAGTGGGTAAGTCCAAACATGATGCAATGTATTCTTTCACTTTTTTCAAATTTCTACTAGTAACTTTTATCGCATTTAGTGCAATGTGGTATTTTAAAATTCTATCATACAAAACTGATTTTCCTGTGAAATTATTAGTCTTAAGCGCCGATCAAAACTTTCCAAATCATCATTATTTACAAATAATATTAAATATGTAATTTGTAACAAAATTTGACAAAACTACAGATAATTATCTTAACAATGCAAACAGCTTAACGAACTGCAATTAGTTATGGTAAAAATCACCTATACCATCAATCAGTCTACACCACGCCTTACATTCCTCAAGGAATTGAGGAATGGAAGTCATGGGTCATTTTCACAGGGATAAGTCATAATTCGCTATGCAGTGTAACATTTAGTTAAGTAAGCGATTACAGAAGAGGAATCTGGGCTAAACTCGATCTTCTAAAGCTACTTACAAATGTTCAATAACGTTCAATTCGGAGGATTAGGAGAGACACGGGGTGATCAAATTTGTCCTGATCTTCGTAAGACAACGTTGAACAGGTCTGTCTGTGAGTATTGGCGAACATTGTTATGTTGAAAGATCTTCGTTATTACGGAACAACATCTTATCGTAGGATGTACCTGGTCACTTAAATGCCTATATAATCACTGACAATAATGTGTTATTTAGGAGTTTTAATAGGAGCAATGGAATACCATGAAATTGCGACCCCAGACTACAGTAGTATAGCCATATTTAATAATACAAACTATGCAGTCTGACATAAACACCTTCTTTTCCATCCTCCACTCATGGTCACGCCTATTCTTGGCAACAAGAAGTTAGATAACTCATCAGACCAATTGCGTTCTCGACATCTTTCTCGCACTATGACATTGGGAGCGGAGATCATGAAACTTCTCCTTAAGCAGTTTCCGTCAGATTGTGGTTGGTTGAAATCGCTCATTCTAGGCAGAAACCACAGATTCAGTTCTGCACTCAGTTATGCAGTATCTGCATTACTATTCTTTGAGACACTGCAATTCAATATTAAGCGATCTCTTTCACTTAAGTTGAGTTGAGTTGATTTTAGTTTAGCGTCCCTTTCAACAGCGAGGCTATATGAGACGTGGACCTACTGATTAACGTGGAATCCAAACCACATGAGCTCCCGCCGGGAATCGAACCCGGGTCTCCAACGCCAAAGGCGCGTACGCTAACCGCTTAGCCATGGAGGAGCTCTTCACTTAAGTGCAGTTTGCGTCCACTTTCTCTCTTTTCTGATAATGTCTCCCCATGAGTTTTGTATACCGTCATGATCTCGGATAATAATACTCTCGATACATCTAACACACTGGTAACTTTAAGTATATTCGCACCAACTAACCGCACACACATATAATTTGCTTTCTCAGATATCCACAGGCATCTTGGATTATGCACTACCCAGTCTAGTCTATCGCGCACATAAATCGGAACTCCACCAATTCACACATTATGGTACTCACAAAGATTACATGTATCTGAATATAAAAATTTCAATTCTAACACGCTTGACTTCGGTTCGCGTGGTCCCGGGTTTGATTTCCGGTGGGGGTACAGTTGAACGACCAAAGTGGTCTGGGTTCTACTATTATCAGTAGGTTCACGTCTCCTTTAGCCTAGCAGGCATAAGCGTGGGGCGTTAAACTAAGTCAAACGAAAACAAATTTCAATTATTTTCATACTAATACTACTAATAGCTATCTTATAATTTCAGAAACACTGTTCTACTGTATTCGAGGCTCAAGTTAATAACAAGCTTTACTAAATTCATAATTATATGGCAGTAGCATGTTGAAGTCTACACAAGAGGTATTACGTTGGCGTGAGTGAAATGTCCACTTTGACGGCTGCTGGGAAACCCATCTCACTAATACAGCACAAGAATGGAGTAAGATCAAGCATCTAACGCCACGAACACAGTTCACGTCCTCCAAGCCAGCTGGGGCACTGACAGTAGGAAGCAGTACTACATAGAGTCGTGCTAAAGTATGCATTAACGACATACAATTGCGAGTGACTTTTCTTTGAAAATTCAAACTAAGCATTCGAAACAACAAGATCTAAAAAAAGTCATCTTATTTAGTCCAGGAATTGTGAAGTGAGGCAGAATTCACTACTGTTTTTTTTTAAAGTTCGTTCCGGTGACACAGCATTGTAAAAAGAGCCCCGTGGGCATCCACCAACATCATGTTCGGATTAGCTTCTTATGAACCGTCGAAGCCGATCCTCGGAAAAGTGTTCATGCTATTAAAGACGAGTTAAGCATATATCATACAACGTCGTTCGGTAACTTTGTGCAATTGGTAGAGGAGAAAAGTACCACATAACTCGACACCGGCCAACAACAATTGTCGTGTGGACACGCGCAATTCTTTCGCTGTAAATAATAACCGAAAACTGCAGTATCAATTGTCTCTTCAAATGGAAATTGGACCTGCTGTAATAATCAGGACAAATGTAGAATTGTGATAAACGTCCAGAACGATTGTCTAAACCAACTCCCCCAGCCACACAAGATGTTGTTGATGATATGGTGGTAATGATCCATCATGTCTTTCTCCTACAGACAAAAACTCATCAATTCAGATCTTTATAGTGCTGAACTGCATGAAACTTGTCCACAAGCATCCAGTAATGGTCAACATCCATGATGTCTTCACGTTGTTCAGCAATGCTGTCATGCAAAGAACGGTGCAGGTTCTCCATGATTTGAAGCTTCTTCCCCCACTCACCATATTTCTCTGATATCTCTCCCACTGACTACCAACTCTTCCGGTATATCCACTGCTTCTTGGCAGGAAAAGCTTTGACGATTGGGCTGTGCAATGTGAGGTTGGTGATTTATTGGCACATCAGACTCCAGACTTCTTTCGACACAAAATTGAACCTCGGTTGAGCGATGGGAAAAATGCGTGATTGGAGAAAGCGACTATTTGATTTTCTTAGCCTTTGGAAAAGATCCATATTTCATTCGCACCAACCCAATACTTCATTTTCACTCAAAGGTGATCGTAGTCAGCAAAAATAAAATTATAAATAATAAATAGTATATTGTTTTACTTAAATGTTATGAATTCATATCTTTACTTCCCTGCAATCTAAAGGGGGCGGAAGGAAGCTTAAAAATAAATGTTTGAAAAAAAGTTGTTAACTAACCTCTTAGAAAATAGTATTTGATGCTCTGTTTCTGATGTGTTTTGGTCATCGAGCACATGTTATCTATTAGTTTTAATTTCTTCTTGTTTTTCACCTTATCACTAACTAACATTGCATAATTGACCTGAAGGAACAGTTTGATTCGACGTTCCACTTCACTCAAGAGTTCTGACTTAACCATGTTTGCATTATTTCCAAACAACAAGATTTTCTGAAGAAGTTCGTCGTCTGGAATCGTCTTCAGTATTTTCTTCACTCTTTTTCCTATGTGCTTCGTAATATATTTCTCTATGTCTTCCATGTTCCTCTTCAGACTTTGCTTAACATCACATGGAAGCTCATCATCAAGAACATTCTCTAGATGAGACTCCATGCGGCAATTAGAATCAAAGTTATCATAGTTATTGCCCTCTTTCACTCCTACTTTCCCTTCACCTTGGCATCCGGACCTACTTGTTTCTTCTTCATGGCTTGATTGAATCTTACATATTCTCAAAAATGATTTCCATTTGGACTTCCTTTTGTTATCTAAAGGTGTTGCAACTTCCATCTCTTCATAAGGTTTTGTTGCTTCCACACTTTTATTTGGACATTCTCTAGTAATGTCATCATTATTTTCTTTATTGATATCATCTTCAATGTTAGGAATTCCTATAGCAACATTTTGAATGGTTTCAACAGTTTTATCGTTCGATATGTCAGGTTCTGTTAGTTTCTCTTCGTCACTTGCTATTTGTTTAGTGTCTACAGCAGCAGGAACAATAGGAATGTCTTTTAATTTCAGGTCTTGCTTCAAGTAATCATCAAACATTGTGGCACGTGCAATCTTCCTCTGCCTAAAACATAACTCTTTCGGCTTAGGTTTTCTCTCTGTAGCTTCTATAAATGTTTTGGGCACAATGAAAGTTTCTATTTTGTAAAGTATTTTTCTCATATACAGTGTCGGTTCATAATCAAGAACATGCAACAATGCTTCTTCACTTACTGACACTCGTACTATATTTAAGAGCGAGTAATACATTGTTAACATTCGAGGAAACGGAGAAACAGTGGTTGTTTCTAAAATTCGATTGAAAATATTCCAGTATAAAATAGACTGATCAAATATAAATATTCGTTTTGAAACTGAGATGAATCTGGGCTTCAACGTTTCACACAACGGCATTAACTTTCTCTGTTTTATATCAGGGGTACTTCGTATGCCACTCACTTGTTTGGTGTCTCTTGATACTTCGCACATTGTAAATATAATCCCAGCTATATATGAAAGGAAAATACTAGATAATAGTGTTCTATGGACACCAACTCCTATACACTCGGTGACTGTAGAATGATTTGAGTCTTCGTCTGATCGTGTATTATTCTCCAGGTTATCTACAGCTTTCTCTGTTTCTTCATCATGTTCGGAGTCTGCGCAGCGTGAATTAGCTGTACAAGGCGAAACATCCACAAACACTTCGTCATTTTCTTCCTTCTCTTTAGGTGTAGGGAGTTTCTCTACAGGTGCTATTTCATCTTTATTTCTAGCCTCCATTTGACTGTTTTCAGCTTGGCTCAAGTCTTGATCAGTTTCATTCACTGGTTTGTAATTTTTCTTTGAATTACAATCTTGGTCACTTTCGTTCATCTCATGGACACCAACTCCTATACACTCGGTGATTGTAGAATGATTTGCGTCTTCGTCTGATCGTACATCATTCCTCGGGTTATGTACAGATTTCTCTGTTTCTTCATCACGTTCAGAGTCGGTGCAGCGTGAATTAGATGTACAAGGCGAAAAATCCACAACGACTGCGTCATTTTCTTCCTTCTCTTTAGTTGTATGCAGTTTCTCTACAGGTACTATTTCATCTTTATTTCTAGTCTTCGTCTGACTGTTTTCAGCTTGGCTCAAATCTTGATCATTTTCATTCAGTGGTTTGTCATTTTTCTTTGAATTATAATCTTGGCCACTTTCGTTCATCTCTTTTTTAACTCTTCGTTGTCTTGGACGTCTTTCCGGAACAAATGTTCGATAGTAAGGTCCGTTGGTGATGCCAACAGGTTCTATGAAAGAGGGCTGCCCATACAGCGGAAGACGCGACCACGTATAAAGAGGCGTGCTTGGGTTAGCACCCGTGCCATTGCCCCTTACACGTGGTAAAATTCCGGAACCTTTCCGGTAGCGACCCATTATTTTTGAAAAGCTAAGATACGCGAGCAAAAAAGAACGCCTTTCCTAAATCGAGAATCAAACGCGATCCAAGGATACTTCGATATTGTTGAAAAATATACAGTAAATGCATTGTTGTATATTTTTTGCTATGTGTTGGGAACGCAGAATATAAATCAATAATATTACTTTGCAAATTCAAAGGTGGAATCTAGAAACTAGCCATTCTCGAATTCACTCATACTTCGAATATAAAGTCAAATATAATGAAGCTAATTGTATTTATATTTCAGAAAACGAATGGAGTTTGACTAGAAATAAATACACGTTTTAAAAAATCTTTAATTTTTGTTGCATTTACAAATTACAATTTTGCAATATAAATAATATTAATAATAAGTGTAAGAGACTTTTTGGGCCAACAACGCCAGCAACAAGGTCTTTTTGCACCCATGGGCTGACGTAACTTAATCATAAAAGTAGAACAGACAAAAGCAACAATAATAGTACTTGTAATAAGTTAATTAATATGCAAAAATAAAAAAAATGCACACACGAGTTAAAATTAAATTGCATTCAAAAATTGAAGCTCTTGTAAAAACAGCAGCAGCCCATGAAGAAAACGAGTGTCGTCGCCACCTAGAGAAAGTTTGCCAATATTCTAGTCAAAAACCCAGACTGCCTTCCAGAGGCTAACACCAACAAAGAAAGACCCTGATCCTTGTGACTTCCCCTAGTGACCTGACTCATTTCCCCGTACTTTTGTAACAGGCGGGTTGGGAATTGAACAATAATATTATTGTATGCATGCCGTAATTTGGGTTGAGTTGAGTTGATTTTAGTTTAGCGTCCTTTTCAGCAGCCAGGCTATATGAGATGTGGACCTACTGATTAACTTGGAATCCGAACCACATGAGCTCCCGCTGGAAATCGAACCCAGGTCTCCCACGCCAAAGGCGCGTATGCTAACCGCATAGACACGAGGGAGCTCATGCCGTAATTTGGTTGTCTATATGATGAATGATCAAAATACTACGAAAAAAATGTAATTTGTAGTCTAGTAGCAAATTTGGTACATAATTTTTATTTTAAATCTAGAAAGATTAGAAAAAAAGAGAGGTGACAGTAGGAAGAATATCATAGCAAAGAATAGACTATGGTAGCTACGTCTGTTTTACGTGTTTCGTTAATTGTTTCACTACCAATTCGAGTATCCTCATGGCATGCCTTTGCTTTCTAATCTTCTCTTATAGCCATCAAATCAACATGATACAAGGAGTAATATTTCAAAACATTATGCTGTGTTCTGGTAACATTAATGTCCACAGAGGGTTAAAGATTTCAGCAAATAAAGTGAAATCACATTTACGTGTAATGTCAATATTACAAACTTCATGAAATCAAGGAATGAAATGAAATCTTTCAGTTTAACAGCTCACGATTTTGCCTTTTAGACTAAGCGAGATGGTTGATTAAGACAAATTAATGAGATGGATGAATTGGTGAAATGAGATTGTGGGAGGAAACGGAAGCACTCGAGAGAGTAACTTTTACTATGTATTAATCCACAGACACGATGTTGCTCACTACAACCTTACTGGCCAAGGATCAAACCAAGGACCTTACGTACCAGAGGTAACAGCTTTACCACTGAACTACAGTGTCCTCTAAAAACTTCATGACGCAGTAAAGATGCTATATGTAAAAAAAAAAAAAAAGTAAATCAAATTTTGATAAACTTATTTAGGTTAATACATTTTGCTGCGTATATAGCGATCATATTTTTCTTTTTCTTTCATTTTTTTAAGATAAGATCGCTAAAACAATAATTTTACAAAGTATAACGAAGTAACCAAAGTTGATTGTAATTTATTTTCTTTAGTATTATATCCCCCGTAACGTAGTCGTTAACATGGGCGTCTCTCGCAAGTTAAGATTAGGGGAGATGGGGACGACTAGAATATTACTAGACTGCAACTGAATTACGTCAAAATTATAAGTAAATGGTAATTTATTTTAATTATGAGCTAACTGCATCCTCATACTACCTTCAGGGGACAGGTGGGCAATGGCGATCACTTAAGAAAATGGGTTGTTAGGCAGTTCCATTTTCAAAATATTTTGTAACAAATTTGTAAATACATACTCCAATCCTTTTATAATAAGTGCTTAAAATACTTAATTAAATTTACTTTAGTGGTAGCTTGTGAAAATTATTATTGACTCAAGGGCCCCAGGCGGTAATCCCCTCCTCGTTGCCCGGGCCAGTCCGCCCCTGAGAGCTAGAACTTCATTTTGGCCGCACTCCGATTCATCATGAAGAACCCCGAAGGGACCAAAACGAACTATCACCAGTCATGTGCATACAGCTATTATTATATATTATTTTTTCAAACGAATTGTTTCATAAGTGAGGTCCGGGGGTCAAGAGAAACCCTTCCTCTACATCATAAAGTGAAAATATTTAGGTAAGTGCGTATAATTGTGCGAATTTCGATGGAAAACGTCGCTGATGATTGGAAAGTAATCATGGGAGAACTATGAAATAAAGTAAATAGGTGCGCGTAATTTTATTATAAAATTACATGGCGAACGCATTTTATTTGAAATGGAATGATATCTTTGAGTTTTACGTCCCACGCTTATGTCGGTTAGGCTAAAGGAGACTGTGATTATGTGAAATGAATGAAATGGCGGAATGAAGAGTGTGGGAAGAAATGGGAGAACCCCGAGAAAACCCACGCACGCACAAAGTTCACTTGTCGGGAGCAGGATTTTAACCCGGGACCCCATGCTCCAGAGGTGAACGCTCTATCACTGAGCCACCGCGGCCTCGCATTTTATTTGATCCCAAACGATTATCGTCGAGTATACACGGTTAAAGGAGCACTCTCATTGACCAGATTAATATGCCAACAACTATTTATCCCTCTACATGCGACGTCTCCTTCATCGCCTCCGTCGTAAAGTCGGAAGAACACGCGCCTACGGATCATAAAGTTGGTGGTTCGCGATCACTCCAGGGTACTTTTTAAATTGTTTTTTTTTGCTCACTTCAGTGTAAACAAATAACGCATATAGGTGATTTAATATATTTTGTAGTAGTAATTTTGTAGTTCATTCACGTTTCGTCACATCTCTGCAGCTGGTGGTATAATTTTCAAAACGGAAATGCGTTCACAGAAGATCGTCGCAGCGGGGCATCCAATTTTTGCCGAGAGGTCGCTAGTTGCTCATCTCTGGTCCACCGACGGTTTTGGAATGGGATAGCTTGAGTTTTAGGTTGTTTACATTATTTCTACCTTTCACAAAAACAAAACCTCCATACAAAATAACGTAATATACAGAAAATATGTATGAAAAGTATTTGGGTGCGCGGGCCACACATTACTTCTTCGGGTGCTAATGATTAGAGATTTTTATTTCCCCGATATCGAGTAAACTGGATAAACTGTTGAACTCGGCAATCTGCACTGTATATTAATGGCTCATGAAAGAATATAATTATAAAGAAATATCTAAAGAGATATATTTAAACTGTAATTTCTCATAACATTAGAATCGATGCTCAAGCAAGGTGTTAAACTTCCTCATATCTAAATGCAGCAACAACATCCACTAATATACTACTTCTTTAAGTCATTTTAGGCAATTTACTTTGACAATTTAGATTTGAATTCTTTTTACTATTGTTTATACATGACACTTTCTATTTTATTATGACCGAAACGAGAGTTTTGCAACATTGAAGTGGTAAACATGTGCAATTTTCTGAACACTTCAAACCAAGTCTTCCTCCTTAATTAACAGTGATATCTTAGAGTAGTGGGATAAGCATTGGTATCACATACTGGTGGTCTTGATTTCGATTCCAATTGTGACATTAAAAAAAGTTATCATTTGTAATGTTGATACTTGCAAGGTAAGATAACATGGAAAATATTCGATTTCCTTCGGTCTTACGTTAGTGTTGAGAAGACTTTCTTCAGTACACTCGCAATAGAAAAGTGATCTACGAAATACGACTACAAGATGATGTCAGCCGTATCAACTGTCTGAGAACTTAACGTGTTTAGCGAACAACTGATGAATACGTAATACATATCGTTAGCATGGGTCAAAATTACGCCTCATCTAAAACAAAGGTTGTTGTTTCATAGCAACTGTTTATGTTTCTACTACTTCCTCTACTACTACTATGCTAGAAATATTAATGTTTTAAGCCATTCACCATTTCAGATGCGTTAATCCAAAAACTTCATGAAATATGAAATATGCAGCCGTCTCGACTTTCTAATAATAATAATAATAATAATAATAATAATAATAATAATAATAATAATAATAATAATAATAATAATAATAATAGAGAAATAAGAGAATTACAATACAAATTACGTAAACCATACCTTGAAATAAAGAAGAAACAATTGCCACGACGGGATTCGAACCCGAGTCTCTGCCATTCGAGTTTCATGCTTTGTCAATCTTTTCTTAAAATTTGCCCCAACCGTGATAGTGTTTACCCTAACCCATGCTCCAACTGTGGCACTTCTTGTCCTTTCGACTTATTCCAAACACGACAGGGACAAGAACACAGAAATTCCTAGGACAGTTAAGATTCCGACCTTGCTCTTCAGAGGGATTCGAGCCCCCAATGGGCTTCACCACTAATCATCAGTAATCTGCCACAAATTCCTCATACAAAGATAAGAAAATAAACTAATTGTTGCGGAAGGTAAAAATAGAACTTCCTATTTCTACACGTGTTATACAATTCACAGAATGCGAAAATTATGTCCATCGTCTTTTCTTCTTCGGGAAATTAGAACTTAAGGTGACGAAGAATAGTAACGTAAATCGAGACATTCGTTAAAAATGATGAGGCAGTCTCAACTTGAAGAACGTTCCATGATATTTTCCTCATTGACGAAGGACTATATAACTTGCTTTTGAGTTAAAGAAGGAAATTTCGAGTAAATCATTGTGACTCTGACATAAGAACGTCCCTTTATACGATCATTAATATCTTATGTATACTCTTACATGGAACGATTTTATCTAGTTAATAATGCATTGAACTTCTATTCGGCGGCCCGGCTTCAAATCCCGGCTAGGTTCAAACGTTTTCAAATGTTTCAATTTCGATTTCAATATACACTCAGTGTGACAAGCAAGATCTCTCCAGAAAGAAAAAGATGTTGAAATGAGGAGAATTGGAGAAGTTCTGACAATGGAAACAATGATTTACAAGCTTATTTCCAGCAGTTGTTCTAGATTTGATATTTTCATCTACTTTCAAGCATTTTCTGATTCATGCGTGGTCCGTGCTTTTATTTCTTTGAACATACAGTATGTTATGGAAATAATACATTACATATACAACAATATTGAGATTAATATTTGGTGTTCATTGGACAACACGCTGTGAACCATCGAGATTCATCTCAGAATGGAGAACTGTTTCGTGCGTCATCTACTCACAATTTTACCTTCATAAAGACCTGACTCAGTGCTAGCAACTGCTGTCAGTGCCGAGAAAATCTACGTGTAAGTTGGGTTGCGTCTGTCCAGGCGTTTTACAAACTGCAAATTATCTGGACCCCAATTAATGGAATTAGAGCACTTACGGGGAGATACTTTTGCTGCTGGCGGTGCAAATCATTAATCTAAGGTAATTTAGAGTAGAAGCACGAGCTTCTTAAATGATCGTTGTAGAAAATTCAACTTTAAAAAATGTGATTGTACAGCGGGGGACACTTCTAAATGGTACACCTTAGCCGTAAATCTCCATATGGCTGTACCATTTAGAAGTGTCCCCCGCTGTACAAGGGTTAAAGCTATAGGAATGATTTTATTAGCATAAATGAATCTTATGTCATACACAGAGTTTCGATTCTTTTAGATGAAAACTAGTACCCAGACGCATATCTGCGTCTTTCACTAATTTAACATTTAAGTTCAAAGTGGTAAACAAGGGGAAATGTGTAGTACAATAACCCCGAATTTGATGGGAAGAGGGACTACCTTGGAGAATTGACCTATAACGTAAAGAAACAGTGAATAGCAAATCATGAAAGGCCGTCGTCGTAGTATCCGAGTCACGTGAATCTGTCTCCTAAGGAAATGACGTGCTGGAAAGGATGAGGGGACACACGATTGTTATTGTGGGGGCGGAAATTGTTATATCGTGTGGGATAGACTAAAGAAAGGAAAAGAAGGAGCAGGTAAGGAAAAGGGGAGGAGGAGAAGTCCCTGAATGAATATCGATTCTGTCTCTCATATAAGCCTTCGTGGAACAGGCTGGTAAACGTCATTCGTCAAAACCAAGAATTATTCGGTAGGAGTGGAAACTTCATTATAATTATCATTATTACATGTTATCATGTTTTTGTTTTAGCTGTAAATATGTACAAGGTTGGTTAAAAAAGTAATGCCTCCTGTGGCATAAAAAATAAATTAATGAATATATAAGAGCAAAATGCATTGCGATCATAGTCTGAACTGTTCTCTGCAGAAAACTACCGTTGGACATAGTCTTCATGGTTTTGAACACATTTGCGCCATGATCTTACTCAGGCATCACAACTACTTTGGAAAAATTCAGGGTCTTTGTTTCTTGACTCATTATTTTAAAGCCTCTTGGGTTTTCTCGGGGTTCTCCCGTTTCCTCCCACTTTCTTCATTCCACCATTTCACTCATTTCTCATTATCACCGTCTCCTTTAGCCTAACCGGCATAACCGTAGGACGTTAAACTTAAAGATTTCATTTCATTATTTTAAAGCTGTTTTAACTTCATGCAAGTCATTCAATCTGTAACTTTGTGATATCCGAAGTCAACAATTATTCGTTGGTTAGAGCCACATGAGACTTTCACTGCATTAGCAACATTCTGACCCTGAGTGCGTGTCTCCTCGAATCAATCTCTCAGCACGTACTTGATTTGTATCTGTAACTGATGTTGTCGGTCGACTGCTTCTCGGTTTAGCTACAATTACTGTTACTCTGTTTCTAAACTTCTTCACACCCAACGTCACACATTGCTCATGATCATTACAGCGTCCCCATAAACAGTTTAAAAGCGATTATGGATTTCCTTAGGTGGACAACCTTCTTTTACCAGAAATTTAATGACGACTCTTTCTTTTAGCTTCAGATCCATGGTTCTAATCAGTCAATCGGAAAAAAGTGAAAACTACATTAGTAGTGGATTACCTTTAATAGAGACAAAATTATAGCGAAGGAAACATTACTTATTGATTCACCTCGTAATAGCGGAATATCATTAAAAGTGAGCTCTTAAAATCTCTTGACCTAATTGGACCAAATTTAACATAGCTATCATTCACTTGTTTTTAGATTCTTGTTAAGGAAACAGTCACAAAGCGGGAGCACTTAAGAGGACTAATCACTGCGAAATTAGAATACCGCTAATTTTACAGTAATTATATGACATCTTCAAATAGATAAAAGATAAAGGAAATCTGGAACAAGAGCGTTCTAGACAATATTTTGCATAAGGTGCCGTTATCACGAGTCACCTAGTAGCTTTCAGTTTGCAGCCATTTAGAAACGAGAAAAGAAATGTCGATTTTCTAAATGGCTGGAAATCGAAAGCAGATAAGTGAATCTTGATAACGGCATCTCATGTAAAATATTTTCTAGAGAGCTCCTGTTCCACTTTTCGATTGCAACATTAGAGATATTTTAATTTCGCAGTAATGGGGCCTCTTAAGAGAAGGAAAAAATAACTTTTGGGGAGGCTAACTTGAGTTCATTTTGCATTCACACTTTCTTAGTACATAAATATTGTTGTTATTTAAATTCAAGTTTTTAATGAGCTACGTAGAATAAAAAAGGTATTTGAACTACATTGAACAATTAGCACAATTTAATGTAATTTTAATAGCTTATAAAAATTATTTACAAAAATGAATATGTAATTCTATTACATGAATGTAAAGCATACTTGCCTACAGATCAGAAAAACATCTAGAACTTCCATGAAAACAGAAAAAGGAAATACTTGAGCAACTAGATTAGGACTGTAAAATGAAATACTGCTTGCGACAAAACACTTGCATTTCTGAAAACAAGAAATGCCTAAATCCACCTTTCCTTCAGTGATACCAGAAATCGTTTTCAAGTCAATAAGCACAGAAACCTTCATGATAAGAATACGGACAAATTAAAATAATAATAAACTAGCATCTTCTCTCGGAGACACAATGGGTCCGTAATACTGAGTTTTAATTAGGTTTTCTGTTTCGCCTCAGAACCAAACAGGTGCTTTTTTTTTGCTTGCAACGTAATAAACTATATGAATGTCTTTCCTGTATACTTTTTTTTAAAAAAAAAAACTAAACAAAAAAGCTTCAGAAAGATTGAAAGTGATCCTAGGAGGAGCTAAGCCACTTGGTCATCTCTTAGCCTGGTCTGTAATGAAGACGTTCAAACACCAAGTTAAACTGAAAAAATATTACTTTGTTTTACAAACTTGCTAGTAGAATTACATGAGTGATACTTTATTCTGAGAAGGTTATTAGGAAACCAAAGTAGGAATCATTTCGTATAACAGAACCTAAGGACGTCAACAGCGATTTCCTATAATAAAAGTACCTATTAATTCACTTCACCTAATCGAGAAATTAGTAAACACAACGCTTCAGTTAAAAAATATAAAATTTTACATTGGCAATTCGGCAATGTCGTGGCTTATAGGTCAAGGAAAGCTAGTATTTTAAAACTAAGTATTGTACATGATTTACCACGAAATACTTAGAATAAGGTATCTTATGTAAATATATCAAAGATATGTTTTGAAATATGGAAAGTCTATTAATCTATAAATGATAAATATGCTTAACTATCGAAACCTAAAGTGTATCATATATACAAATTTCTGTGTGTAATCGAGCAAATATTGATAGAGTGAAACAGGAGACCTCTATTTTTCTGCACTGGGCAAATTGTGTATGTGCGGTCAGTCGCAGCAAGTGTATCAACTGTGTGTTAGATCCATGCATTGCAACTACATGTCCTGGATGTGTCCTAATCGATGACAGCTTACAAAACTTGTAGCAAGACATCGTCAGAGGACAGAAACAGTAGACGAAAATCAAGCTTACGTTAACTGGATCGCCAAACATTGAAGAGAACTGTGAAAAAGAAAATCCATGATTGGGTTGTAATTTGGAAATTTCCACGCACCGGTGTCAATGTGGTAGCGCAGAAAAGGTGGTAACGCTACTGAGGTCATAAAACATGGACTGATTATGATTGGAAGAAAATAATACGGACCGATGAATCATCTTTTTCCTCAGGATTGATTTTAGGGAATGGTGAGGGAAGAATTTCGGAGCCGAAGCTCTTAAATTTACCCCCGGGGCCATCTCTCTTATCGTTCTCAATGTAGATTCCCAGCATCTTTGTAGTAGGGTTACTTTTCACCCGCGGTGATTGAAATCAACCCGCTTCCGGGAGAAAAATCTGAACTCATCACTGTTTCTCCTTGTTTCCGATAACAGATGAGCTTTATGTATAGCGCAACTCAATCAGATATATACCGTAGTTCAGACTACCAACACACTACCGTTAACATGACTACAGCTCTGTGCTTTTCTGGGCCACAATTTCACGATATAGTTCATTCAATGTGTAAGGGAATCTAGTCCACTTTTCGTTATTTTGGATTTTCTCTATCTGAAGCTCCTTTCAGACCTTAAAAGTTACATGTCCAGATATTGAAAATAACTTTTATACCCTATACTATAATATTAAAAACAGTGTAAACTTTTCCGTGTATTTAAGGGTACCGTACTACCTTTATAACTCTTTTTACACAACTCCAGTAACTGGACTTAATTTTCTTGTGCTCTGAATCCTTCATAATTTATTGGTCCCACTATTACTTTCAAACGACGAGAAGTTCTACCAGTGATTATGTACAGGCTTTAAGTGGTCAGTTTTCCCCAATAATAAAATAATGTTCTCTGACACCATATTTCAAGATGCAAATAACGCCAATACACACACAGGCGTAGTTTAATAAACATCTTGATGAACTTGAATATCTCCTCTTGTCTGGTTAATCCTACAACTTGAATACCTGTGGCCAAGTGAGTCCGGGGCAGATTTTCTCCAGTCTGTCATTGCTGACACAATTGGTAAATGGCTGGTGCTGTGCATGAATTCTACCATTCATCTGGAATCAATTCACGAGTTGTAAGTCTCAGTTCAGCGACTACGATAAACTGTTTTATTTTTACACTAGACAAAGCAGCTGTCGTAAACGTTATTTTTTATGTGCCATTCTTCTATATAATATTTCGGAATTTATTTACACAGTATAATCGTATATTAACATTCTCATATTTAGTACGAAGGGTCCCGATTCGATTCTCGGTGAAAACAGTCCGTTGAAAAGCTGTAAAAGCCTTTTCAGACCAGTCATTCTGAGTGAGAATTTTCCTGGGGTTTCCTCATTCACATCAAGCAAATTCTTCCGGGACCGCTTCCTTCCTTCTTCAATTTTTTCTTCCTTCCCAATTTCCCGGATAGTTTGGTCATGAAGGATGTCATCCCTCATACATGACGAACTCACATAGTCCATAGATGCCTGAAATGCCCCAATATATAATCCCTAACCTGTGTATTCATATATAATTTCTCTGTATGTTTATGAAATCCTTACGTATGACTATACAGGGTTTGTCCGGAAAGTAATAGGACTGAGTCGATTTAAAAAAAAATATTGAGTCAATCGTTACAATTCTTTAAAAACTTTCAAAATAGGCTCCTTCTGCGTCGATGCAGCGCTGCCAGCGCGATTTCCAAGCATTGAAGGCGTCACGGAAGTCATTCTCCGGAATAGCCTTGAGAGCCGCGGTGCAAGCTGCTTGGATCCCCTCTGTCTCAAAATGCTTGCCTTTCATCGGGCGTTTCAGGCGAGGAAACAAAAAGAAGTCCGGGGGGCCCATCTGGGCTGTAGGGCGGCTGCGGAAGCGTTGGGATACCGGCCTTGGTCAGGTAGCTGTTCACAAGAAAGGCGGTGTGAGCCGGGACGTTGTCGTGGTGCAGCTTCCAATCGGCTCCGATGTCTGGTCGGACCCGATTGACCCTTCGTTTGAGTCTCTTGAGCACTTCCACGTAAAACTTGGCGTTGACGGTTTGGCCAGGAGGAACAAATTCATGGTGGACGATGCCTTTGATGTCAAAAAAGACAATGAGCATCGTTTTCACTTTGGATTTGCTCATTCTTCCCTTTTCTAGGCGAGGAGACGCCGGCGTGTGCCACTCGGAAGATTGCCTCTTTCTCTCGGGATCATACTCAAAGATCCATGATTCGTCACCTGTGATTACGTTATTCAAAAATTGGGGGTCACTTTCACACATGTTCAAATTTTCTTGGCACAATTCCACTCGCCGCAATTTCTGGTCGTCAGTGAGCACTTTTGGGACAATCTTCGCGCACACCTTGCGCATGTTCAAATGCTCCGTCACAATTTCATGAACCACAGTTTTTGGTAAATTTAACATCTGGGCAATTAAACGAATACTTAGTCGACGGTCTGAGTTCAAAACTTTGCGCACACGAGTCATATCGTCGGTGTTTGTCGAAGTCAAAGGTCTTCCAGCACGGTCTTCATCGGCGACCTCTTCCGGGCCCTCCGAAAAGGCCTTGTGCCACCGAAACACACCACTTCTTGCTAAAGCATCATCTGGGTAAGCCTGCTTGATCATATCAAACGTCTCTGTCGCAGATTTACCGAGTTTAACACAGAATTTAATCGCGTACCTTTGCTCTAACGAACGCTGCATTTTCGGCTTGCACCCCTCACAGAAACACGTCGCGCGAAAAAGCCTGTCCTGACTCTCCGTGCGCTCGGAGACAACTGACCAGCCGCTCGTTCGTTAGCTAGGAACGCCCTCTACTGGATCCAGTCGGTGCGCGCACGCTCCGAAGTACAGTCATGGCGGAATAAAATCAGTCCTATTACTTCCCGGACAAACCCTGTATATGGTGGTCAACATTATTGGCAAATAATGGCATAGATTATTGCTTACATTGTAAGTGCTTTCTCCATCAGCTATTGAATTCATAAGGTCACGTGCTGTCGTTTATATATGAAAACACTTTCTCTTTATACACGCATATATATCGGGTGTTCTAAAAATGTCGCTCATAAACCACAGAGCACTTTTCTACAGGCCAAAATAAAGCGAAGTGTTATATGAAGTTATGCCCTCCGGGGCCCCCTTCAGCCGCTACGTTGAATCAGAATTTCACAATGTGGCAACGCCGCAGATTAACGCCGCAGATAATGAAGCAGGATCTATTAGCACTACTCTACGAATACAACAGGCAGTTGAATCGATTGCTACACTCAGGGGTAAAAGTGGATCTGAAAAGGTAAGGGGACGCATGACATTACGCCGTCCACCGTGCCTATCTTTGACCATTGCAATTTTTTTTAGAAAGTTGGTGACTCCACAGATATTTTCTATTAGTGGGGGGACGGCGTCCGCCCGCGTCCCCCTGGCTAAGGTAATAAGTGATGTTTGTGTCAATCAATATCGACTTTAGCTGCCATCCGGAAAGAATACATATAACTGATTGATAGATCTAATCGATGGTTCTTTATTTGCGACGTTTCTACATAATGCAACTTGTGTCTCCAGACAAGGAGTCGAAAGGTATACAAATATGCATATGTTTTGCTTTATTTTGACTTGTATGCTCTGTGGTCCGTGGGCACCATATATATATATATTTTATTCTTCTTTTTCTTTAGTCCAAGTCATATTAGCAACAAAAATTTGTTCTTGGTTCCTAAAGCTTTTTTTGTTTTTAATCTTCATACCTGGTAACCTTGGCAGATATGTAGCGCAGGACACTTATTTGTAGTACCGTAGTTTATAGATATCTTTCGTGCGGATACTTGATCTTTGAGGCTCAATAGGGCACTCTAATTTTGAATAAGTCCTTGGGGAAAATTTCAGTAAAATTTTCCAAACTTATGGTTTGTGACACAAAGGTGTGCTGATATTATTCAAAAAGTATGCTTCATTCTAAAGACCATTGGTAATTTACAATGAATTGCAGGTCAGAACAAAATTGCAATTACATTGGAGCCATTTTACAGTTTCGCTGTTACCCCTTCTTAAGCCAACACTTCGCTGAATGTAAGATAAACTTTTTTCTGAATTTTTATTCAATTCTTCGTGTCCTGCCTTTATTTCATGTGTCTAGGCTAATTAAGGCCTAAATTACAAAGAACTGGAAGAAACACTACGCAGTCTGTATTTTTCTAAACAGTACCGGCAGGGCCGGCCTTAGGTGGTGCGGGGCCCGATTGGAAATATTTTGCGGGGCCCCAGATTTACAACTATATGTTATATACGTCCATTTGTATGTGAGATCCTGACCGCCAACATTGTATTATACGGAAAGTACGTATAAATGGAACACTTATACGGGAAGTATTATAAAACATGCGTTTTCGGTTATGCGTCTGCTATACGTTAAGTGTATAAACTACAGGAATTACGCATGTAACCTATCTTTTTAAGTACGCCAACTACGTTTTTTTTCTCGGTGCACAAGAATGACAAAAGGTGCTCTCTAGCGTCCTGTTTTGGAATCACTTCTGTTAAAGTTTTACCAACGATCGACATCAAGACTAGCTTTCAGTTTCTACCCATAAGTCAATAAGGGCGATTTTTGAGTTAAGTCGTTCTTGAAATAAACAGGCGTAGACCAAGTATTTTTCATGGCACATTCCGTGCAGGTACCTATACTTGGTGCTCCATTAGTGCCAAAATTTAATATACAACTCGTAATAATAATAAATAATAATATATAGAACTCATATATATTTCTCGGAGAAATATTTCCCAAATTTATGGGTTGCTACTCATACAAATGATGTCACTCAAAATCCTTTATTCCAAAGACAACCACATACGAATCAGATACCTAAGAAAACTTCCGTACGAGCATTGGTCTTACTAATATATTTAGCTAGGAAGAACATGGCTTCTGAGAGTTGTAAGAACATTTCAATGACCACAGGTTCAGCATGTAGTTCAACGATATTCTACGTGTGCCAATAGTCGTGGGTGGGTAAGGGGAGCTGGTCACCCATTTTCCTTCTCTAGTTACGTCTATAGATATGAGAAATGAAATCTTTGCGTTTTACGACCCATGGTTATGCCGGTTAGGCTAAGGGAGATGGTGATGATGAGTAATGAATGAAATGGTGAAATGAAGAAAGTGGGAGGAAACGGGAGAACCCCGAGGAAACACACGCACACGGTTTTTGTCCACCACAAAGTTCACTTTGCGGGGGCTCTGATCGAATCCGGGACCCCAAGCACCAGAGGTGAACGCTCTACCACTGAGCCACCGCGGCTCTTCTATGGATATGAGAAGCAGTTTCTTAAGTGAAAGTCTATAATTGCCTTAAAAACATAATTTTAAGACGATTAAACCACGTCTGCATTATCAATATAGCATAACTTCAATTAAATGCAATCCAAACTAATGAGAAAAAAACAGACAACGTCGAGTTGCAGAATATTTAGCAGTCTAGTATTAGAAGGTATTGTGAACGAAGATTCAGAATCTTCTACCGTATAGTCTACAACGAGATACTTTGTATCGGTTGATATTTACCTGTATCTTGGGCAGAAAGTGCTTCAACACAAGCACTATACCTGATATAATGCTAATTAAAAATAACAAAAGAAGAATGTTTTAATATATGTAAGAAATATACATTATTGTATATTTGGTTGCTATGTAGTTTGTTTATAGATACCTAATTAACATGTATGATTGCAAGACAGTTTGTGTGAATATACGTTAAAAGAGAATCAACGAATAAATTATTTAATACTCATCATCGACTTGTAATTTCAGTAGAAAAGGTGATAATACTAGTGGATATAATTACGGAAGATATTTTAAGGTGTGAACAATTATTGCCACTAAAGATATACTTATGTTATTAGCCGAACCAGGGTTGACGACTACCTTTGATGAGTCGTTGTAAAATTTTTGGTTTACCTCACCCGGGATTCTTGTAAATTCATATCCTGAAGTCTAAAGTAAGGGTGAATTTACCTCAGTAAGAAGGTTCATGAATACGAACACAACTATTCTTAGAAGTGGCAGAGTAATCACAAGAACAAGCATGATTGGTGAGACAGTGGAGAAAGAAACTGTTGACAGTGTTAACAACGAACAAAATACAGCTCCTATTGCACCTGAAATGTTGACATTAGAAGACAGAATTATACTAGCATTACAGCGACAAGAACAACGACAGGAACAAAGCCGAAAAGACGATTTAGAAGTCATGAAACAGATGTCGGAAGAATTAAAACAAACGATCCAGCAGAAATCCGAAGAATCAAGTAGACAATATGAAGAACTAAGTAGACGATTGGAGCAAATAGACCAAAAATCAGAAGAGACGAAACAATCTGTTATCCAGGCGATGAGAGACATCACATTACAGTTTGATGAAAAGCTAAAAAGATTATCTGAAGATTGCCAGGATAATTACAACCATGTAATCCAAGAAGTCAATTGTGTAAAAAAGGATTTGGAAGTAATAGAATCTTCTGTTCGTCAGCAAAAGATTCAGGTCACAGATAATTCTAACCAAATACGTGCAAATACTCAATTGATATCTACCTTACAAGAGGAAATTAGGACGTTACAGATTAAGGACAACGCATATTACAACAACATGGTTAATGATCGTTTGGAGTTCCCTTGTTCACAAGAGATGACCTCGCATTCACCCGCAGCAGAACAACGTGGACCTTACGTTATCTCTTCTTCAAGTAATCCATCCGATGAGGACATTATTTTGGAAAGAATGCATCCAAGGAATACAGATGGGCGGAAAATAGATGGTGGAACCACACATCACGCAGTAGGTAGGAATTGTCACTCAACACGAACACGAAATGGTGAAAGGAAGGTAAAGTTAAGTGTAAAGATGAGCGAAATACGTGCTATGAGTAAGTTTAGTGGTAAATGTAATGAAAATGCTACTTCTTTCCTAGAAAAATTTCAGGATGAGTGCAGTATAATGTGTATAGATAAATCCAAATATATGAAACTAATCCCTCATTTATTACTCCCACCATGTTCTTTATGGTTTAAAGCAGTACGGGATCACGTCAATACATATGAGGAATTCAAAGCAGCGCTGATTGCAAATTACGAAAATGACTTTTTACTCGCAAACAGAGATGCCACGATTAGAAACCAACCTTTTAATCCTCGCTTGCACAAATCTGTTGTTGATTTTGTTGTAAATACGTATAACGAATTAAAAGTCGTAAATCCACTGCAATCGGAATCTAGAGTGATTGCATCAATTCAAAATCTACTACCGTTTAAACTACAACAGATCCTGTTTTCTACGCAGTGCATGAGTTTTAACCACCTATTAATGCTTGTCCAATGTTATGAAACTCAATATCAGGCACTGAATCATCAAGCGGGAGTAGGTAAAATTAAAAACAATTCAGATCACCTTGTACCTGTTCGGAATCTAAATATCCGTAATGCAGACAATACGGAACATAACTTAATTCGATCAAATTTAAACAATCAGAACGATCAAAATAGGCAAAGATATGATGGGAATCCACCTAACCTAACCAATCGTGACAATAATTATGTCAGATCACTTAATCGAAGTAGACTCAAACACAGTCGAAATACATGGCGAAATTCTAGAAATGCTATAAATCCTATGGATAGACATAACCGTAGTTCAAGAGATGGCACTTCATATCAAAATCAAAGTCATGACACAATTCATGTACAAAATAATGCGGAACATAATCATGATTGTGCGGTACAATGTACTTTATTAGAATCATATGCAAGTACGAATTTAAACTGACTGCAGTGTATGAAGTAAGGGTTAAACCCATATCAGCTATAGATTCTTATGAACATTTATCTTCAAATTTATGTGTTAATGTCAATAATGAAAACAACCCTTATGACTTTTAGATACTTTATCACGTTTGTTTCAACAAATGATAATTTTCAAATGATTTTAATTCTTTCTTGTTAATGTGAAGAATTATAGTTCGATTCATAATTGATTAAAAGCAAAGGTTATTTATATTATATTGATTTGTGTTGAAACCTAATTGTCAAAGATTATGTTAAGTATAAGGTTCATTCTATTAAGCTAATTATCCGACGACTGTCTTCATGCGCCACCTTATATGTTACTCGAATAAGATTCTTCTGTATTCTGACGCCTTATTGATACGATGTATACATTAAAAATATCATCTAACGTAGTTATTATATAATGCGCCCTGGAAAGATCAAACATTTTTTTTAACATCACCGTTTTTAATGATGATTGAAACTGTTGATCATTGTGATTTATGTTTTAAAATGTAATTGCCTCTTACGTTTTTGACTTCGCACCCTTCGTTGATTATATTAGTAAGCGACGACGTTTTTATAATAAAGGATAGATATTAATGAAATAAAAGATTTATTATAAATGTATTTATATGAAGGAAACTTAATGAAGTTATGTACGAGGGGCGATCAAAATGTAAAGGACACAATTAATATAATATCATTATTATAAACGGACCAGTAGTTCTTAAATATAAAAGCCAAGCTCCCTTGTAACTTTTATATTTAGTCCCATTATCGGGCGACATTTTATACAACGAGATACTTTGTATCGGTTGATAATTACCTGTATCTTGGGCAGAAAGTGCTTCTACACAAGCACTATACCTGATATAATGCTAATTAAAAATAACAAAAGAAGAATGTTTTAATATATGTAAGAAATATACATTATTGTATATTTGGTTGCTATGTAGTTTGTTTATAGATACCTAATTAACATGTATGATTGCAAGACAGTTTGTGTGAATATACGTTAAAAGAGAATCAACGAATAAATTATTTAATACTCATCATCGACTTGTAATTTCAGTAGAAAAGGTGATAATACTAGTGGATATAATTACGGAAGATATTTTAAGGTGTGAACAATTATTGCCACTAAAGATATACTTATGTTATTAGCCGAACCAGGGTTGACGACTACCTTTGGTGAGTCGTTGTAAGTCTAAGCAACGAAATACTCAGTGATAAGCAAACCTAAGGATACAGATCATTGTGTTACAGAAAACGCTCTAATAAGTATTAAACTACAACAAATTATATACCTCTAAAGTCGGAAACACACTTAATTGTTTGCATACTTCCACAAAACATACAAACACCAAATTTTGCATACTTGTTCGTCATGGGATGTGAGTAATGGGAAAATTCCGATATCACGAAAAAGGCGACATTTTCCATGTAAATGAAGTGTCGAAATTTTTCGTCGTTTCGAAATGCTGGTTTTTAGAGTAGTTCCGCACACTATAGAAACGTCATATTTTGTCAGGCAGTGAAGCTGGGAACATACACTCTAAAAAATTTCCTTGCTCAGAAATGAGAAAAATGCATGTTCAAAACAAAATAAGTAATGTTTACTCATATTTGAGGAAAAATGTCTCATTATTTCCAAATGTGTTTTCATTTGTGAGCTCGAGGCAAATTTTCAGGTTCCCATTTATGAAATTTTCTCACTTCTTAAAAATGAGAAAGGAATAGTGCGTGATTTGCAACATCATAGATGATTAAAAAGTAACGATAACAATCTAACCGAAATAATATTACTATTATTTGCTAGGAAGTAATATTGCTAGGCTTAATTACTATTCAGGAAACAAGATAAAGAATTTCAGTTGTAGCAGAGTGCGAATGGATATGAGTACGCAGTAGGTGATGCAGCTGAGGTGGCGTATGGATACATGTCATGTGACAGTGGCGAGGAGCAGCATACACATCAACTTTCGAAAGTAAGTTTGGGTGAATTGTAAACATACTACCATAGACTAAAAGTTACTGTAGTAGGGTCTACATTCGTTAGGGTGTAGAACGCTGACCCCGCTGATACAGGTTATATAGACTATAGTAGTCAGGTTGGCTCCTGTATGTATCAAAACTCAGTACTCAATTAACATAATAACGAGTGCAGCAATAACAAGTGAAGGCGGGTTAGAGCCCTGTAGTGCACGTCTTTTTTTCTATATTACAATAAATGGGGAAGCATGTCAATGTTTTACAAACTTCGCTATTCGCTATAATGTGCAAAATAGCTTATGTACGGAAACGAAGAATATATGCCATCTGTGTAGTTAGAAACAGCGTTATAAAAGTGTGATTTATTATAATGGAATTATAATACAAAGGTACTTTGTACTGATCACCTAGCATAGATTGGCGCCTCCTCTTTTTCACCACCAGTAATCGTTTTAATGACACACGTTTGAGGTTATTTTTGGCATAGTACTGTACGCATTTGTTCTTAATTTATCGTAGAGGCTGTGGTAGCTCAGTGGTAGAGTTTTCACCTCTAGTGCGTGAGGCCCTTGCTTTGATCCCAGGATTCCCAGCTCGCGGCAAGTGGGCTTTCTGGTAGATAAACAATGTGCATGGGTTTTCTCCGGGTTCTCCGATTTCTTCCCACTTTCTTCATTCCACTATATTTTTCATTCTCATCATTATCGTCTCCTTTAGCCTACCCAACACAACTGTGGGAAGTAAAACTCAAAGATTTCATTTATTTTTTAATCCAACGTCCCACGATTGTGCTCCAAGGCTAAGAGAGAGAGTGATAGAGATGGATAATAATGGTGTAATGAAAATGTGGACGTACGTTTCTTTGCAGTTTTTGCATGGGTTTGTGACCTTGTTTCCAATCTGAATTGAATCCTTAGCAGTGGAGTTTCAGCACATTTATGAGGGGCAGAAACTGTCGCATGCCCCTCCCGCAATGAAGAAGGTGGAAGGTAAGGATTGAGTCCTGGGACTCCGGACCTTTCCTGAAATCGCTACTTTTATTTAAATTTTATCTAATTTTAGGGTCAATTTTACATATTTTAATACAATTTATCCTCGTATTGAACTTGGACACCCTCCGAAATAAATTCCTGCGTACGTTTCTTGTTGGCGGAAACGGTGCTTTCTCATGTAGGCAACTTTTTAATGGTAGAAAAGTAGGCATATTGGTCTGCGATGAGTTACCGGTCAGTGGCAGAACTAGCCTCCGGTGCATGGGGTCCCTAGTTTGATTCCACCTTCGTCAAGTGGGCTGTGTGAGTAAACATCGTAGGTCTATGTGTTTTCTCGGGATTCCCTCACTTTTTTCATTACAACATTTTCGCTCATTATCGTGATAACGTCTCCCTAAGTTTCGTAGCATAATTGTGGGACGTTACACTCCAGCAGAAATTGTTGTTGTTATTCTGAAGTAGACGGATAATTCTTGAATCTGAGTTATCAAGAAGTTGGTATAATGTTGGAGGAAACGGAAGAATCTTGAGTAAACAACGTCGATGAAAAAGAAAAGTCTTGAGAAAGTGGACAGTGATAAAAAGGAAAATGTTCAACTGTCTGATTCAGTAGGAATAAGTAACGCACCTAAAATACAGGTCATCGTGGTATTCGCGGAATTTTCTTTTGAGTAGAAGTGAAGATTTAAATGTGTTACATTTTAAACAATATCTATAACTGTAGGTGTTTATTTAATATAAATTCTGGGTGTACTAATAGATTGATTTTTTTTATGTTTATATTTTGTTTATATCCTTTTCCGTCTTCTCGTATTTGAGAACCCCGTTCCTGTGCACCGTTTCTCGCTTTTGAGGAAGATATGTCTCAAATCTTTTTGAAAAATGTGTTTCTCAAAATTGAGGTTATGCGTCTCATTTCCTCAAATGTTACTTTCCTAATTTTAAGAAAAAATACATTTTTCTCAAATTTGAGAAAGCATTTGCACCCTCAGAAATGAGACATAACTCCTCGCATTTGAGTCATTATTTCTCAAAATGATTTCAGAAAATCGAAATCTCACTTTTAAGAATGTATTGCTCGGTGCACAGGTAAGAAACGGATGTTCTCAAATACGAGGATTTTTTTCTCGAATTTAAGAAACCATTTTTAACAGTGTAGTTTATGATAGAAAAAAGAGCATTAAAATTCGTTTTCGTTTCGCGGCGCAAATCGAAAAAATGTGAAATTTGTAATGGCTGTATCTAGGATGTTGAAATTTCGAGGTGATGTTTATTCTGATGCGTAGTTTGCGAATCCGCCCTTAAACTTGAAAAAAATAGTCATGTTCGGTGTCAGAAAGTGCTAGGAATGTTATAAGGGGGCGTCTAATTCTACACAACTTGTAGATATGGTGGAATCACGAAATTGCGTTCAAGTGTGTAGAGTACAGCTCATGTGAAGGGAAAAATCCGATATGTTGGAAAAGTCGTCATCTTCGATTCAAAATGGCGTCTCAAAAATTTGTAACCATGAAAATTGTAAGTTGTGCTCTTGGTAGGTAAGCCAGATTTCGCTATGTTATTAAGGACGTAGTTCAGTTTAAGTGAAGAAACAAATCATTGGAGAAGTCGCCATCTTGAATTCAAAATTGCCATATTTTTGAATTGCCTTCATTTGGCCTCTTATGTGGTATATTGAGTAGAATAGAACAAACAGAATTCAATGTAGTAAGTTAGCTCCGCGGTAAAGTGTCTGCTTTCTGAGTAGCAGGTATGGGTTCGAATCCCCGCAGAACATGTTTTATCTTGCATTTTTTTCTTATCACGTTGCTTCATTTTACCAAATAGTTTCTGTTGGCATTGCGTGAACAAAATATTTTCGTTATTACAGACAGACGGAAAGGATATATTTATACGCTAACTGTTGAGATGGTCTCGAAACTAGGCAGTATGTTCGTGTAAAGTTTCGAGACGATACTGAAGTATTTAAAATCAAACATATGTAGCTTTGGAAATGGAGCATCACCAGTGTCTCTATCGGAAGCAATGTTGGGGGGGGAGTATCACCCCGGGGGCACTGCTGATAACATTATATTTGTTATTGTATTATAAACGTATTATTTTGATCTCGCCAGGGGTGCTCTGAGGAGGCAGTGTCCCCCAAAAAGAGTCTGAAAGAAACATTGGGCATCATTTTCACGATATAGTGTCCATACAAGACAACAATACATTTTGTCTCGCGACAACAGTGTCTGCTTCAAACCGGAAACGATTGCAAAATATCTCTCTCCCCTTTTATGTTCCTTGTTAAGATACATGCGTATACCAAATTTGAAGTGAATACCACAAATGGAAAGTATAAAATATTAATTTTAAGGAAATACACACACACACACAGGGACGTACGCAGGGGGTGGGTCCTGAGGGTCCGGACCACCACCTAAATTCCAACTTTTGAGTAAATTTAACCTAATTTTTGGGACAAGTTTAGGAATTTCAATATAAAATACACTGATATTGAGTTTGGCCCTTCCCGAAATAAATTCCTGCGTACGCAACTGCGCACACACGCTCATACACACGCACACACACACACACACACACACACACACACACACACACACACACACACACACACACACACACACATGGGCACCTTTGAAAATTGTCTCGTAGGCAGCGTACATAATTTTAATATATAAGATACGTGGAAAAGTGCCCCTTTCGATTTAATAGTTTTAGTTGCGGGTCCGGTTGGAATGAAATGCCGTATATAATAAAGTCAAGCTTATTTTCAATCACCTATGCTATAAAAATAAACTTTCAAAGAAAGAAAAAGTGAGAGAAAAACTTGTTGGGGATCGAACCCAGGTCTTTTGCACAGTAGGCTCACGTCGTTCCCCTACACTACTCAATTCCTTAGATTTTTGATTTCCTACTTACTGCTCACATAGTACTGGTACGTAGCGGGCTCGCGTCCGTGGAATTATATACCTCTATAATCGGAAACACACTTAATTGTTTGCATACTTCCACAAAACATACAAACACCAAATTTTGCATACTTGTTCGTCATGGGATGTGAGTAATGGGAAAATTCCGATATCACGAAAAAGGCGACATTTTCCATGTAAATGAAGTGTCGAAATTTTTCGTCGTTTCGAAATGCTGGTTTTTAGAGTAGTTCCGCACACCATAGAAACGTCATATTTTGTCAGGCAGTGAAGCTAGAAACATAGTTTATGATAGAAAAAAGAGCATTAAAATTCGTTTTTGCTTCGCGGCGCAAATCGAAAAAATGTGAAATTTGTAATGGCTGTATCTAGGACGTTGAAATTTCGAGGTGATGTTTATTCTGATGCGTAGTTTGCGAATCCGCTTTTAAACTTAAAAAAAATAGTCATGTTCCGTGTAAGAAAGTGCTAGGAATGTTATAAGGGGGCGTCTAATTCTACACAACTTGTAGATATGGTGGAATCACGAAATTGCGTTCAAGTGTGTAGATTACAGTGCATGTGAGGGGAAAAATCCGACATGTTTGAAAAGTCATCATCTTCGATTCAAAATGGCCGCTCAAAAATTTGTAACCATGAAAATTGTAAGTTGTGCTCTTAGTAGGTAAGCCAGGTTTCGCTATGTTATTAAGGACGTAGTTCAGTTTAAGCGAAGAAACAAATCATTGGAGAAGTCGCCATCTTGAATGCAAAATTGACATATTTTTGAATTACCTTCATTTGGACTCTTATGTGGTATATTGAGGAGAATAAAACCAACAGAATTCAACGTAGTAAGTTAGCTCCGCGGTAAAGTGTCTGCTTTCTGAGTAGCAGGTTTGGGTTCGAATCCCCGCCGAACCTTGTTTTATCTTACGTTTTTCGTCTTATCACGTTGCTTCGTTTTATCAAAATTGTTTCTGTTGGCATTGCGTGAACAAAATATTTTCGTTATTACAGACATAGACGAAAAGAATATATTTATATACTAACTGTTGATATCGTCTCGAAACTAGGCAGTATGTTCGTGTGAAGCTTCGAGACGATACTCAACTATTTAGAAAGAAACATATGTAGCTTTAGAGATGGGGCAACACCAGTGTTTCTTTCAGAAACAATGTTCCTGAGGATCACAGTTAGTATTCCCAGGGGCACTGCTCATAGTATTCTATTTATTATTCTATTATACACGTATTATTTGGTCTCCTGCGGGGGCACTCTAAGAGCCCCAAGGAGGCAGTGTACCCCCCAAAAACATTTTGGAAAAAAACATTGAGCATCATTTCCACGATATAGTATACAGACGAGACAAAAATACATTTTGTCTCACGAGGATAGTGTGTGCTTCGAACCAGAAATAATTGCAAACAATCTCCCTTTTTATACTGGTCGTTTAGATAGATGCGTATATCAAGTTTGAAGTCTATACCACAACTGAAAAAATATAAGATTATAACTTTTAAGGAAATACACACACACATATATATATATATATATATATATATATATATATATATATATATATATAATATACACGCACCTTTTGACAATTTTCTCGTTGGCAGTGTATATAGTTATAATATACGGGATACGTGGAAAAGTGCCTCTTTGGGTTCAGTAGTTTGTTTAAAGGACCGGTTGGAGTGAAATGCGTTTTATAATAGACTTAACCTTATAGGCAAACAATATATGCTATAAAAATAAACTTTCAAACAAAGAAAAAGTGAGAAAAAGTTTGTTAGGAATCGAACCCAGGTCTCCTGTCCAGTAGGCTCACGTCAATCCCCTACACTACCGATTTCCTTAGATTTTCGACTTCGTTCTTACAGCTCACATAGTACTGGTACGTTGCGGCCGGCATCTGTGGGGAATTACACCTCTAAAATCGGAATAGTAATCGGGATATATATGCGTTTTTTAGTATCATTAAGGAAATGATGTCTTGTTTTTTAATTGTAATAAGAAATGAGAAAAACACCGTTCTAATACACTGTTATACTACTATGCAAAAAGTGGTTTGTTTAAAATGCTATAAACAAATTTTCAAAAGCCTCCAATAATATTCATATTCTAAATTACTTTGTTAATAATCGTCTTCATTGAAAATATGAGAGTAAAGATACACGAAGACTGTATGTAATTGCGCAGTGTATATAAACATTTCAAGAAGTGTTGCTGCCCAGTAAGTACATTTTTTACCAAAGGACACCATTTAATAAGATGTACTACGTTACACTGCAAAAACTAGTGTTGAATCAAATGTTATGAACTAATGTTTAAAAAGCCTTAACAAAATTCATTTTTATAAATTACCTACAAATTGTAGTCTTTATTGAAAATACAAGACGAGAGATACAGGTTGACTGCAAGAAATTGTCCAGTAAATATGAAATATTTGAAAAAGTCTTGCTGCAGGTAATATGTACAACTATGCCCAAGGTTTCCATTATAATCCATTGTACTAAATTACAGTACAAAAGTAGTGTTCACTCAAATGCTATGAAAAAAATTTAAATAATTTCCAACAATATTCATATTTGTAAATTACCTAGTAAATTGTAGTCTTCATTGTAAATACAAGAATAAATATGCAGGAAGCCTCAAATATTTTCGCACTCTTATATCACAGATGTGAATTACTTTTAGTGCAGGTAATATGTACAATTAACAACAGGGACACTATTATAATATATTGTACGTACTAAATTACACTGCAAAACATAATATTTAAAAGGGTGGAAAAATTCACATTTGGAAACAGTGAGTGTTTTCGGAAAATGGAAGGTTTAATTGGTAGGCTATTGCAAGACAGTCTCCGCTGTTTATGTTTCAGAAAATAAATTCTGTTATTGTCTCTAACATGTATAGATGTGTGCAATGTGTATATAATTAGCCATGTACATGATTGCCAGAATAGAAGTAGTAATAGAGTTCTTTCTTATAAATTGTGTGTTTGCTGTCCAAAGTTAAATGGAAGAAATAATACCGGTTCAATTGAAGTATGTGTTGGTAACAGGTGTGTGCTGTAAAGGGAAGTGAATTCCTCAAGGAATAGTTTCCTAGAACTTGACACCTTATGGCAAAGCCATGACCGGGGGTCTGGGGGCGGAGCCCCCAGCGAGCTTTAGCGAGTCTTATTTATATAATCTCATTCTAAGTTTTCCATTATTCTGAATATTGTAAAAGAAACGAGTTGATTCTTTTCTTAATTAAATAAGATTTAGTGAATATTAAAAGAAAGCAAACATAGTTCCCAATATGCACTAATGGACCATTTTGGTTTTCATGGTCATGGTCTTCAACTAATTTCGAACCTTAGGTTACGTTTTAGCATAGCAGAAAAATTATTAAATCAAAGATAATTTCAAATGGGAAAAAATTCCTACTCTGAATATAACGTTCAATAACAGATACACTCTTTCCTATTTACCAATCAATTAAATTACTCAAAGGAGGTTACATCATTGGAAGATAATTTTAAGAATAAAAAAGAACTTAATTCTGCTGTTTTTAATTACAGATTTTTTTGTTCTTAATTATTAAAATCCTTCTACAATAATAATTTTCTTTTCAGAAAACGGAAAAGCGAATCTTAATGAAGAAAGAAAATCGGAAATTCAGTATCGGAATTTTGTTTCTACCGTCCATACTTTATTGATGAACTAGCATGTGATGTGAATCTAGTAAAATTCAACTTCCGTTTGTGGAAAGATTTTCTTATTAGGTCACGAAATAATGCCATGTGGTAGGAATGGAACGCTCATCTGGAAGGTATACTTGGACTTGAAAGAAATAACTTCCTGTCTTTATAAACTATTCTACTCACGAAAATAATAATAATAATAATATAAAAGATATAGTGAAACTTGTGAATAAATGATACTTATAGAATATGGTATTTTTTCCGTAAATGAGAAACATCTATTACAGAGAAGCCCTGACACCGATTTCTACGTAACTTTAAGGGAGCCCATTCAGGTATATGCGTTTTATTGTCAAATATCTAAGGAAAAATTGAAGCATATCCAGATCAGGGCGCACCTACTAAGGATTCACCGGGTTTGGATCCTCCAAAACTTTCTAACTGAATATACTTGTATACTTTCTTAATAAAACTTTACTTGTTTAATATTGAAATGATTGCTGTAGCATGAACATTTGATCTTACTCTTTACCTGTAAGGCTACTCTTTCTCTACAATCGATTTCTATATTTTTTTTCTGAAAATATAGTGGAAGCATTTTACAATTAGTTATTGTCTTTTCGGGTTCAGAATAATACCCGCACAATACTGAATAGGCCTAGTGGCTTGTAATATTGGACCCCCCAAAAAGCTTGGACCTCTCCCAACAAAAGCGGATCCCAGATCCTGATCATATGAGAACCAAGCTAAATTTGGGAAGGGGGCTTCAACGCTCTCTTGACCCTCCCAGGATCAACTACCGTGTAAATTTGTTATACAAATTTAGGCTACTCACAGCTCATAAGGAAATTACTTGAAACCCTCCACTCCTACCATCCTTCCAGTTGTAGCAAAAGGGTGTTTCATATTTTCTAGATTGATTATTTTAGACACTCCTACACTTAAAACATTTATCTTTTGCCTTTCTATCAGGTGTGCATATACTCAACCAGTACCGACTACATGATGCAATTATTTACGAAACAACATATATATGTGTATATAATGCTTTAATTTCAAATCAAATATTATCACATACATATTTATTACATAGTATTATCATATTCTTGACTTATATTTACATTCAATTCTACTATTTCATCATATTAATATTATCATTATAAGGTGCTGGTGTAGTTTTGGCGCACCACATTTTGCTAGATTTACGGGTTAAATTGAATACTTTATATGAAAATATATATTCATAAGAAACATATTTCTGCAGGCGACAAAATTTTATACAAAGTAATACAACTGTATTTCAACTTTACAAGTGTAGGATTACTAGTGTAAAATTATTACAAGTGATTTACGATGGATAAAATGAGTGCACTGAAAGATGACTCTATTAGATGTTATTTTTTGCCGGCGGTGTATTTCTGCACAATGTACTTTATGTTTACAAGTGGAACGTTACTAGTGTAAAGCCATGGCAAACGCTATTGAAACTCGCATATTTGCCAAAATTCACCTCTTTTTCACTGTTCTCGCTTACGCGTATAACCACCATCGCTGACGCGCCTGCTCCCTTCGGATGCACCCCGCTCTAGCGCGAGCCCACCGGTTTCGTCGTACTCTGGACTCAGTTAATTGCATTCGTGCTTTTAGTTCCCACCTAACACAGGCTAGTTTGTGCTTTTGCGCTGTAGTTCTTATCCCGTAATCCGGAAACCGTATTTATACGCAAATCAAAAAAACAATTGTAACTTTTCAACAATTATCTCTGGTGGCCTCCTTCAATTTTATCTATGCCAAGTGAGATATTTTCATGTCGCCCAGCACAAATCTTTAGGAGACAATAAGAAGTAAATTAGTGAAAGAATTACAATTTTTCAACAATTGTTTCCAGTGGTGCGCCAAAACTACACCAGCACGCATTATAATACGTAACTCGTAGAGGCTGTTATAGTGAAGTCCAAATTATCTTCACAATATACAGTATATGGATGCATCTCCATAATATTGTACATTGCTTCATCGAGGTACTGATTTCTCTACATTTAGATCACAAAATAAAAATAAATACTAATACAACTGGTTTAGTTCTGATGTTAGATCCGGGGTTTATATATTTTACAGATTCATATTTAATACATACATTACCAAATTAAAATCAACTACTATCTTCGTTAACACTCCATTTTTATACTTTTTGATATATCTTTTGTTATTGATTCCTATTGGAAAAAGTTTGCACATTTTAAAATTTAGATCTTGGGGTGCGGACCAAAATCCATATTACATATAGTGTAATCCGCTATAGTACAGATCTATAATAGCAGCGCATTACAGTCTGTTCACAATTAAACCGAACTTTCTGAATATAATGGCGCTTACTGTTTGTGGAAGTTATTGAGATTTATTTCCTTCAAAATGGTTCCCCTCCCTATTAATTAATACATGTTCCCAGTGAATATTTCACTGCTGGAACGCACTTTTTGACATAGCCTGGAGACTTCGTAGTGAATCTTCTGTTATCTCTCCTAAGGACTGTAAGTGGCGACATTTCAGGATGAATTTCAACTTGGGAAATAGAAAGAAGTATTCAGGTTCCTAATCAGGTAAGCAGGGTGGTTGTGGGAAATAGAAAGAAGTATTCAGGTTCTTAATCAGGTAAGCAGGGTGGTTGTGGGAAATAGAAAGAAGTATTCAGGTTCCTAATCAGGTAAGCAGGGTGGTTGGGTTACAACAGTGGATTTTTTCGCCCAAAACTCTGTAATGAGAAGCAACTAATGGCTAGGAGCATTATCATGGTGCAGCATCCATATATTCCCTTTTTCCAAGCTTCCAGTCTATCCTTCGCAGCTTCCCTTAAACGCTATATCACTTTTAAATAACACTCTTTGTTGATGGTTTCACCATAGAGGACTGCATGGGCTCGGGCCGTACTTGGCCCTACAAAGCATATATCACTTCGGGCTCGGGCCGTAAATTTTTAAATATAAACCATATTTCTCTTGCCTTTTCGGGCCTAACTTTGTTGGTATACTGTTCAACGATATTTATTGAACCGTTCTTTTTGGAGAACTTTTAAAGCACAACTTCAGAATTAAACTTCTAATTGCTGTAAATAAAAAAAATGCAATTTTGCGTTCACTATTAAGTTTCTGTAATTCGGACTTATTTCGGGCTCATTTGATTATCACACGAGCTTGGGCCTAAATGCTAAAACATATTTCGGACTCGGGTCGGGTCTCCCATTATAAACTCAGAGGCCGGGCCGGGCCCGGGATAAAAATTCCGGCCCGTGCAGACCTCTATTTGATCACTAGAGAAGTGTTCATAGAGAGCAACACCACAAAAATGAAACAAAATAATATGTATGACTTTAATGTTTGAGCGACTTCTATATACTTTTTTCAGTTTTGGCTAAGATGTTCCCATCTTTTGCAGTGACTTTACTTTTGTTTCAACGTCATAGGCACAGACTCAAATCTCGTTACTTTACGTTTTTCAAAAAGCTATTGTCTCCCTTATGTTTTTTTCTGTTCATTTTTTAGCAACCGTGGAATGAATTTTGCAGTAACACGATGTGCGTTCACTTTTTCAACTAAGATCACATGACAGGACGATTTTCTGAATCTCTACTTCCTCCGTTATTTTGTGGACGATCAAACAACGACTTGACTTTTTTGTACAGCATTGCTCACTTTTTGAATGTGATCAAAAAGTGTTGTTAGATTTATTTTGTTCGTAGACATTCAGGTTTTGCCTCATCTTCAAAATAGATGTTCATCCTGCTTTGAAACACTGAAATCGTTCATAACACTGGGTTCGGCTTACATTTCAGCGGAAAATTCTGCGACATTTTCAAAGTTTCTTTAAGTGTCTTTTCCAATTTGAAACATAATTTTATGTACATATGCTGCTATTCCAAAATCATCATTAATTTGGTAATACGATAAAATCGCCAGAAGTACGAAGCTCAAACTTCAGTACGTCCTTCGAAGTCTCATAATAATAACGCGAGGTAGGATGATGTAATTATCTACTGTTAAAATATTTGAGATGAATTCTACTACGCGATGCTGTCAAGTAGAAAATCAAGGACACTTTCGTTGATCATATTTTTGAAAGTTTGATTTCTTAATGGATAGTCCTCGTTTATGCACAAGGATTTCAAGTCAAATCTTGGTCATTTCGGACATATTTCACACTTAAGATCTCTATCTGAAGCTCCTTTCAGTGCTCAAAAGTTTTGTGTACAGAAATTGTAAATAACGTTTATAATGAGAAAAAACAATGCTTACTTTTCCATGTATTTAAACGAAGCGAACCAACCGTATGTCCCTTTTTCTTACAACTTTCACCGTGGGAAGTAGAATATACATATTTCATTTTGAAAGTCCATTTCTCACACAGACTCAGTGTTGAATCCCTTGTGCTTGGAAATCCTCATATATAGAAATTGTAAATAATGCCTGCTCGTCATTAAGAGATAACTAAAGCGCTAAAAGAAGAAGACTGTTCATGTTAATATTCGAGAATGTCTATAAAAGGAAGAAAAATGAAATGAAATATTTGAGTTTTACAGGTACGTCCTACGCTTATGCCGGCTAGACTAAAGGAGACTGTGATGATGAATAATGAATGAAATGAATGAATGAGAGCGGTAGAATGAAGAAAGTGGGAGGAAATGGGAAAACCCCGATGGAACCCACGCACACGGTATTTGTCCACTACAAAGTTCACTTGGCTTGAGCTGAACGAACCAGGAACCCCACACACCAGAGCTGAACGCCACCGCGACTCCCGTAGAGGAAGAGCTAATACTGCACGTAGAGCCTTCAAACAAAAAATTGCATTACCAAATCGTATGTGTAGAATGCAATAAAAATAGTAGCGAGACCAGTGGCATCTCGTGAATACCTCAAACGGGGTTCATCTGCAAAATTTGACACGGAAACAGGGGTTGGTTGTGCCTCCATTGAAACAAGCGCGCAATGGGAGAAACGTCGAGAGGAAACACCTTCTCATATTTCTTCCTCGTTGGCAGCAACATGGTCGCATTACTAGGTGAAAGTCAGATGGTGCGAGGTTTTCTTTCTCTCGACGTTTCTCCCATTGTGCGCTTGTTTCAATGGAGGCACAACCAACCCCTCTTTTCCATGTCAAATTTTGCAGATGACCCCCGTTGGAGATATTCACGATACGCCACTGGCGTCGCTACTATTTTTATTGCATTCTGCATATGCTATTTGGTAGTTCAATTGTTTGTTTGACGGCTCCATGTGCATTATTAGCTGAGATAAATGCCTGCTACGAATAGTCAGATACAAGTCTGCAACAACACCTCTAGCGGCTAAATGAGAAAGGATATGACAAAGTTTGTCCTCTAAAAGTTGCATGACATTTAATGTCCTTTCGAACGATTCCAACAGTTATACCACTTTCCATTGCAAATTTTGAAGTTGCCGTCCATTGGAGGTATCCACGAGACGCCTCTGGTCTCGCTACTATTTTTATTGCATTCTACACATACGATTTGGTAATGCAATTTTTTGTTTGAAGGCTTTACGTGCAGTATTATCTGCTATATAGGCTTGGTACGTTCTTATTGAATCACCCGATATATATATATATATATATATATATATATATATATATATATATATATATATATATATATATATAGATAGATATAGATAGATAGATAGATAGATATTTGCCAGAAAAAAAACAAAAACATGTCCATATTAGGAGGTGTCCCTCAAGAGTTTCACAGTATTTTGATACACATAATTATAACGTATTATTCTTGTACGCGTAATCTAGATTCGATATACTATGAAAGCACATGTCTTCCATTTCTATTAAACTGTTGGTTCCGTTGTATCTAATCTCGGTGATGTTCAAACTTCAATAAATCAAGTAATATTTATTGATTGGTTGGATTAGAGTTTAGCCCCCTCTCTTCAGCAACAAAGCTAAATGGATCTACAGTTTAACGTGGAATTCGAACGACATGATCTCCCACTGGAAGCAGAACGCAAGTCTCCCGCACCAAAATCCTGTATACTAACCATATAACCACGAGACAACTATATAAATATTTATAATGGTAAATTTGAATACATTACTGTAGTTCGAGTTTCACCTTAATCTATGTGTCAACGTCAAGGCTCAGTGACACATCGCTCTCCTCTAGTGTTAGAGGCCCGTAGTTCGATCCCAGGTCAAATATCTTTGTATATCCGTGGGTTTTCTTCAGGTTCCTCCGTTTCCTCCCACATTTTCACTCTACCAATTTCTTCATTCAGCATCCATCTTCTTTAGCGTATAGGGTATGAGCATAAGTGTCGTACGTAAAATTTAAACATTCCATTCCATCTTACAAATGGATTAAAGATTCATTTTGTAAGTCCACATCTCATAGAGACTCGGTATTGAAAATGGATGAAACTGGACTTTCGATTCGTTAGCAAAACATAAACCGGTTGAAACAGGACACTAGACTACGACAGTCGACAGATCTACGTATATAGAATTGTAGTTTATTAAATTAAATTAACTGAATATCTTACTTCGTTCTTCTGCTCTCCCTTTTCTCTTTCCCTCTTAAACTGCTAAGAGTGATAAGCAACTAATCTTCTCTCACACTTCTCTGTTTATGGTGTCAAGAGAAAGAGAGATGACAGCGCCACTTTAGCTCGACCTTATCGGAATCTTAGTGGCTGTTGCTTGTGAACTTCTCAATGAAGAATATATACGAAGAAAGAAATACTTCTGTATATTTTATAATCTCTGAATTGAAGCTTTGTATTTTACAGCAGATGTCTTGTTGGTGTTTTTCTGAATGTTAATAGTGATGATCAGGTGTACTATTTTTAGGGCAGTTTTTCATAGAATAAAAGGAAGGGGAAAGGTGCTACAAATAAAGTGAAGCATAGAAAGATTTTATTTTTCAACTATCTTGACAATTTCAATTTTATCTAGGGCCTAATTGAAAACAATATAAACTACGAACAATAAAAAAACATAAAGTTATTTTACTTAACATTAAGTACAGCTTTTAGTTGTTAAATCCAATCAGTTTTCTATTTTTTAATGACATTCTTTCAAGTCTTTTTGTTTCACATCCGCAAAGACTAGTGGGGTAAAAATTCGCTCGGAGGGGTAACTCTTACCAAAATTCTCCTTGATTTTATCAAACTTCTCGCATAAGACATAGCGCAGTCAATTCCCAGTGACAGGGAAGTTTGAGATTAAAAAATTACCGGTAAAAGTAAAACAAAATAGTAAAAGTAACAGCAGCAGTAATAGAAGATTAAAAGCAAGAAGACGTGTTTACAGGAATAAATAATCAGAAAGGGAAAAAGGTGCATGAAAATTACCTCTATTGCCATCTAAAAGCAACATTTGACACAGCGGGTACTTTTGGAAACTTGTTTTTGCTCTGAAAGAAAAAAAGTGAGTACCTAGAAAATCCTAACCCTAATGATGACTATATTTCTTTAGCTAATATTGTTAAATATAGATTAATTGTTCTACAAGTAGATAACGTAGGTCTAGTTCCTTGCATCACGTTTGATTAATTCTTCTGCACATTAGCGTATTAATGTCCTTTAGCTAATATTTATATGAATATACAATACACTGTAATCAACATATCGTTTCGTTATGATGATAGATGGTCTTCGAGAATTTTTCTAATATTTCTCTGAGAGTTCCATCAGTTTAAAAGGGAAAAGATCAATGAAGAGATATTGAAAATTGTCATCTAAGTTAATTTGGGCTTTGCACTTCTTTCTTTCGTGGCCATTTCGCGTAAACGTGTGAACAAGATTTGTACCTTTCGCAAATATCTTTTCGTCACGCAAATGATGTATTACAAGCTTTCGAACGGAGAGGTCATTTACTTCAGCAATAATGTGGATTCCAAGAATGAAAAATTACTAACAGCGAGAATATTAAAGAGTTTCCTACCGTTGAATTTGAATAATAATAGTGCGTTACGTATATTATTTGCTAAATTTAAACAAAATCATATTAGATTATCTTCCCTTGATAAAAGTGATATATTACAAATGTAGTTTAAAACAAAATTCAAGCCAGAAAATCGAGAAATTTTTAATGTAATTAAGATTGTGCATATGTTAGTGAAATGTGACACACATCAGGCAGGTACGTATAAAGGATTTTATTCCGAAAGGAGTCCAAAGCATTTGATAAGTCCAAATTCAGTTGATGAGAAATTATTTTAGAATTTCTAAAATCACTTCGAAAATTAGACTAAATTTAAGAAAAGTCGGGATTTCTGTAGAGTCGTAGGACCTACCCCCTTGCGTACATCCCTAGATACAGGTATGACACTTGCCATGAAAACATTGATCATTGAACAATGAAACAGCAATGAATATGGAAAAGAAACCATTCAAGGCCTATGTTTAAGATGTCATTTCAGCCTTCACCTGACAAAGACTAATACTTTTAAAATAATGACACTTTTCGACGAATTCTAGACTTTCACTTACGAAACCATTGTTCTTATGCTAATTACTAGGGCCCGGATCTTATCGACAAGTCAACTTGTTTCTGTTACGCTTAGGACAAGACGTTCAAATATAAACGTTATCCATCAACTCTAGGTTCTAAAAATATATATATTTTTAGGGTCAACATTTGGTCAGTTTTTGCCGTTTTCAAGTTTCAGGTCATTTTTTAATATTTTAAGGTAACTTTTACATCATTTACGGTGTTTTTATTCTTTTCTTCTACACAAGGAATAAACGCTGTTTAGGGATTTGGAAAACACGAAGTTAAATAATCTCTTTCCCTGCTTCCTCATTATTGGGTGAAAAAAAGTGTCAGGTGATGTTGGCAACAGCGTTCTGTGTAAATTGAAATGTGTGCTGGAAACAAACAAATGATACAATACTTCGTTTGCAAATTCAAGTGTTATCTTCCAAAGTTGAAGATTTAACCCCAATACCATAGTTCATTTCAAGTATGCTCCCATAGCTTCTGATGAAATTGAAAGAAGCTTTCCCAAATATAAGAATGTGCTAGCGCACAACAGGCGCTCATTCACTAGCGCATGTTTACAGTTATCTACTGCAATGCTGAATAAGGTACAGTGAAACCTCTCTAAAGCGGACAGCCGTGGGGAATCAAAAATTGTCCACTATAGAGAGGTGTCCGCCTTAAAGAGGTTTAAATATTTTGTTACGTAAATTAGTAAACAAGATAATATTCAATTAGAAAATATATTTTTGCATGAATCATGTATTCACGAATATTACAAAAATGTTACGGTACCTGCATTATCCTCCCCCATCCAATACTCTTATGTTCGAGGTACAACTTGGAAAATAAGATGTTGTAGTTTTCTGGACTTTACATTATCACTGAAGCGACGTTTTCAGTATGTCGCTTTAATTTGTGGGTTAATTGCAGTCCAGTAATGTAGTTTTTGAGACAATATACGTACCCACGGGCAAAAAATATCCAACTAGTCTTCTCCTTGGTTAGGTATTCCAGAGGGACAGTTGAATAACGTATCATCCTAAACGGCAGGCAAATGTCAATCACTTTTGTGTCTAAAATAGGTTGGGTGGGAGTGGAATGCAAACAAAGTATGTAAAAGTGTTGTTAAACAGAGAAGCTTTGAGCAGACAGTTGAGGAGGCAAAATATTGTCACAATGCTTTCTTGGTGACACATGTATGAATTACTAAAAATGTATTTTTACAATACTTTTCAACTTATTTCTAGAGAAAGTGTCCGTAATACGGAGGTAAATAATACATAAACGACAAAAAAGACTGTCCGTGTCTGTACTAGAGAGTGTCCGCTTTAGAGAGGTTTGCCAATATATCTTTTTCCTATGACAGTGTTTGGAGATTACAAAATATGTCCGTTACCGGAGGTGTCCGCTTTATAGAGGTGTCCGTTAGTAGAGGTTTCACTGTATTAGCTAAATTTTGTGACGATTACAAAGTAAGTTCCTGAATTAGTTTGTTGTCTCACAGCTTACAAAGTGTTTCTATGTTGCTTAACTGGATATAGGCCCACATATCCGTAATGAAAATAAAAGCTTAACTATTTACTAAATTGGGCAAAGTTTAGTTTTAATATTATTGCTTATTTTTTTTTTTAAACCAAAGACACAAATGATCAATGGAATGCAACTAACAGAAACAAAACTTTTGAAAATGAGTAAGAAATGATAATTAAAATCCAAGAGATATTTAAAAAATGTCAATGTTTAAAGTAATAAACGTTTTAAAAAGGTTAATTCTAAGGACAACTTTTCTGAATTTTAGGGCCATTTTACAGGAATTTTAGTGTCATTCATAGGTCACTTTTTAGAAAATTTTAAGTCAAGAAGATCCGAGCCCTGCTAATTACTTTACAATAGTTCGTAGGTAGGGAGCGGCATGCCGTCACTCTTTCCCCTTGCCTATGTTTGCCCATTGTAATTTTTTAGAAACTGGAGGGAAACTGGAAACTGCTTACGCATTTTTTCGAGGTGGGAGGACGGCGTCCCACCTCACTTTTACCCCTGCTTTGTGTACCAAAGTTTAATATTTAATTCAAATAGTATTGTCGAGTGAGCGCCAGCGAGCAAAGGCGGGTTAGAGCCCCACAGATCACGTTTTTTCCTGTCTTTATTACAACTAAATGGGAAGGAGGACCTGTGTTCGAGAACCTTCCCACCATGTTGGTTATGTTACTGCTACATTGACAAGTATAACTTTCTCCACTTATCTTTACAGTTATTTGCTTACCGCATTTTCTACAATCTATATTTAGATTTATTAAGCTATGACTTTTACTTACTTTTAATAGATTTTCATGATTATCGCCAACCATGTTTATAAAACAAATGCTCATTACATTCCCATAACCCTACCATGAAGTAACCTTGCGCCAAGTAGTTCACTCCGCTTGTCAAATAGTTTCATGTTTAGAACCGTTTATATAGGAAAATAAACACAACTTTCGCTCTCCTTATACATTATCAAGCACATAAACAACCAGATTATTCATTACTTCCCGGTAAATTTTCAAATTTTGCTGGAAACGGACGACCAACTTTGGAACTTAACCCCTAAAATATTTCATTAATTATTTTCTAATACTTTCTAGACTTCTATTGTTTGTTAACGTCTGCCCACCATCTGTGTACAGGCGTATATGCTTCAAAACTTATATATCATAATTAATATAAATACATAATTATATGCCATAAATAATATGCATACATACTTATATTCCATAGATAATATGGTTGCAAACTTCTATGCCATAATAGCGAGAAGTAAGCAAAATACTCAAAAATCTGTGCTAAGTGGTCACTACTAGCTAGCTTGGTATATATTCTGGTTTGGAGCAGAACACACTTAGAGGGCTTGTAAAGTAATTTGAAAATTCATCCTAGGACCAGACATGTTAACAACGGTGGATATGCGCGTAAAGAAAGACAAATTGGAAAAATACGTACCAACCTGTGTTAGAAAGTTATTACAAGTTAGCTTTACATTAGAATTGCATAGTAATTATTGTTAGCAAGAATCAAACAATTCGGTATTTTATAAAAATACTTAATCACCGTTTAGTCCATTAGATAAACCTTTTTCCCCTATTAAGGGTACACAAGTGAGCGACCGCTGAATCGTTCTAATCAATAAACAACATACCGGTATCTTATGTGGTCGCTTTATTCTTAATCTGTACTTACATTAGCTTCCTCTTTTGTGCATACACATATACATTCGTACATCGCTTCATACCATAACCTAAATCATCGTAATAAACCTGTTATTATTCCATATAATCTTGATTAACACAATCAATCTATTGGTATCCTAGCGTTCACCTCCGGTGCTTGGGGTCCCTGGTTCGATCCTAGCTCGCGCCGTGTGGACTTTGTGGTGGACAAATACCGTGCTCGTGGGTTTTCTCGGGGTTCTCCCGTTTCCTCCCACTTTCTTCATTCCACCATTTCATTCATTTCTCATCATCACCGTCTCCTTTAGCCTAACCGGCATAACCGTGGGACGTAAAACTCAAACATTTCATTTTTTCTATTGGTATCCTAATTACACTTGATAATTGATTCTTGGACCACACTTGTAGTTGTATATAGATTAAATGCCGCAGCCATTATCCATGTCGACTATTATATTGGTGATTGATAATAAGTAGAAAATTAAATTAAGCAAATTGTTATGCACTATATATTATCTTATTCATAACCGGTTATAAACCAAAATGGCGCAGACATATTGTCCAAAAACACCCGTGTTAAACTAGTTATACAGCTATAAACACTATAAATAAGATTATTATCGTTATCAGAAATGTCCACACTCATTTAAAATTCGTTGCACACTAAAAAGAACTAAAAAAGAACATTGGTACAAAATTAAGATTGTATTAAACCGGAGCTCGAGATGGATCATCCTATTTCGGCGCCATGTAATCTCCCTAATTACACTTTTAACAAACTATTATTTGCACAGTCTACTACATTTCTCAATTCCTAAGACAGTTACCAAATTCATGAACACTTTCTACCCGACAATCTTATTCCTATCCAACAGTAATGAACCATGCTTTTTAGTACTGTTTCCATATTCACTACTGATTGATGAGTTTAAATGTTCTTCACCTATATAAATAATAATATTTTCTTCACCTATGTAGTAATAACATATTCCTTGCTAAAATAATACTTCCCCGGTAGTGGACAATATCGTGTTTGTGAGTATTCTCGGGGCACTCCCATATCCTCCCACATTCTCATTCTACCGTTTCTTCCATCATCATTGCCTTGCCTTAATCATACGTCTCCCTTAGCCTAAAAAGCATAAACGTGGAATGTAAAACTGAAAGATTTCATTACATTTCTTAAACATTGCACTTCTTTTATGAATAACATATTTTATGAGTATTTTTTAAAAAGGACATGTATTCTTACAGTATATGTCAGTAAATTTTACCCGAATGCTCTGCACAGTATAGCCGCTTAAAATATTTGAAATTCAAGGAATAAGGTTGTCTATCGAATGCATACCGAACTCAAACCCTATTCGGCATATAACTTTCTCCACCAATAATCATAGGGTAATCAATTCATAACAACACAGAGGTAACAACCATGCCACTAGCAAAAGTCCTTACTAATTTGAGGATCTTGAGTCCAATGGAACTGGTTGCAAACATATCAGTCCACGGTGTCACAAGAAAAATTACCTCAAATTTTAATCTTAACATTTAATTATATCCCACATTTGAGATCTTTTTAGAAACCATGGACGCGTCTATTTAAACATAATTCCATTATATTGAGAGTCCTCAAATTAGTATAAAAGGTGCAATTAGGAATGTATCCAAGTGTGAGTAGTTTTACTGCTGGAATGAGCCGTGTTCTGAAGATTCCAACTTTGAAGTCGTTTTTCTCATGGACACACGGATGAATATGTTTAAAAGTTATATAATTGGATTCACCATCCTCAAATTAGCATGAAAAGGTTCATTACACATTTATCTAAGCGTAGGTACTTTTTACTAACGGTGTAATCATTATTTCTTTCCCATCTGTATTCGTAAAGTTCCCAATTAGCTGCAAAATTTCTTGTCAACTAGAATAGAATCGTCTTCTAGCCATTGAACATGTAGTAAAGATACGTGCATGCCAAAACTTTATAAATAACATCAAAGTGCACGACAGTACACCAGCCAAATTTTCACTCACTCAGACCTGGAACACGCATTGTTGTCTATTTATACAAAGCAACTTCAAACATCAATAATTTTACTTCCCACGCAGATAATGCAATGAAAATTATCCATGTCACTAACCTGCACCAGATTATGACCTGTAATAAAATTTCAGTGTTTAATCTCAAACCGTTTACAAGATAGACTGTTTTCAAAGCCTTAACTAATGGTATGGCAATGGCAAACATTTGGCATTTACTCACTCATCAAAATCTATATAAACCTATATAGGCCTACTTTCTGCAAGCATGGAAATTAAAAATAGCACAAATATAGGGTTTGTGATGTAAGTGAAAGAGAGAAAATCCAAAAATTGAAATCGTATCGAAGTATACTTACACAGAAGCTTTCAATTCTGTTAAAGATAATACCTAGGAATAAAGGTGGGTTTGAATTAATGTGAACTTCAAACTGGGAGTTTAGAAATCTGAAATGATTCCAAGTTATATTCAAATTCGAAAATTGGAAAGATGAAATGTGCATCTTTTAGTGCTGAGAGCATGTTCTATACGGTATCGGCTTGCGAGAAGGAGTAAAAGTGAGGGGCTCCCGTTCTCCCTCTTCCAAAACAATATCTAAAGCGTCACCGCACTTTCTAAAAAATTACAATGAGTAAAGATAGCCACCGGGGACGACGTGCCGTCATGCGTCCCCCTACCTCTTCAGATCCACGAGACGTTTACTTGGTAAGTTGTCGTCAGTCATAAAATTGCAAATTGCACGTTCCGATTTTCAGATTTCAATACAACTTGGCATAGTTTCCGATCTTTACACTTTTTCTGGCCGAACGAAGTGATAAATCTATGGGGACTTCACTATTTTTCACATTTATGTTTCTGGTAATATATAACTATTTCTCCAATTGTTTCAAAAATTATAATCCCATCCCAGGTGTGTGACGAAACATAGAAAGTAGAATGTGGTACAAAAGTTGAGAATGTAGGAAGTTTCCCCTTTTCACCCTAAGTCAAAGAATGAAAGGTACTGGCCACAACACTAAACTTTTCCCCTCCAACTCCTTAAACTAAATCATGTTGTGCTGCAGTTTTTAATGAAATATTTTCGTGTGAAATACGAACAAATTTCTGAGGCGTTTTTGGAAAACTTCACCGAAAGAAAAATTATTCCCAAAACTACAGTACCCATTCTACATTTTTCCATAAGAAATAACTTATGCCACATGATAGGGTTATTAATGTAATACTTGTTTATCAAATAATAATAAAATTGCATAAGGTATTTTACAAAATTGTAAAAAAAATCTCATCCGAAGAGTAAACTACCTCTTGTGATTTTTCCCCCGTAAAGAATAATTTACACAGTATTATAAATTATTAATGGAATATTTATTTATGAAATATGAAGAACATTGCGTGAGTCGTTTTTGAGAAATTCGCATGAGACGGTTTTAAGAAAATGTCTGAAAAACCTCATCTTGAAAAATAAACTACCTCTCGTATTTTTTTCAAGACGAATGAGTTATATATATATTGTCAGATTATTGATGAAATATTTATTTTTGAAATATTAAGAAAATTGCCTCAGTCATTTTTGAGAAAATTGTCCGAAGGAAAATTAACTTCCAAAAATAAAATACCAATTTTCAATTTTTCCCAGAGAAGTGAGTTATGCTACAGTATGGGATTGTTTTTAGAAAATTGATTTATGAAATGTAAACAAAATTGTTAGAGCTGCTTTTGAAATAATTCAAGTTTTTATTTTTTATCCTTAAGTAAACTAACCTTAGTTTTAAAGATAGTAAGAAAATTTGAGAAACCCTCTCTGGAATATCACATAAAAACCTTAAGTGTAACATTTGTTTGAGATTCATTAAACAGTAAAAGGTGAGTGTGCGTCAGGACGAACGGACGGACCATGAAACCTGTAAATTTACTGAAATTTCGAATTCAACTTTTTTACGACTTAGAAAGTTTCACATTCGCGCCAGTATTCAGAATGTTACAATGTTAATAGAGTAGTAAGGTTGGGCTATAGGAGAAACGAGACGGTGATTGGCTGATGACATGACGTCACTGCAGGAGCATAGCGAGAGAAGCGCACAACCACAGGCAAGGTAACACAATGCATGGCGTTTGCAAAAGAATTAATAAATAAAAATTTCTACGAATCTTTTTCTTACTTAGTTAATTGTTGTGAGCTTCATTTTCAACTAATGCATGACTTTGTCAAGATTTTTTTTCTTTGGGCAGGCGTTGATTTCTGAATTTTATTATTCTATGAATGTATTCCATGCGAATAAACATTCTAATTTCTCACAAATAGCCTGATTACTTTTCATTTACATCTGGATATTTTTCACTTATTTACGTCAGTGTTTCTTTCAGAAACTATGTTCCGAGGGAAGTACACATCGTATCCCGGGGACACGGCTGGTACTATTCTATTTATTATTACATTATAGACGTATTATTTTGGTCTCCGGGGGACACTCTCTAGAGCTGCGGGGGTAGTGTCCCCCTAAAAACACATCTGGAAGAAACACTGGTCCTCGTGTTTGTGAGAAAAAGTTCTCCAAACTATCTTGACTTACTTAATTGCGCTTTCAGAAGATTCTTAATATTTACAGGATAATTGGAGAACAGAAGACCAACGAGCGAATTGTTGTTAGGAAACCTTTCTGAAAGGACAAGAGATGTAAATTTCTTACTCGCACTCCTTCGCAACGAACACAAAGCTCTCGTAAAATTATCTCTTGAACTTGATGTGTGTCATAGGTATATAGCAGTTCTTTCTCACCATTTCTACATCTGGCATTTAGTGTGTCAAATGGGTCACTCAGAAAACATAAATGAATGAAAGAGTTTAATGTCCCACGATTATGCCCTTTAGGCTGAAGGAGACGATGATTAAAGCAAGTGAATGATGATGGAAGAATTGGTGGAAGGAGAAAGTGGAAAGAAATGGGAGTACCCCGAGAAAATTCATGGGCACAATGTTGTCTACCACAAACTTACTTGGCCGGGGATCGAACCAGGGACCCCACACACCAGAGGTAAACAGTATTGCTCGCAAATCACGAACGAAATCATCCGCTTTCAAATGTTGGGAACATTTAGTGAAAGTTGAAACAACGAAGAGGTCTTTTCTTCGACACTTGAGAATTTTTTATTTTTATTTTTATTTTTATTTTTATTTATTTATTTATTTAGTTTTTGTAAAAGAGGACCTTTTGGAAAGGAATGATAAACTATGTTTGTACCCTTAGGCATGATACACTATGTTTGTACTCTTAGTTTTTCTACTATATGCTACGTATAATACCCGGTGACTTAGTTGTCAGGTATTATGTTTATTTTTTGTGTAATGTATACTCACAACACAATGCGAAATAATACAATACAAAATAACAATAATAAAACTTTCACTTAAATTTATCTTAAATACTGTACGTAGCACACACACGCACGTACAATAATTTAAAAAATCAGAAAACTAAAATATTAAGACACTAAACACCTAATATCGAAACAAGCAAAAATTAACATTCAGCAATGAATGCAGACTCAACATTTCAATAAGCCGCGAATTGCGAAACCGAATCTTTCCGCTTGTATTTAAAAGCGCTCTTATCAGTACGAACTCACTTGCTCCTATCGTGACGTCATGTGCAAAGCAGAAATTTAAAATGGATTTGCGTATCGTGTGAGGAGCTCCCCTGGAAAATGTTATAAATTTAGAATTTATTAATAGCCGTAAGTGAGCACTTTTTGGGATATTAATATAATCACCTGGTTCCTTCTTCTCTACGGAATTCCACCACTTTTGTATGTAGTTTATTCTATTACAGATCCAAAGAACTTTTTGTTTTCGTATTTCTGATGTTTTCTATTTTTTTTTAAAATGTAACATTTGCCTCACACATTCATTTGCACAATTTAACACAATAGGAACTAAAACGCAGAGAAGACATGACTGACATCTACTGTCCGTTTGGTCTGGCAATTATGACAGCGAATGAAGAAAATTACTCGTCTCTGTCTCTACTGCATGTAAATACTATAGCCCCTATTCTACAAATACATATGTATTAACTGGGTTTGATAACCCTGCAATATATTCATTCCCAACTGACCCGTGTATGATGTAGGACCACTCTTGTAAGATCGGAGAAGAGACAGAGATAACTGGTGGAACAAATGAGAGGAAATGACGAGATAGAAGAATGAGAAAGAAAGAAATATTGGCAGGTACGGCAAGTCGGTAGCCGGCCCAAAAATTTAGGGAGGGGGACTGGCAGAAGTTAGGGGGTCCCGATCCAACCATAATATAGTTCATCACCATATTATAGTTCATTTGCAAGTCTAGCGTCAAAATCTTAGGGGGGCAGTGAAAATTTAGGGGGGCTAGACCCCCCTGGATACGGGCCTGGTGTACAGCTATTCATAGGTCCCCAAATATCGAGTCTGTAAATCCATCAACTACGCCATGGTTGGTTCTTTTTTGCCTGTCAACACTGCCTTTTATCAATCTCCGGCTTATTGCTTCTCCTTGTTCTCTCTGTATGGTTTGCTGAGAAAGGATGCAACTAATATCCAATTGTAAATGAAATTGAAATAGTAGTCTTACACGGAATGTACTTGAACTTGAACCTGAACCAAAGTCTGTGACCACTCGTATGAATCTGAAACGGTGGGGTAGGTGTAGAAACGAAAACACGGATATGTCATTATTTCAAAAGTATAATGATTCAAAGTTAAAAAAAATGTTCCAGGGTCCCTCTCAAGGTCCCAGACGGAGTCTAATTCAAAATATTGAAATGGAAAGGGGTTTAAGTTGAGTATCGTATGAAAGCTTATGTTAAGTAAAAGAAGAGAAAACAAATCTCGGCTCTTGATGAAAAAGTCTATTGTCACTCCTATTAATCTGAAGCGGTGAGACAGGTGCAAAAACAAAACAAAAACTAGAATGTATCAAAGGAAATGACTCGTGCCATTTTGCAATGCTTATCGACAGTCAAGACTTGTCCAATGTCCACTTCTGTATCATTTAACACGAGCTTTTACATAATGTGCTTGCAGTTGAAACTGGGATATTTCTTTTTTCCTTTGATACATTCTAGGTTTTTTTACACCTGTCTCGCCGTTTCAGATTAATAGGAGTGGCAATAGACTTTTTCATCAAGAGTCTAGACTTGTTTCGGCTTCTTTCACTTAACATAAGCTTTCATACGATACTCAATTTGAACCCCTACCTATTTCAAAATTTTGAGTTTGACCCAGTCTGGGACTCTGCGAGGGGCCCTGGAACATTTTTTAAACTTTGAATCATTATACTTTCGAAATAATGACATCCGTGTTTTTGTTTCTACACCTACCCCACCGTTTCAGATACATACGAGTGGGCATAGGCTTTGCAATGAAGATTGTTTTGATATTTTGACCTACCGCTATTTTGCACAGGCTTATCGTACAGAGTCGCGACTTGATTTATCTTCTTTTAACACCAACTTTCTTACGATGTGCAAGTTAATCCCCCTTTCCATTTAAAAATTTTGAGTTGGACCCCGTCTGGGACCCTGCGGGGAACCTGGGACAATTTATTTTGCTTTGATAAGTTATACTTTTGAAATGATGAAAGACGTGTTTTTCTGTTTTCATATGTCTCACCGTTTCAGATTTTTCGGGGTTGCAACGTACTTTAAGACACGCTTAAAGGTGTTAATAAAAATGAGTAACGTGCTGCCGTCAAGCGAAATGCTTGAGACCTCCCCAATTTTGGTAACCGGTTTTGATCTTACCTTGACCCAAGCTTTCAGGAAATATATACATCACCCCCACTTTGTGGGTTCAGGTTTAAGTACATTCCGGGTTTAGTTAGAAGCAAGAAGAACGCTACACCAAGCTTTGACAATGTAACATATCTACATATAGTATCAAGGAACCTTCTCTCCTCATGCCTCAAACCCTCTCATTAGGTTGAGAGCACTGATTTACCCCTTTATATCGTTCATTGCACTAAATATTAGGCCGGTAGCCAGCCAAAAAACATAGGGGGGCCGGTAGCAGTTAAGGGGGCCCGACTCAATCCTATTATAGTTCATTTGCAAGGCTAATGTGAAACTTTTAGGAGGCCATCAAAAATTTAGGGGCACGGCCCCCTAGACCCCCCGTGGATAAGGGCCTGCATACTATCTTATGGCCCTGTCTTTCAAAAGTTCTGAAATGTAAAAGTTCTGTATCTAAAATGTAAAAAAAAAAAAAAAAAAATCTACGTTTAAGCATCTTAATGAGTAATCAATGTTACCAGAACCTCTCTTACTCCCTCTAGTATTCGGCCTTGAGAAACCCTTCTATAATGTACGGAGTTCAGAGACATCCATGGAGTACAGTTCAATCCAAACTCTGAGTCAAGGTTTTATTATCTCTCTGTGTGTGTGAATGTGTGTGTTTTATGTGCTTGTGTAACACCAAAGCTATAAAGGATACGGACTACTGTTAACACCTACCGGTACGCTGAAGTAGGTCGCGACTCATTTGTGTGTCGTGAAATTTTAAATTTAAAAATCGTGAAGAATAAATCGAGACAGATTGTACCAGCCACTGTCTTCAGCGGCAGCAATAATGCTCACAAGAGAACATTCCAATTTGGTGAATTCAATTGCCGAAAATGATTGCTAGCACTGGATTCAGCACCAAAAGAAATAGAGAAAAAGAGGGTGTTTACTGGCAGACCGTATACAGATGGGAGATAAGTGAGAGCAAAGTGCGAAGATAGAACGTAGAAAATGTCTAGAAATGCCATGGTAATTATGAAACGAGTAGAGGGATTGAGGTCAAATATTGGATATGAGGAATACATGTTGAACTCCACTGAATAGGCGTAATGTGAATCATGGGGGACATCTGAAAAGTCGCCATGTTGGAATTACCGCAAGAAGAATATACAGGAAAGGGGTCATGTGACATATGGCTCTTCACTCACGCTGTCTATTGAAATCAATAGTGGCCAATACGGTTTGAGAGCTCTGTTTAATTGCAACTGTTATGAACCTTAAAAATGATTGTGTGTTGATACAAAAAATGAAGACAACAGTGGACACATTTGAAACACGATGGACAATCTGACTCGTCACAGCTGTCACCGGTATTGAAATTGAAGCAGTAGTCGACAGGTGTCATGAATGCGCCAGATGCTGTTTGCAAATATCCAGTTTTGTAGAAAGCATATCTAATCATAACTTGGAACCTTGGTGCTGTAAACTGGAAGTGGGTCAGTGCTTCCAAGTTAACAGTGGCGTAGCAGCTGCCCCCGCAACCACCGCAGTGCGGGGGACCCCCGAGGTATAGGGGGCCCCAAAGTCTTGCGATGAATAAAGATTTAAAGAAGTAGAACTTCAACCTTACTTCTGTCGGCTTTACAACTAGGGCCCATTCACTATACTTTGCGGGGGGGCCCGCAAAAGTGTGCTACGCCACTGCAAGTTAATGATGTTGTCCTGGTGTCATACTTTGAAGTCAGATGACAGAAAGACGGTATCTGTTATATATATTTTACGAAATTCTTATACGGACGGAAGAAGAACCGTTGTATGAGTGACGTGCAACCATCAGGGATAAGGAGTCAGGTAAGTTCAACATTATCGGTTTCTGCACCAACTCTTCATCTTTATTGGTTCTCCATGAATTAACGAGAAGCAGCAGTTTTATCTGCTCTATAGAAGGTCAGAAAACGTCAGTCATCGGGACGGGTGGGTCGGGATGTTGGTTGGACGGGTGGGTTGGCTGGAAAGTGGCCTCATTCATGTTATTGGTTGTTCCTCATTCACGCCACCTTTAGGACAGTATTGCTACATTGTCATAGCGTGGAACGCCTCTTATTATAGAGGTCTCAAACTGTATTGGTAACTATTGATTTCAATAGACGGTGTGCGTCAAGAGCTATATGTGCGTAACCCCTTCCAAGTATATTCTTCTTGCGTTAGTTCTAACATGGCGGCTTTTCAGACGTCCCCCATGATTCACATTACGTCTATTCAGTGGGGTTGTATGCCGCATATCCAACAGTTGAGATCAATCCCTCTACTCGTTTCAACATTAAGATGGCATATCTACAGGACCGGATTAACCCATCTCGAGGCCCGGGGCTAGAAAAATATGTGGCCCCTACTGACTTCGCCTAATACCTTTCTGTGAAAGTACAGTAGGAAAGTCAAGGGAATATGATTTTATATTTTAGGTCATATTTTGTTTTATGATGATGATTGTATCTTCATAATTCTTTTTAGATAGCCAGTTGAGATTTTGATCAGAGTGAAGGCTCCTGTCCACCTGGAGGCCCAGGGTTACAGCCGCCCTAAGATTCCCGGCCCAGCATATCTAGACATTTTTTTTCCTATCTTCGCACTTTGCTCTCACTTATCTACCACCCTGTATACGGTCTGCCACTAAACACCCTCTTTTTCTCTGTTTCTTTTGGTGCTGAATCCAGTGCTAGCAATTAAATTCACCAAATCGGAATGTTCCCTTGTCAGTATTACATTACTATTATCAATATTAATAATAAAAATATCAAACAAGTGTGTCGCGATGTCCTAGAGGTTCAACAAAATGTATCGTCAGTCAAAAAAGGTTGAGAATCACTGGTATAGACCACTATGTAAGATCAACCCACACAATATAGGCTGTTCCGTGCCACAGCATCTTGCCTTCAAGGTATTTAGATTAAAGGACTACACCACCAGTTCCAGCACCAAGTCCCAATGCAACATATTTAGGGGTAATATTTCAACCGAACTTAACTAGAAATCATATAAGCTAATTTTTTAAAAGAAAGTAAGGAAATATTTTAGTGTTAGGATTAAGTAATTGCCACTTAAATTTAGATACCAACATTAAAAGAGTAAACATGCCTTTACTTGTGCATCAGGAGCACATTCATTAGGACTTCATCGGGTCCGGACACCCCCCCTCCAAAAAAAAAAAACTTCCTAACTCAAGATATATTTGTACACTTTCTCAATGAAACTATTTTAATTTAGCAGGGAAATGATTGAGGTAGCATGAAAATTTAATCTTACACTTCATCTGTACTCTTTCTCTTATAAAACAATTTACTTCTATCATTTTTTCTGAAACTATGGATGGACGTATTTTACAATTACTTATCGTCATTTCGGGCGCAGAATAATACCTATTGAATACTACATAGACGTAGTGTCTTGTAGTATTGGACCTTCCCAAAGCTTGGTCAACCCAACAAAAATTTCTGGGTACGCGCCTGTTGTGCATATATGATATACTTAGCCATAGAATATGAGAACATTGGCTACAGTTAATATCTACTCTTATAGCAGTCAGATTTTCAGAACGTAATTCATTAAGACTTGCATACTGCTTACAATTAATTTACTATGTGTGCTCGTATAGAATTTCCACCGACTGCTCAACGTCTTGAATTATCGCGAGCTCCTTACATGGACAAAAATTGTCTCAGAAACATTCTACTCTCTCGTCTACAGTGGATATCATAGCCTAAAATACGAAGGATTACTAAACACAGTTATTTTTCTTTCTACAACATTATTACTACAATTTATGGTTGACATACGACATATCGTTGACATCATCACATCCTGCAGTAATTCTTAGATCATACAGGAGGGAGTTTTAGATCTTTTTCCATCGCGTCGTTATTCACTACATTTTATGGCGTCTTGGCAGGTTATAAAGCAAACATATTCAGCAGGTGGTGTATTTTATAGCAAAAGTTTTCAACTGTCTGTCTGCGGACCGGTACACGACTATGAAATTATTTTACTTACTGTAACTACGGATGGAGCGCTTTCTAAACATATTTTGGAAGTTCTCAACACATATCTGTCTTTCGCCGGTCCGTGAGTATTGAAAGGTTGAAAACCACTGTTTCATGGACTAAGTCAAATATATTGAACCTTTGAATTTACTTAATTCGAAATTAGAAAGATACCAAAAGTACGTACGCTGGAATGGTATTTGTGGAGGTTTATCTAAATGGGCTTTCTTGTGATTGTCGTCGACGGAAATACTACCACGTTTGAAATATATTGTCAATGCTGAAAGACTGACGTCATAGATCTTCATTTCACGGTAGATCCCTTTGTTTCTTTTATCCTTTAAATAGAGCTACTTTTTTTTAAAAAAAACAGAATCTGGTACTAAGTCTTTAATCATACAATCTCCTGGATTGTCCACGGCATATCTAAAGGACGCTTCATTCTGAAAAGAAAGGGAAAAGGGCATGTAGGGTTATAGGGTATCGTAGAATAAGTCCTACAAGTTCCATAATTGCTGCTAAAATACTTCAACTCAAAGGCAAAATCCCATTTGTAATCTCCCGTATTTAAACGTTTTATTTATTTCAAGCCACAAGAACAACGAACTAATTCTCAAAATCTTTATTAGAAAATAGCTTGAAAGACAAGACAAAAGACATGGACTAGACCAATATGGTTTTCATGACATTTGCGGTAATTTGAAGATCTCATAACTTGCAACAACCCTTTATTTCGTAAGAATGAAACAGGCTCTATCGTACTACGAGTAATTAAAAAATGACCGCACCTAATAACATCATTAAAGTCTACTCATAATATGAAATCTCTTGACTCAAAATTTTGTACAATAAATTCGAATAATACATATTTGAACCAAATTATTGTACTCTTATTTTTTATCACAAGTACGGGTATTTGGGAAAGTATAGTCACTCAGCGGTTGCGAGAGTTCCTAGTTCGGATCCAGATCACAGTATACTAGATTGTGTTCGCGGGTTTTCTTGCTGTTTACTCATTTTCTTTCACGTTCTCATTTTCAAGTTGTACTTGGAAATGACCTGAGAGCTTAAACCGAAGTTTATTATTATTATTATTATTATTATTATTATTATTATTATTATTATTATTATTATTATTATTATTATTATTATTATTATTAGTAGTAGTAGTAGTAGTAGTAGTAGTAGTAGTAGTAGTAGTAGTAGTAGTAGTAGTATTCAACTGAATAGATTAAGAAACACTTTGCAAACAAGTGACCATATTCAATTTTATCATTGGCATCAGGATTAATATGTGTTGTTATCACTTATTACATGGAGACAGCCCCACCCAATTTTAATAATGCAGCACTAATTCTGGAAGAGCTCGATCCACATGAGCACCAATAATCACACATACGTTAAAAATTAGTGCTAAAATACGAATACAAGATATTAGTGCTTATTAGAAAACCAAATGATATACGAAAATCTCTAATCGCAAACAATCAGGGAAAAGAAAACAACATTGATTTTCTTTCTATGCCTTATAGTCAGGACTAATTTAGCACTATTTTTTTTGCATATTTTACAAGGTTAGTCCTCCGTTATTAGCAATAGGTAAAGCTGTCTTCACGTAAAGACAGCCCACTCACAAAGAATGCGTAATGCTGACTTTCTGATTAGAATATTAATTTTCTTTCTATACGACGTCTGCACTATTTTGACATATTATTATTATTTTTTTTACGGTATATGTCATAAATAGTGCCCGTGTGGATCGAGTACTCTTCACGGAGGTCAATTAAACCATTGATAATGCTGAATTCAGGGATATGGAAGCAAAACCTGCTAAATCGATTTTTGACTTTGTCAGGAAATGAAAGAAAAGTGACGCACTTATGTTACAGAATTGGTGAACAATTTGTTTGTTTAGTAGTCACTGCTTAATGCAGATGAGTGAAATCTACTACTATCCAAAAAAAAAAAGTTCAACAATTCTGAGACAAGGGCGTCACTTCTTTTTCGTTTCCTGACAAAATTGAAAAATGGACATAGCAGGTTTTGCTTCTATTGTATACCCCCAACTATAAGCCAATAGAGGACCTCATGCAACCAGCATTATACTGCATTGCTGCAGATGTATTTAAATGCAGGGGGGGTACTTTAAATTTGTTTAGTTATTTCACAGTAGCATCCATTTCAGCACCAAAGTTATAACGATGGAGATCAAGAGATTAAAGCTGATTAGATTTTAAATTAATTTATTTCAATCTCGTAGAATTTATTCTGTGTAAAATCTGATACAATTTCAAAATTATGCATTTGTGAAATACCATCTTGCACTTACACTTCAGTCATCAAGTAAAATAAATACATGTCAGTTATTTGTTGTTATTGCAACTAACTGCATCGTCTGCTACTGTCAGTAGCTAAGTGTATCATTGGTTAATTCTATCAGACTCACGCGCTCTGAATGATTTGATTCGTTCTTGCATTTAGTAGTTCGTAGTAACCAATTCCCTTGAGTGGCGGCGCCACAATCTCCACAGTTTCAGCGGGAAGAGAAACCTCTTATACTATATTATTACTCTATGCCTTTAAGTACGACAAGTAACTAACTCGATGATTAAAGAGATTTACACCTTCAGGTTTTCAGAGAAAGAAACAAAAGCTTAGCAGGGCGATTTTTATTGCGTGCTATTCTAATCCGTTTACAATTATTATTGCCACGTTAATCAAATCTTACCTTATATTGTTTTTCCATCTCCAATTTTTAATACAGGTCTCTTGGAAGCGATAAAGTTAATCTTACATAATGGTGCGGATTCAAAACCTTGTATAAAGGAGTTCATGGTACTAGTGAGTCAAACACTAGGTACTTCCTTCATAATCTCAAACGGAAGGAAAATTCAAAAACAATCTCAAATTTAATTTCAGACCTCCTTTTTTTTTTACCTGTCACCTAATCAAATCTCTATACATTCCTTAAGTAACGAAATTGCTACCATAAATGCAATGAATTTATTTCTGCATGATACTGTGTTGAACGATTGCAAATCTTCTAGAAAGGATGATGTAGTCCCTAGAGGAATGTGGCTAATTTTATGTCTTTTTCTCTTTAAGTAAATCATATAAACATTTCATCTACAAGCAAGCAAAATCAACCTTATTTGGCCACTTATGAGTGAAGAAATAGTCATTCGTTCAATTCTTAAAGTAAATTGAAAGTTGCATCCAACATGTTCGAAAAGTTGTCGTTTGCCAAACAAAACAGAAATTGTATATTTAATCTTGATTTTATTTAGATCACAATACAGGTAACGCAATTTAGATGGATAATAAAGTTAGACAAGTTTTCAAGCAGCGGTGTCAATTATGGAGCCAGGGAGCAACTATTTCCCCTTTGAGTTCGAGATTAATATATTTTAATCAATAGTAAAGATACTAATGAAAAGCAAAGAAGATTACTCCGTAGAGAGTCTTGTCCTTATCCCAGTAGCATCATCTCAGGTTTTGCCATGGAGGAGACTGTCTATGGACATAAGAGTTTCACGATTTTTTATTACTATGTTAGTATACAACTCAGAAAGGGTCCTTCCCAAATGACGCCCCTGCTCTGCCCACAATCAAAACCTGAAATGGCGCTGCTGGTTATGAATCATTCTTTACATTTCTCACAAAAATTGAGACCAAACTTTATCGTCCTCTGGCACCAAGAATCGGTAGGAGAAATTGTTAGTCCTGTTTTTCGAAATCAATTTAATACGAGTTTCCGTATCTCATGTAACATTATCCCCTAAAATAACTTCTTTCCCGAAATATTTAAACACCTTTCTCGCACCTAAAAAAGATGGATTCGTCCGATCTCATGAAAATCATTACGTAAACTTATAAAACCACTTCTCTGCTCTTCAAAGGTTTCCTTCAATTGAGTCACTTTAACGAACTCCCAACCTTGTTAAAGGAAACAGAATGAATTATATATACGAGTATGTATATCTATAGGCCTATATACCTAAAGAGAATCCACTTGAAATTACATCATTGCGTGACGTGCTTCTTATTCTTAACTATATCGGTATTAGAGGAAACTTCCGACACTGGGCTTTAAGATATCCCTCTGTCAGCATGCTAACGCCATAATAATCACGGAAGCTCCAAGCTGCACATAGAGCAGAACCTGTGATGGGCACTTTCCATTGACTTTAAAGTAAAACAAAGGCGAAGGAAAAATGATGAGACCATCACATGACTACACTCGAGAATACACCACGCATGACCTTGCGCCTTTGGAACTACAAATAGAATATAATCATCTCGCTTGATTTATTATATTAAAACATACATTAGAATTGACGTATGAAGGAAAAGAAATAATCATATTGTAATTGAGTTACTAAATTTTAGGTGGTGGATTGCAGAGCACTGAGGCTATAAGAGCAAACATATTTATGAGCTTCACTTTTGTATTGTTGTTGCTTCTAAAGTGGCATTGAAAATGAAATGAAATCTTCAAATTTTACGTCCCTCGGTTATGCCGACCATGCTAAAGGAGAAGATTATTATGAGAAATGAATGAAATGGTGAAATGAAGAAAGTGGGAAAACACCGAGGAAACCCACGCACACGGTGTCTGTCTAACACAAAGTTCACTTGACGCGAACTGGGATCGAACCAAGAACTTCATTCACCTGAGGTGAATGCTCTACCACTGAGCCACAGCGGCCCCTGAAGTGGCATTGTTCCGAAAGCAATGGTAAAATGTTATTAATATGTATATACATATAAAAGAACCTTAACACAATTATCATATTAAGAATATTTTTTTTTTTTTTTTTTTTGTCCGTCGTCCCGCTAAAGGGTTTTGCCTTTTCTTCGGGTAAGTGCTTTATAGGATACAGCGGGGTAATTTGAATAATTTCAGACATTTTCTCATATATCTCAGAAACTGTAATTGGTATTCAAATACAAAATTGTGAACAAAAACTTTGAACCTTACCATTACTTAACATTTTTTCTTAAGATAGTATCTGAGATACATCATTGTGAAATTTAGGTATTCAATTTTCCCGCTTAAATTTTCGGAAAACGTAAATGCGAGGGGTAATTTGAATAACGAATGGGGTAATATGAATAACCAACAAAATAAGCAAGTCTTATAGAATAATGTATAAACTATTTAATAGTTAGATTGCAAATTCTACGGTACCGGTAGTTGAAATATGCTAATTTTGAATAAAAAGAAGTACATAAATTGTAAACATCCGTCACCTGTAGCTATCTTTTTGAATGTAGGCCTACATTTTAAAAAAAAAATGTTAGGAACACTGTCTAAGGCAAAGAGCCGTAATAGGTTAATTCATCTCCCATCGTTCGTATTTAAGGACAACACAACAAATAAACTGTTTACGACCTTCTGCACCGACACAGACTTCGTGCAACCATGTCTTACAAGGCTGGCAACGAATTCAGTTTTTGTTTCTAGCAGAATGTTCTGAATAGTAATTAAGACGGCAAAAACAGCAATTCCATGTTTGACTTTCATTGCCTGCAGCCATCTTTAGACTTAGGCCTACATCTTCGTTACTGGAAGGAGTAGAGGATATCAGTTTCTTTCGAGCTTTCATTTGTTTGTTTTTTTCTTGGCAGGTTCTCTATTAGCACTCTCCTTTCTTGTAGTGTTCTTCGATTTTGTTGCACCCGATGCTTGCGTCTTTCCTCGGAGTTGTTTTATTCTCATTTCCCGAAGATTTTCAGAAGTTGAGTGGCATGATTTTCTTGTGACACGACGTCTCTTCTGCACACAAACTTTTTTCTGGGCTGGGAAGCACTTGTTTTATGGGTTCATCTATAGGCTTCATTGGGACAAAGTTTTGAGAGTCATGACCGGAAAAAGAAGGTGCGTTGTTAAGATCTTCCCGAGAAGACTGCACCTCAAAATGTGTAACAAAGCTATACGTTTCCGAAGGGGCGAATCGAAATTCTTCAATAGCTTATGGACTAAAGGGGTATATACCGGTACATGAAAACCCATTAACTGCCAGTCCAAGAGAAGCTGTCCGCTTTCAGGCTTCAGTGAACAAAATGCAGAACTGAGATTTATTAATCACTGAGCTCGGGTTTTGGTGAATCCAGATATATGCCTCTTGGTGGTAATTGGCTTTAAGGGCCTTAAAGACAGAGTGACCGAGTGGTTGTAATATGTGTGTTGTGTGTGGAGGTAGGTAATGTATTGTAATGCATTCAGATTTCAATGCTTTCTCATCGGGAGCCGAATTCGGGACTTTATACACGAGCTATGGAATCGTATCCGACAAGAATACTGTCTTCATATTTGAGAATGGTCTTAGTACGGATAAAGATTATTTCCGGTATAATTCCAAGCCAAAGTATGAGATTTTCAACAGCTAAAGGAAAGACAGAAGAAACATTTAAATATTTTAAAAGTTATAAACTGTTGAGTCACAATGAATTCTAGCGTGTCTATACAGCTACCTTCATCTTAAATCCTTTTTCTTTCTTTCTTATCCAACAGTTGGTGATGACTTTAGAAAAGAGGAAGAAAAAACACTAAGAGAGAAAAAGAATAATAGTTGGACGAATTTGAAGCGAATTGATACATTACGAAACAGTTTAACATTTTTGACACGAACTGTGTGTTTAAAATAGCATCCATGTTTTCTTCCATTCTTTTGCCTAACAATTTTAAATGAGAGAAAAAAATGTGAATTGTGACGTAAGAAGGAAAACTTTTATTAAGTTTCTGCCTTACACATACCAAACGTTGTGTAGCTTGGTCACATGTTTGAGGTATAGCTTAGGAAATATTTCTGGTCTCGCTTCTATTATATACAGTATCAGATGCTTGTGAAAAATCAGTAATGCATCCGAAAAATAGAAGTGTGTGAAACATCAGAGTGCTATAGCATGCAGCTGCTCTAATTATTGCAATATAGTGATCTTTCTTGGAGTTGAATAAGAAGAGTCTCTGGTTCGATTCCAAAGTCATATGAGTTTGTGGTGGACAACACCCGTGTCCGTGGATTTTCTTGGGATTCTCCCACAATTTCCTTTTATAAATTACTCTATTATCATCTACCGTACTTGCACTAGTCACTTGTCTCCATTAGCCTAAAGAACATAACGATCGAGTATATTAAAATAATTCAAAATTTTCGAAAATTTCCTAAATGTTCAGTATCCTGAACATATAATTTTGTCTTGTAATTTCTTATACAAGATATTATTCACATATAATGAACAGGAATATAAACAAGACATTTTAAGTGGTGCGAGCGGTCCCGGGATCGATCCCTAGAGGGCACTCGGTCGAAAAAGTGTAAAAAGCTTTTTTCAGTCCAGCCATCCTGAATGAGGTTTTTCTGGGTTTTCCTCATTCACATCAAGCAAATGTTGGGGTGGTACCTAACTTATAGGTCTCATACAACTTCCTTTCTTCCGTTTCCCCGAATAGGTGCTTGCGGAGGGACATCATCCCTCATACATGACGCGCTAAATGGCCATAGATGCCGAAAGCCCAGAAATCTAAATCCTAAATTCTAAAAGACGTTGTAATTAAATTTTCATGTAGTAGTTATTTAAGCAAATGATGATATTTAGTTATATTTTCCTACTGTGTGGGTGTCAGATTTTAAATCCAAGTATTTACACTAAAATGAATGGTTTCCAAAATACTTAAGATTTCAGGATGTAGAATATTTTAAGAGTTCCACCCTCTATATTGAGCATGAAGCTAAAAGCAAATGACCCTTAATAAAAAATTTGTTTTCAATTTAGCTAATGGACTAGACTCTCTGACATCTGTGAGCTGGTGATATCGATATATGCGAAGTAAGGAATGAGTGGATATTCCAAAAGTTGCCATTTTATTTTAAGCTGCTTTAGGCTAATGGAGATGAGGATGGTGGTATTTTAGTACTTTTGTAACAAACAGTTTATATGTATTGAGAACTATATCTGGTTTGAAGATCCACGTTATTCCTGTTGAACATTTTACATGATTAAGATAATAGTATGATACATCTTCATTTGAAACTCTTTAGGTGATGTCACGTTAGTGCTAGTCAAATAGTATTCCTAAGTAAGGGAGTCATTTTGGGCCTTCAGGGGGATAGTATTATATTTAGAGTTGTTGTTGAAACCCAAAACCCAAACCTGGGCCGCGGTGGCTCAGTGGTAGAGTGTTCACCTCTGGTGCTTGGGGTTCCCGGGTTCGATCCCAGCCCCCTCCAAGTGAACTTTGTGGTGGACAAACACCGTGTGCGTGGGTTTCCTCGGGGCTCTCTCGTTTCCTCCCACTTTTTTCATTCCCTCATTTCATTTATTACTCATCATCACCGTCTCCTTTAGCCTAACCGGCATAACCGTGGGACGTAAAACTCAAAGATTTCATTTCATATTTTCCAAAATCCAAACCCGACCGAGATTAGTTCTATAAGAATTAAGTCTAAGATGTTCAGTAACTTTGCTGCCATAATGTGATACATAAAATTCCAAATATTATGTGAAAATTCCAAACATTCACCAGTAGTGAGCACACCAAACATGAGAGAAGCAATTAGAGATCAACAAAATATTTAATTTCTGGTAACACTGTTATTATATCTACCAAAAAATGAATAGATATCAACATACAAAGCTCACAATTTACATTAGTGTAGTTCACAAGTTAATGAAATTATATTTCATTGAGTGAAATACAGAAATTTAATGGGTACAGCTATCTATTTACATTCACCTATCTATTGAGGTGAATGTAAATGTGCCAATTCAGAATAATTCAGAAATTTTCACAAAATCAACAATTTGGTCAAAACAAATTGAGTTAACAATCAGAAACCCGAAACATGGAACATGGAAAAGAGAGTGATCCTTGTCACATGAAATCCCAGTAATTGGTTCTGGACTTCTACAATACAGCTCAGCTCACCATTCAGTAACTTTATAAAATTCAAAGTAAGCAAATTTTGTATTAAGGTAAGGGGTTATCTTCCAGGAAGTCTAAGAAATCATAGCTTATAGCATTAAAGCTAGAACAGGTATAGATGGATCAAAATCCAGATAGCTGGAGAAACCATCCCACTTCTAAGTTCTAGCAATTAGTATAATTGCAGATCACAGCGGCCTACTGGTGACCATAAGGCAGGTTCACTTGAGATCAAATACCATTTGGTACTGAACTCTGCTGCAGCTTATAGGCAAAATTAAGTGATTATGAAGTAATTATAACGTCAGAGTTAGAGTGGTAGTAAGAATTTATTATGCTATTAAGTTAGTAGAGATTTATCATTTCTTAATTCTAATTGTTATGTATAGAAAATCACAGAATATTCCGTGCAGTTTTATTATATGTATTTTTCGTTCATCACATTTCTTCCTTTAGTTTTCCGCAAAATATCATCGTCTTTTCAGTAGAAAAAAATGCTTATAATTTGTATTTTTACTTTATTTTGTGTAGTTTATTGAAATTTTAATGTTATCTTTCTGAATAACATATAGAATACAAAACTTGTTAAATATTACGAGGTGCATGCAGGCGATTTGTTATTTGAGCTCCTTCGTGGCTAAGTGGTTACCGTATGCGCCTTTGGCGCGGAAGACCCAGGTTCGATTCCCGGCGGGAGCTCAAGTGGTTCGGATTCCACGTTAATCAGTAGGTCCACGTCTCATATAGCCTCGATGCTGAACGGGACGTTAAACTCAACTCAACCGATTTGTTATTGCAAACGAGCAATTTTTACTTTTGATTCTATCAAGTATATACCTTAGCTATGAATCTACATAGTTACTATGAAGCTGCAAGTATTGTTGGTAGAGTCTCTCTATGTGGAAATCTGCTGCTGAGACTCCACCTAGTCGAGAGCTAATATTTCGAGAACTTTACTTCTATTAAAACATTGCATCTTTTCAGGCGAAGGAACTAACCGTGCAAACAAAAAAGATCAGTAGAGGTAAAGTCCAGACTGCATGAAGGGTGATCAAAGAGTTCCCATCGGAATTTACAAATTATCTCAACAGTGTGGGCTAACGTTGTCATGGAACAGAAGAATTCTGGACCGCAACGTTTTTCTTCGTCGGTTTGGGATGGCACGTCACAGATAAGACAGTGTTTGGTAATACACATCTGCTGTGACGTTAGCTACATTCTGTCCTTTTGCGTTGAGAAATCGGATCACAGACCTCACCACACATTCGGCCTCACTTTCTATCGCGAAAGTCATTTCAACTTACTGCTACTCGCACTATACAACTCAATATTGACAATGATACTCCGGTTGCAGACCCAGAATATCAGACCGTGTTTACGCAGACGAGAAGTTTTTCAGTATTGCCAGTCCCACGTTCAAAAATCGACTTTTTTGACATGCGTTTTGTAATATAACACAAAATTAAACTTTATTGTTGATTTTTAACTCATATTTTCCGTAAACATTACGCCATTTCCTCGTTAGGGATTTTTTTGTATTGTGTATTTTGCTGTACTTTAGATGGCCTATGGGATTTTCTTAAAAGAATGACGGAAATCTAAGCATCTACTAGGGATGCGCACGAGACAAGATTTGTGGCTGTCTCGTCTCGAAAATATGCTGTAAAAGTGATGTCTCGACTCGAAAAATGTATATTTCTCTATTGGAAGAGCCGCGTCTCGACTCGAATTTTGTCAGGAAAATCCTGTCTCGACTCGTCTCGTGCGCATCCCTAGCATCTACAAGAAATTGAAACCTTCTTCAAGAAAAAATAACCAATATTCAGTGGATAATACTACTTTATATTGTTTCACTCATTGTAGTTTTGTCATAGTGTTGTCAGTTTTGTAACAAATAAATTTTCCGTCCGAATCTATGAAATTTATCAACTAAAATATGGTAAATATTTATTTTCGCCATTGAAGCATAGGAACAACGTCAGTGTGCATGCCAAAACGCGAAAGCACCAGATGACTATTTCTATGCTCATTTCGGGAACTTCAATCCCATTTCACGTATGCACAAAGAAACAGAGGTAGCGGAGCGAATATTTCTACTGTTTTTGTCCACGGTTAGTTAGCAACGTAAGTTCATGCTATCAATCTTTTCATTGTTTTCTTATCTTCTTTTCACACCAGGGGTAAAAGTGGATATGAAAAGGTAGGGGGACGCATGGCGTCATGTCATCCCCCCATGCCTATCTTTGCCCATTGTATTTTTTGGAAAGTGGGCTAACGATACAGATATTTTCTGAAAGTGGGGGGACTACGTCCTGCAGCTATTTCTCTAACTTTACCCCCTGTTTCACAAACATATTTTTACAGCCTATTTAATAAGCTCTATAATTTAGATTTTATTTCATAATGAGTCTAATGATACATTGCCGAATCTGTAACACATTTATTAAAAGAGATTTCTGCAGTGAGATTTTACTTTTATTTAAAGCAGTAGGATTCTCCACTGATATTAGTGCCTTTCAAGTTTTCATTAGTATCTTAATAGTTGATTTTATATGAATAGACCTATATCCCAAATTTAGAGGGGCAATTGCTTCTTGCCCGCTCCGAAAGATTCACTTGCTATTCTAGTTTCTTCCTTCATTGTGTGTTTGTTTGTTGTGTCTGTGTGTGTGAATGGGAGAGGGAGTGTATGAAATAAATAAATAATGAATTAAAGGAAAAAGAGAATGCTAGAAAAGTTGGGCTGTCAGTTTTTTCCGCTTTCAGTTTATTTCAAGGAAAACTTTCCGCAATTCTGCCGGTGTCGGGAAATAATCCATTACGTGACAACACTGCTTATGATGTTTTACTCTCTTTTTTTTTTTTTTGTTAACAAGGTAAAATGTTTGTAGATATGGAGAGAAAGTATTTATTCACCATTTTTGAAATTGAAAAATAAGACCTTATCCATTAGAGAGTTGCACCATCTCTTCTTTACACAGGTTTTACTACATTTTGTATTGAAAGCATATGCAGTTTGAATGAAGCAGCGACCACACTGTCGGGAGGGAAGTATGTTCGTGTGCCAGAACAGTCTGTATTTTTGACAAAAGCAGTTGGTATAACGAGTGTATGGTATTATATGTAGTTGAAACGGCCAGTACTGTGCGAGATACCCTCAAGCATGGTACATGAACAGAGTTTTTCGATAAAATTCCAAGTGGCACGTAGCAAGAATGCACCTCCGTATTATGAGGGTTGAAGTAAGTGTACTGCAATGATGTGTTACTGTATCGGATGGTTATACGACAGAGCAAGGCATTTTGTTCAGGGTACGATTAGTCGGCATACGACCTATAGCCTGTAGTGGAGATCGAGTTAGTGAGAGAGATAATTGAAACTGATCGCGCTGCACTGTGGCAGAGAGGTATTCATAGAAGTTGCGTTTAGTCATTAGACTGAGAATTACACCGTAAAGGAGGAACTACAACTTTCGTCTTCAGCGGTAGGTACAGTGACCCAATTATTGGCTAGGAGACATTGAGGCTAGGGTCTTGGGGCATCCACTATACTCGCCAAATCTCAACTTGTACAATTCTAACTTATTTTAACGGTTGAAAAAACTCCTCCGTGATGGTACGAGTCACAAAGTTCGTAATGCGGACAACTCGGGAACGAAACAGTCATATACATTGAAAGTATGTCTGAAGCCTAATATGCAATTCTAACAAACATGACTCTCTCTTTCTCTTCAATTTATCGATAATTTTATTATGCTTTTGTGTGCGTTTTAAATGTGTGAAGTCATTGCACTGAAAATTAACTACAAGATATATCAGAGTACAAACGTGTAAGAATAACAGAAATAAATAGTTACATGCTTTTTTCCGATCGTCAAAATTTAATCAAGCGAGCCTGTAGAACTTGTTGTGTAGAACATAAAGAGATGCTACTGAATCGAAGCGGTTCTAATTTTTTGTGTACAGTTTGTGTTCAAAAATCACTTCCTTACTTTTCAGTAAAGAAAGATGAAAAAACATGAAATTATATTTGAAATAGTGAAGACATTGTACCTACCTTGATTAAGAGATGTCACACCGAGACTCAATCCAACCCGAGTAGTGAAAATGCTGTAGAGTTGATATTTCAGCTGCTTTCAGGTTATCGCACCAGTCTAGGACGTGAGATCAAAAAAGTGAACCCAAACCCGGATGATCCGAACAAAGTCAAGACGCAAGTGAGCCGGTGACACCATGCCATTACACCTCCAAGGAACTAGGTTCCCAGATTCGTTGTCCTTGCTACGCCCCATAGGGCGGTCAATCGCCAAGATCAACGAAAACAGCAGCACCAATTGCAAAAGTTTAATAATAATAATAATAATAATAATAATAATAATTCAAGTCTGAGTAAACGCGCTCCTAGTAATAAGTCATTTCGCGAGTCTTATTGGCTTCAGTCATTGGTTATTGAAGTTGAGTGGAATTTTAACGTTGTACTTGCAGTAGACAGTTGCGCAAGGGCCTGCGCATGTGTGCCTCACAATAGTCTATAACTACACCAAAATTCATTAAAGTTTGTTAAACAAAATGTTGAAAAAAAATTCCATTGTGTTAAAATTATATACGTCGGGGTGAGGGGCGGCAAACATCTTTCGGCTTAGAGCGCCAAAACATTGATATTTCACAAATCAGTGTTAGTATGTGGCATGTGGGCTATTAGGATGAAAAGTAATTTTATTCTAAATCAATTCCTGGTCATTATGGCCTTTAACCATACTGTTTAGAAAAGTAGAATGGCACATATACACACAGACTAGTAGTGAAATCTATGTAAATAAAAATGAAAGTGACTATGTTTGTAACTTAATAACTCTTGAACCACCCAACCGATTTCTATCAAATTTTCAACATACATGAGGTGAGGATTTAGAACGGTTTCCATCATTTCACTTTGACGGGGCAACTTAGGGGACGGAGAGGGAGAGATAGTTATATAAAAATGATTTTTAAAAAACGACCGATATCAGAGAGCACTTTAGTAATAGTAAAAAGTGACTGATTAACGGAACATATTACTAATTTTTCTTATATTAACCCAGTGAAGCAGGTAATTGACATTAGTGTACTTTAAACTGCAGAGGTGGTTGAAATCAGACGGAGTGAAGTGCAGTCTACATCACAACACATAGGTTCGTTAGTTCCTCAAATGCATTTAATCTTCTCGCCTAGGAGCGGCGCTAGGCATCAATAAACACAATGGGTAAGGTAGAGGTAGGGTGAGGTAAGGTTCTAGATTCTACGTAAGATAGAGCCACACGTGATGTATATTATCCAGTGGCGGATCTAGAAGGTAAAAACTGGGGGGCCAGCCAGTACCCAGACTATAATTGGTATATATAAGCTTTCAAAAATATATAAATAATAGCTAACTTAAATTATTTTGTGACTGAAAAAACTGGGGGGGGATCTGGGGCCCCCGGCCCTGGCCTAGATCCGCCACTGAGAATATCATCTGTAGAGTACGTAATATATAGAGTCAGGATGATCTGGAAGAAGACTGTAGCTATACAAAATGAATAGGAATGAAAGCGGAGGGATGAGAGCGTAAGAAAGAGAAATGTAAGGCGAATATAGACATCTCGAGTTGGAGTGGGCAATTTAATACGGAAAATTAAGCATGGTGTACAAAAATGTGGAGTTTCTGGTGTACAAAAATTACTTTTTTCCTTTCAGTATATATATGTTCTTTTTAATCTCGAATTTTGCGCCTCTTACTTCGGCACCCGGGGCCGTCGCCCCCCCCCCCCCCAACGACATGGCACTGAATACAACGAACGAAACAGAATGATTAAAAATTATAAGGATTAATTCTTTGAATATGAATTACTTTGTCCTTGTATAAAGTTTCGGATTTAAATCTCTTGAAAAAAAAATACCGGTATGCTGCTGTCTGTTTATGATTGGTGCGTTTTACATTCATCTTAAGTTTCTGTTTTCTCCTTCAATTAAGTATAATTTCAGTAACTTCTGTTTATCTGGTTAAGTGATGCAAAACTACCATAAATCAATAATGTGTTTTCAGAGCGTTTACTTTGTAAGTGCGAGAGAAGTAGTCAAATGTCAAGACATTACTTGCTTCTCAACAGATAGCGTGCGAAAGCAAAATTTTTCGTTACTTACACTTACTTGAGATTCCGTTTACCGCGTAACATAACCACAACACGAAAATTTAACTCATGAAATGCCAATTATAAATCTTCGTTGTAAACTAAGAATATTGCATGATACCTGTATGAGGTATCATATCTGTTGAGGTTATTCCAGATTCCACAATTTCCAGATTCATGTGAAACATCATACATTTTAAAATGTAACGTAACATTTAATAAATGCAGAAAGCTTGATATTGGTGCGAATAATACATAAGCATGAACAAAGGTGTTTTTATATGGCATGTTCTGTAGGTATTATTTTGTTATTCTTAACGATTTATGATTATACGTTTCTCGCCTCTGGTTCTGACAGCCAAACAAATGGCTTTCCATTACTATCTCTGTTCTAAATCCACTTCTATGTTTACACAACGGGTGCTCGTCCTTTTATGATGTATAATGTTTGATACAGATACCGGTACTGTATGTTTCGTTATTTAGGTTGTTAGGTCATAATGTCCACAACAAAAATGATTATAACCAGGAATGTAACGGAGGGTGTACGACGTATACCAACCTAATATTTCTATAGTTCAACGTAAACTTATTTTCAATCAGAAATGTAAATGGAAGATAGAAAGATATAGGTATATCTCATTTGACCTATCTGTGCATGCGACAAAGTTGCGAACTAATTTCCTTGTTTTCAAGTGATGTTAGTCTCATGGTAGGGTTGCCAGAGATACTGATTTTACTTGAGATTTCTTCATATGCAGTTTCTCAAGAAAATCAAAAGGATATCCTGAACCAAATTAAATTTAATGGATTCAGTCGTATACATACTTTAAGTCGTGCGCTGAATACATAAAATTATTTAACGTGGGATGAAATACTAAAACACGTAATGGCTGCAAATTTAAATTTCCAATATTAACATAAAACTTACAAAATATCAAATGGTTACCATAAGAATATCAAATAATATCGAAACGCATTAATTTAATACGTTTACAAGAGTGGCGCAGCCAAAAACATCATGGGGTTAATAAACTGCCATGTCAAAGAAGCTGCCATGCCATATATGTATATAAAACCGATGCACTGACTATGCATCACGGCGGAAACGGTCACCGTATGCCCAGAGGGATTTTCATGTACTCTTGCGGCACAACGTCAAGCATTTTATTTCAGTTGAGTTGAGTTGATGTTAGTTTAGCGTCCCTTTCAGCAGCGAGGCTACTGATTAACGTGGAATCCGAACACATGAGCTCCCGCCGGGAATCGAACCCGGGTCCCCCACGCCAAAGGCACGTACGCTAACCATTTAGCCACGAAGGAGCTCAGCATTTTATTTCAGTACACAGAGGTGAGAAGAACTATAGGGGAGACGGATAACAAATAATTCTTATTCTTTATAGTTCTATGGGTTTGAAATACTGATGAAATTAGTTAGCAGATAGAAAGAAGTACTAAACTCACTGCTATTACAATCCATGAAGAGCTATGTGTAGCCAGATGTAACACATTCAACGTAATGACGCATGGTTAGTGCATCAGCTCTCAGGTATCATTATTGCTGACGATCTGGACCTGAGTTCGATACTTCTCAATTCACGTAGTTCCTCGATTTTCAAATACGGATGAAAAAATGAAATTAACACTTTCAGTTTTACGACCCATGGTTATGTCCTGGAGATCAAGGAAGGTGAAGATAATTCAATATGTAACTAATTTGTTACAATCTTATGTAGAGTTGGAGGGAGCTGCTGAGAAATAAGTTTTGTTTTTAGCATGACGTACATGATAAATTATAAGAAAAGTCGTATCACCAATGATCACAAATAGAATATAATGCATAATAGCAGAATCAATTTTTGATATTACTATACTAAGAGGGGTAGACTTAAGCGCGTCAATCCCTTTGAATAAAATATACAAATGGTTGAGACAAATATACCAATTTCAATAACGATTCATACATTTCTCTCCACCGCACAGGCAGCTGTGTCTGTTGCTTCATTAAATATAATGTGAGTCCTCTTTTTTCGTTCTTTTCTACAATGTTTTAACATATAGTTCTTTTAACATCGGAATATATTCTTTTCTGAGTTTTTTAAAAATCATTTTCCATTTCAAATCACCATAATCACTTTGACAATATTATAATACAACAAACCAATGTATTGTAGACTATTGTAGACTTTTAGTGCTCGTATGTTCTGTCACCCTGTAAAGTAAAGCACAAAAGCACTCATACTTCCATCCCGACAATTCTTTCAACCAATAGCAGCATATGAACACAAAGCAGCACTTCCACAAAGCAAACGCACGAACTCGTCAGATAGGTAATATACGCTGTAATTTTGTAAACGGTTAAGTGCAGGCCTTGAAATCTCTCATTTCATTATATTGTAACTGATAAGAGTTTGCTAACCATTTTGTATTTTCATATTTGAGATTTTAAAAATTATTCTGCATATCCCAAAATTTCATATTATATATTTATTCGGCCAAATCTTCATATTAATTTACCTATATTTTATTAACACTGTCAAGAATCGTTGAATCATATGGTTTGTATATTCCCTTATTTTTCACACTTTCATTTTCTCTATTTTCCTCCATTTCTCCCAGGTCATATATGCTTCAAAGATATATGTCTTGGTTTGACCAACTTCAATATCTTGATATTTACTAATCGAATTACAATGATCTTGGCAAATATTTATCTTGGGACTTTTTACGGAATCTTTGGGTGTACTAGGGCGCCAATAGGAGTGTCAAAATTGAACAAATACTAATTTTTCCCCCTAATTTAAGAATCGTGACTCATGTGTATGATATCACTCGAAAGTCTGCTTCATTTATATGCGAATCGTGAACCTAAGATAAGTAGGGTACGAGCAGGAACTTCTTAAGTTAATTTTTATTTTTCAAAATACTGCAAATTGTAATTCAAAGGTTTTTACTTTTATAATTACTAACAGAATGTGAATGGAACTTCTCAAACAATATAGCCTAAAACATACAGCAGTTTTGACCTAACCTTTGATCAGGTACCAGCACCTGAGACAAAGGAAACTTTTTCGGGAAATTTCTCCAATGTTTCGGAATTTCTTCAAATTTCCCCAAAAGTTAAAAAAATCTTTTCGTGATAATTCCGCGAAAATTAATAATTTACTTCCTAATTTCGTGATAATTTCTGTGATGTGTATCTGGGAGACGTGTGTGTAATGTCATTCGAAAGCCTGATTAATACTGAAGACAATGACATACAAATCACAAATCTAAGGTAAACTGTGTACAAGCAAGAACTTCCTAGGTGAAAGTGTATGTTTTTAAAGGTTAATTCTCGTTATCCATCACTTTTAATTTTCTTGTCTTATACACTTACAATACAATTTTGTATATGCATATACATATCTATTAGCAGTGGCGTATTTAGGGGGGTGGCTTCCGGGCTTAAGCCCCCCCTCGAAATCTTACTTAGTATAGTAAAGTAAATGAAATATCTTGAAGAATTTTCACATTTCCAGGCAAAGCCCCCCGAAAGTTAGCAAAGCCCCTCCCGAAACAAAATCGTAAATACGCCACTGTCTATTAGGTTATGTCTTAATTGCATTTATATCGCATTTACTTGGGGAAAAACCTGGTTCGAATTCGTATTTAATATTAACGAAATTTGTTTATCAGGCTATGGTTATTGTTCAAATGTAGGTCATATCTTTCAGTGTTTCCTGGTAGCGACGTGGTAATGCAATTATTTTTGACATAGATGGGTCATCACAGATAATTGCTCAAAGTGATTTATTATAATCCTATTACAGGTGGTACAGAGAATTTTTACTGACAGTACATAATTGGACTTTCGAAGAATTGAGAAAACACTATATGAAACGTATAGAAGGGTTTACAATTAATAATTTAAATAAAATGTGTCATATCCTTGATAGAAAAATAACTGTTTTTATTAAGGACGCAGCCGAGAGGAGGTTAGAATTATGTACTAGGCAGCGCAACATTCCAGTCTGTGAATAACGTTTTGCAAAAGATGTCGCTAGCGTGTAGACATATTTGGAAATTTAAAAACATTGAGACAGTTTATTTACAATTTAAAAACTGCATTGCTTGAATTTAATTCTTTCGAAATAAGGTAACTTAAACTGAATAGCGGTCCTAAGGATTGGGCCTAACAGCTCGTCATTGCTAAACCTTGAAACTTGTTGCTGCTTCTTGTATGGAAATAGACTAGTTAACACTCAACATGATCAGAAAGCGCAGTATGAGTCATACGACATAGTGCGATAAATGGAATATTCGTTTACAATAAATTTGAAAATATTTTAATTGTGAGCAATTGCTATTGTTCAAAACAGTGAAAATTTACGAAAACAATCATTTTACAGGTCAATAGGTGTTCTCTACGCTCCTCACATGCTTTTTCTTTCATTTGTGACACTCAATTAAGTAAAACAATAACTCCTTCCGTGCTTTTATTCAATGACTACAAGTCAGTTTCTGTACGTCATAGCAGTTGACCCTGTTACACTATATAAAAAAGGACTATCACTGCCCAGTTCATTTAATAGAATTTTGTATTCTCAAGGATGTCATATAATATTAGCCACAATTGGGTTACGAAAGTGAAAATGAAATCTTTCAGTTTACCGTCTCATGATTATGCCTTTAAGCCTTAAGGAGACGGATTATTAAGGCAAGTAAATGATGATGAAAGAATTTGTGGAATGAGAGGAAACGGGAGTACCCCTACAAATTCTACGGACACAATGTTGTCCACCATAAACTTACTTGTGCGGGATCGAACCAGGGACGCCACACACCAGAAGTAAGGACTCTACCACTGAGCCACAGTGCGCCCTTGTTGAGTTACAAGTATAGGACTAAAGTATCACATTGAAAATTTTACTTTTTGACGAACAAAATGGCTCACCATGTTATGTAGTATGTACCAAGATATGTAGTAGCTTTATGCGTTATGTAGCAAAACAGCTGTACTCGAGCTCTATACAGGGTGGGCCATTTTAATTAATCCACGGAAATATCTGAAAAACTATAAAACATAGAAGAAATGTTTCAAGTACACGTTATATATTGCTAAGGGGGAAAACCAATTCCGCCACAAGTACCCCTCCCCGCCCCCCGTAAATGGGGGTAACGGGGGGTAACTTTGAAATGTCAAATGGGAACATGGGTCGAGTAATACCTTGTTCGAAAAGTCTTGGAAAACTAAGTAACGCTGTACCAAAAGATGTTTCATATTGTGCACCAGTTTCAAAATGGCCGCCATGATATGGTTCGGAAACTCCAGTACCCGTAGTATGAAAACCATGGAAGGTAAATGAAGGGAACAAAATTGAAATACGTAAATATCATAGGGCATATCGAATGATGTAATCCCTGTGATCCCAGTGGCCTCCCTGAAGGGGTCTCGTGGGCTAACTTCAAAATTTCAATGTCCGACCGGACAACGGTTCGGGCGTACGCTTGACCTACCCAATGCTGTTTGGAAGGCAGACTTCATGCATAGAGAATTGGTGCACTAAGTCAACGCGGATGGCCACAGTTACATTTTGATTAACTATTAGCATTCATGTCATATTGTGAACCTGAGGGACGAAACGGTGTGTACGTATATCCCCGAAATGCTTTCTGAATAACCAGCACGCATTGCATAAAAGTTTCTCTTTTTTTAGTCACTACAGCGTCATCCTTACAAACAAATGTTTCAACCACACCATACCTATTTGTAAGGTTAGCCTTAATTTACGAATTAAAGTAGAGTTCTCGTTTGAACTTTCACTTTACTTTCCACCCCACTCACATACAGAGCGCAGGGAGAGATTATTTTGCAGGACTTGGATTTCTCTCTATACATTGCAATTTTACTCTAATATTTTTATCTCTGTTGTATTATTCTCGAGCCTTGGAACGCCTCCATGGTTTTCCTATTTAATTTTCGTTATTTTCATTTATGTCTAACCGTATTCATACTATGGGCACTAGACGTTTTCTTAGACACAGTCACCATGTCTTTGCGATCATTTTGAAAACGGTGTCTCATGTCGAAAATTTTCTTACAGAAGCTGTTTGATATTAATTTGTCTATGTAACGTGATGTTACTCGCTTCAAGCTGCTATTTGAAATTTTCAAGTTGGCCCCTTTCAGTTGGCCCTTGGAGTCACCCCAACAACCTCTCGATGTGCCTTACGTCAGTTAGCTACTCCAGTTTTTCTTTTGTTGATTTATCTCCAATCGCTTTCATACTACGGGTACTAAACCTTTTCTCTGACACGGATACTATGTTTCGGCGGCCTTTTGAGAACACTGCCATTTCACATCAATCGTTTTCTCCTGCAATATGTTAGATTTTGCAAGATTTATTGAACGAGGTACCACTCGACTATTTGAAATTTTGAAGTTAGCCCCCAAGACCCCTTTAGGGAGGCCACTGGGATCACAGGGACCACACCGTTCGATATGCCCTATGATATTTACGTATTTCAATTTTGTTCCATTCATTTACCTTCCATGGTTTTCACACTACGGGTACTGGAGTTTCCGAACCATATTATGGCGGCCATTTTGAAACCGGTGCACAATATGAAACATCTTTTGGTACAGCGTTACTTAGTTTTCCAAGACCTTTCGAACAAGGTATTACTCGACCCATGTTCCCATTTGACATTTCAAAGTTACCCCCCGATACCCCCATTTAGGGGGGGCGCGGAGGGGTACTTGTGGCGTAATTGGGTTTCCCCCTTAGCAATATATAACGTGTACTTGAAACATTTCTTCTATGTTTTATAATTTTTCAGATATTTCCGTGGATTAATTAAAATGGCCCACCCTGTATATGCATTTAACTGTATTAACAGAAATAAAAGTTTAAGAATTTAATTTTATATGGCATTGATTTTATATGTCACTATGTATTGTCTTTTGCTACAGCAGTATCATAATGAAAATATGAATATATTTTAGTATCAGTTTCATGTCAATAGATGATGTGGTTTTCGTGTAGCATCAATAATAATGTTAACAGAAATATCGTTTTTCGTCTATTTTCTCGAAAATAACATTTCATTTTATTCCTTCGATGAGATGTATATATATACAGTGGCGGATCTAAGGGGGGGCTATAGCCCCCCCCCCTTGACGCTGAGGTATACACTGGATAAAATGGACTTCAATCTTGCTTTACACTAGATAAAACGGCAAAATATGGTTTAGCCCCTCCCTTGATCATATCCTGGATCCGCCCCTATATATATATATATATATATATATATATATATATATATATATATATATCACCTTGAAACTTTTATTTTCAATATGCGCTTCATGGAGCGCTGACACTGATGCGTGGGGTCCCTGATTCGATACTACCTCCTACCAAGTGGACTTTGTGGCCTACAAACACCGTGTACGTGGGTTTTCTCGGGAATCTACTGATTCCTTCCACTCTCTTTATTCCATTATTTCGTTCATTATCATAATCATTGTCTCTCTTAGCTTCCAGCAGTGGCGGATCCAGGTCGGGGCTGGGGCGCCTAGACCTTCCAGCTTTTAATTGACAAATATAATTGAAGCTATTCTTTATATATTTTTGAAAGTTTATAGTAAACTCATGATGTACCTATCATAGTCTGGGTTATGGCAGACACCAGTTTTTAGCTTCTGGATCCGCCACAGGCCTTGGAGCATAATTGTGGGATGTTAAAAGAGAAAGAGCTAATAATTTGGTAGAATTTACAAACTGAATAAATAAAAAAATGAAAAAAAAAATGTTGGCAGCAAACTGAAGAACCTATAATTAAGAAACATATTTTAATATTTTTGCCCATATCAAATTCAGTGGTACATACAAAAAGTTTGTACATACGTACGTATACGTACGTACGTACATACATACATACATACATACGTACGTACATACATACATAAGTTTTTTTAGGGGTTTCCAAGCTTCCAAGTTCACGTTATTTCTCTTGTTTATACACGTGGTAAATGTTTAAATCCCTTTCAGTAAGGTGTTATGTAAAAATAAATTTCCGAATCCCCTGGTACTTGTGCCACTCGTCAAACTTATTAATAGTATTAGATCTTCTGTTTGGATTTTATGTCATCTATTGAAAACTGAGTAATTAAAATTTAGAGCTGTTTTACTTTGCAGGTAGATGAAAATATTATGTTTTCTCCTTAATGCAAACATAATAACAAAAGTTTTTCCCTTTTGTATTTGAAACAAAAATTAATTTAGTATTTTTTACAGGTATATCTATTAAGCATACCTTCTGTACAATGATGATATGTTTTATAATAACAGTGGCGGCTTTAGAGGAAAGTTACAAAAAAATAAAAAAAATTATGACTAGAAGCTAAGAGAAGAGAGCTTTACATAACTTCAGAACAGTGCCGTGCCGTGGAAAATAAGTGCCCGGGGCAAGGGTATACGATGGCGCTCCCATACATATATTCCAAGTAATTTTTCCTTTATTTTCCTTTGTTCTCTCCCGAATATTGCGCCCTCCTCACCTCGGCGCCCGCAGCCGTCGCCCCGCTCGCCCCTGTCCGGCACGGTACTGCTTCAGAAAGCTGTATTCATGAATTTGTACCTGTACATTAGGTAATAATATTTTGTTGGAAACTTTACTTATTTCATAGGGAAAAAAATAAATAGACCTAAATACTTAAGTGTACAAAAATGACTAATTTTGTTTTTTTCTTTATAATAGCATAAGTTCCTGTGTCTTTGTATACAGTGACTCGAAAAAGTATTCGTACAGTCCAAGGTTTCGTATAATTTCGATGGTACTGTTCATATCAAGGATGTAAAGTGGGCGATAAAATTACATGTATTACTGTATACATCTATTAATATATTAACGAAGTGACTTTCAAATAAGCTATTTTTTCTATGCAACAAATAATAATAATAATTATTATTATTCTAAAATTGTATATGGAAAAAAATATTCGTACATCTGACATATTTAAGAAAATAATAGTAATAATAACATCACTTTTCAATTGATTAATACTTTGTAGGGTTTCTTTTAACAGCTATATTGCCTGAAGTCTTCTGTAAATGGGAACAATTACGTTCGCTGTGAAATATTGTCACATTCTTCCGATAAAGCATTTTAGGGAACTGCTTTGTTAGAAATAATCCGGTATTTTATTTTTTGGTCAAAAAGTTCCCATAAATGCTCTATGGCAGTGGTTCTCAACCTAATTCTTATCACGAGCACCATTTTATCACATCCTCTTGCCAGCGACCCCTTATAATTTTTGGTTTGTAATAAGCTTATGTGGGATTTTTAACATGCCTATTGCGGAGATCTCACGATAACCATCCATTTCTATAAGAGTAGAATCCTTTTTTGTGTATAGTGGATACAGTAACTTTCCTAAAAGCGAATGAATTAAAACCAAATTTGGTCAGTTCATTCATATTACAAATATCGATTCCGATCCGTCGTACCGTTTCAAAATAGAGGCCGTTTGAAAACTTTTAAACTTCATAACTCCCTTAATTTGGGTCATAAAAAAAAATAAGTGATTTCTAAGTTTGGTTTTAATTTTTTTTTTTTTTTACAGTTGTTAAAAAAAGTTATTGTTTTAAATGACTTGCGTCACGAAGATTGAACCCGACACTAATGAAATCACACCATGCTCAAGTATCTCATTAACTTTCAATTTTAATTGTATTTCAACACTCAGATTTTGTTGCATTTGTATTTTTCTGGTATTTCAATATGCAGTTGTCATTAATTTCATATCGTACCTCTTTCATTTAAATTGATTTTTAAACAACTCTGCATATGTTGAAAATGTTTAGCAAACCTATTTTTTGTTGTTCCTAACACTATGTATAAAAATAAAACTATGCCTATCAGAACAAAATTCAAAATAATATTTAAAAATATTTTCCGGTATTTAGATTCTAATTATATTTTTCTTCCTTTTATCTTCGCGACCCCTATGAAACCCTCTCACGACCCCTCTAGTGGTTGCGGCCCCCAGGTTGAGAAACCCTGCTTTATGGGATTGGTGTCTAGTCACTACATGTGTGTGTGAACATGTTTCGGTATGTTATTAGTACCCATATCCTAGTATTATGTGTGGTATGTTTTGGATCCTTATCGTGCAAAAGTACAATGTCATTATTGGAACCCATTTTTGCAGTTCTTTGCGAAAGACTACTATATTAAAATATTGATATAATTCTTTTGGTTTATCATTCCTTCTATAAAACACAAATTCCCGACACCAATAGCACTCATTGACCGCCAAATAAGCATAAATTCTCCAGCATGTATCACTATGGAAGTAGAATTTTTGAGATCAACCTCTGTTCTCTTCATTCTTCGCACATTTCTTCTCCTATTTGACCCAAACAAGTTGTACTTAACTCTCGTCGATAAAAATAACTTTGTTTCAAATGTCAAAGGGCTTATTCAAGCCTTTCAGAGCGAATTCTAAACGCTTCTTGCGATTACTATTAATCGCCCAATTTTGTTTCTTGAGATACGGCAATTGTGTCACACTCTTTTCAATGCATCCCTCACTATAGCCAATGATACCTTTACTCGTCGTCTCTGCAGCTCATTTGCAATCTGAGGGGCACTAATCTTTGGATTAATTTTGATAGTGTGGATTATTGTGTTTTTGTATCTATTTGATAGTTCTTCTGGGCGGCCACTTCTACATTCATTTTTAATTGACTTCGTAATGATGAATGGATCTAATATGAACTGCACCATATTTTAGATATTTCATGAATCCTGATGATAATTTTTCTTTCATCCTTCGATGTTTCTTTCCCTTTCTGCCCCGTCTTACCTTTTTCTAAATGTTTGTGGTGAACGGAGACCGAGAAATAGGTTAATACTTTTGTCAGCAACCTTCTCAAGCACCAATGCCAGAGTAATCACACTAACCGTGCTTGGCAAGTATCTTTACTACGAACAAAGCTACGGTATACGAATACTTTGTAGACGGGAGTAAGACGTGAAATCAGCAAACTACACTGAATAGGTGGCGCAACTGGTGAATAAATGGTGCAAGATAGAGTGGACGTAAATGCACAGGGTTCATATATATGACATATATCTTCTCAACTTATTTTACTCGTTAAACAATCGTAAAAAGGCATTCATTATTAAAACAATAGTAACTGTACGAATTCTTTTTCGATGTCGCTATATTGATGAAAAGGAATTCCAAAAACCTTGTCTTATACTCGTACCATCAATAATGATTTTTCTTCCTTCTTAAAAAAAATGCCCTTCTCTAGAGGAATCAAACCTGCATAGATAATTAACTACAGTTGATCCACGAAAACTTGAACCTCGATAACTTGAATTCCTAGATAGATCGATTCTTTTACATTCCGTTGAACTGTTTAAAAATTACAACCTCTATAAGTCAAATTTTAAGAGTTTAATAGTTACATTTAAAGACCTCGGTAACACTAATTTTCGTATCAGTTATCCCCTAGGAGTCGAAAGTTTACCTCTGTAAGTCGGACTTGTCATTGTTGCTAATGTGTACTGTAATTTTGTTTTACTCATGTCTGGTATTTTATTTTTACTACTGATTTATTTTTAGGAACTTTCACAACTTCGATTTATAGAGGTTGAATGAATAAAACTTCAAGTTATAGAAGTTATATAGTCACTTTTCATGTGGAACGCAGAACTTTGGCATCTCAAATTTTTGTTGTGGCCTCCTTGATAACTTGAACCGTGATTACTCGAAAACTCGAATTTTTAAATATTCTCTTTAGCTTCGAGTTATCGAGGTCCCACTATACTAGTGATTTTCTATTTGTTTTCATTTCGAAACCTGCATTAAGATATTTTGTCATCATTGAAATACATGCACATGTATTTCCGATTTATCATACCAGAATCTCGTAATATAGTACGTTTGTATTTCCTTACATCGTATATGAACATAAAAGCGGAAGAAAAATGCAAATAAATTTATTCAACATTCGATGACGTATTTGTTCTAATTTACTACACTATAATATTCAAATTTGAAAACAAGAGATGCTGTGATTCCCCTTCGATATACGTAGTCTATAATATGACAGTGAAAACCACTTCTGGATTTTAAAAAAATGAAACAGAGATGAAAGAAAATTATTATTTATTCTTTTAAGTTTAAGGTAAGTTCATTATAAATGAGTCAGCAAATCAAGGAAGATAAATATAATTAATGTATGAAGTTAGAAGAGGAACTTCTCAGTGGAAATAATATGTCGTACTTTGTTAAAGGAGGTAAGTGGACTTTTCATTCTTATCATTATCAGAACTGTGCGCTCAAGAGCAAGAATGAACTCCTCGAACTCATTAACATCAAGGCTTATATGGAATAATTAATAATATTGAAAATGGTTATAAACTGAAATATGCCCAAGTGATGAACACAAAATAGTATATTAATGCATACTATTCCACGTGTTCGCTGCAATTCTAACGAATGTATCGTGACAGTGGTAAAACTGCAGGAACATTTGCTGGGCGAACCTGCCAAATACATTTTTTTGACCCTCTCAAATACCTTTACACAGAGGCGGATCTAAGTCGGAGCTGGGGGGCCTATACCCCCAGTTTTTTCAGTGACAAAAATAATTAAAGCTATTACTCATATATATATATATATATATATATATATATATATATATATATTACAAGTTTATAGTAAATTCATGATATACTATCATAGTCTGAGTTCTGGTCGCCCCCCCCCCAGTTTTTACCTTCTACATCCACCTCTGCGTTTACAGACTAAACTGTTCTTTGGAAGTGTTTTTAGTTACTAGTACTTGAAACCATATGTTCATTTTAATACATGTTGATACATGTATAATTGGTTTGGGTACAAAACCTCGCGGCCAGAACCTCGCGGCGACAACCTCGCGGACCAAAACCTCGCCTGGCCAAAACCTCGCCTCCCAAAACCTCGCGGCCCAAAATCTCGCCAGGCCGAAACCTCGCCTGGCCAAAACCTCGCCGCCCAAAACCTCGCGGGACAAAATCTCGCCGGGCCAAAACCCCGCCTGGCCAAAACCTCGCCGCCCAAAACGTCGCGGGCCAAAATCTCGCGGGGCCAAAACCTCGCCACCCAAAACCTCGCGGGCCAAAATATCGCCATACCCAAAATCTCGCCTGACCAAAATGTAAATGTTCCAACAGATGATAAGGATGACGGTATGAAAGACGCTGTTTCAGAAGAAGTATCACGGGTATTTGACCAAGTCCCGTGATACCATATGAAAATTCTATTTCTGTATTAGAGGATTTCAATGTGAAGGTAGGACGACAGGGTGTTTTTAAACTGGTTATAGGGAAAGACAGTCTGCATAAGGAAAGTAATGACAACTAACGAGGTTAGTTTCGTGAACTTTGGAACATCCAAAAACTTAAAATTTTAACAAACATCTAATAATATTTATGAAAATATGAAATAGTATATGAGTTTTTACGACGTCCCTTGATTATGTCCTATAGGTTAAAGGAGACGTAGATGACCAGGATGAAGGAAATGATCGAATAATGAAAGTGGGAGGAAACGGGAATAACCCGAGAAAGCCCACGCACACGATGTTTTGTATCTTCTTCTTCTTCTTCTTCTTATTATTATTATTATTATTATTATTATTATTATTATTATTATTATTATTATTATTATTATTATTATTGTTATTATTATTATTATTGTTATTTGTAATGTGGAATTGCATATTAAGAAAGATATTGGGTAAATATTAAAGAAAAGTTTCATTCGCGGCGAGGTTTTGGCCCGACGAGATTTTGGGTGGCGAGGTTTTGGCACGGCGAGATTTTGGGCGGGGAGGTTTTGGCCACGCGAGGTTTTGGCCCGGCGAGATTTTGGCCCGCGAGGTTTGGGCCGGCGAGATTTTGGGCGGCGATGTTTCGGCCGCGAGATTTTGTCCGTATCCCGTATAATTACCATATTTTAAATTAGCTGCCCAGCTTTGCTATATAGTCACATGGTCATAAGGTGGTACATTTTAGTTTGACTAAGTTAAATGAAAGGAGCTACAACCAATGCTCAATTATTCTGTATATTTAAGCTCTCAGGTTTTGTTAACCTTCCTGAGCCTGACTCAACCGTGTCCGTACAATCAAAACTGATACAATTTGGGCGAACTGGGATATTTGGTCACTCTATAAGAATATTAGTTGCAGTTTATCTTCCCTTTTTACCACGGAGGCTATATGAATCATGGATCTACAGTTTAAGGTGAAATCCAAACCACCGACCGTAATAGTTTAATAAGAGTTGCCAACCTCAAAGAACAAAATTACCGATTTTCTTCTTTAAAATTATCGTATATTCGTTATACACGCGATAATACGTCTAATACACCTAATAATAGCAATAATATATACTAAACTTATCTCGTAATCTTTAGTTTCGAACTCCAAATCAGTGTCAATGTCGTCACCATTTTGAAAATCCGCGTTAACTATTCTGAACAACAACAATATTTCTACCTCTTCGTAAACGTAATTGAAATTAAATGGATGAAGGTTTGCTATTTGCCAGTTCTCAAATCATTTGATTTATTTAAGCGGAAATAATTGTTTAAAACCTTAGTGTGTATGTTTTATAATTATTTAATGCACATCTACAATTTAGTTTCACATTCGAAAACTGAAAAAAAAACAAGAAAAACAAAAAGTACGTTCTAAAATTATAGTATATTCACCTATTATCGCAGCGAGGGCATTATCGTATATAGCATTTAAGGTTTAAATTATCGTATATCACGATAAAATATAGTATGGTTGGCAAGCCTGCATTTCTCTCCCATCGGAAATTGAACCCAGGACCCTATGCCTTAAAGACTCATACGCACTACGTCAATAGACAGTACATGTAAGAGTACCTATAATTGATGTTATTCATATTTGCATTCCTATTTTCACACCTTGGATCATTACAAGTGGAAATTTAGCATTTGAAGTAATACAGAACAATTTAAAATATAATTCCTTGCATATATTTATGAAAAGTGTATTATCTATAATATTTAGAAATGAAAATCGAAATTTAAAGATCAATTTGACTCCATTTTTACTCCCTTGTTTGCACTTTGTAACAACACAATAGTAATATATTATTCTCAATGCAATAAAAGATCGGTCGGTTTGATACCCAACTGACTTGACAACACTGCTGTCACCTGTGTAGTATCAAAAGAAACATGAAACCACTATCATTATCATTGTGCTGTCTTGGCTTGCAGTTGCCGAAGTGTATTTTTGCTAGTGCAATGCCACCGAAAGTGAACTGTTATTAGGAAGGTTATATTATAGAAACATTTTTCGTACAACTGCATACTGGAACAGTATCGGGGGAATTTTTAACCATCTAAGTGACCACATCTCAATACATCGTGATCAAGCAATACAAATGAAGCGCATGCAGCAACATTCACTAACATAAAGGATTCATTCGAAATTATCAGCGAAAATGTCACCTGAGGTGCATTAGCTGGATTAGCTCCTAGGCTCAGTAGGCTGTACCTTACGGGGAGAGGACATTCAGCCTAAGAGCACCATATTTGGCTCACTATCCCGCCTTAGATTTTACAGAACAAATTAATTATTGCATTAGAAATTTCCCACATCAGCTTTTCTGGATTCTGCTAATGACTCACCATGTGTATGAGGAGGGCGACAGAAAATGCGTGTTCGGGAGATGCAGAGATCAATCTTCTATGGGATGTATGTATTACAATTCACAAAATGGACATCGTCTACGTTCACGATATGTTACAAACAAACCATCAACTTGCACCATGAACACCAAATGAAAAATGACGCGCTTCAGTGATCACAAACGATCGCACTATCAAGATCTAAATCAACCTCCTTGAGAGTTACAAACCGTTCAGGAAGTTCCGCTTGGTATCCACTCTTACAGAATGCGTATAGAATCATATTGCTGTAACGTGTGCCATCACATTCCATAAGCTCTCATCCCACCGAGTAAGAGTTGCTAAATGCGAAGTATATTTTACATAAAAGTATTGAAAAATAAGTCAATGCGTCAATGTAGGTATGAGGGGAAAGCGTGTATTGATATACAAGCTTTTCCTCATATCTATTCCCTCTATCAATACAAGACCTGGCACACACATTTCTTATCCCCTACAGTACTTTTCTAGATACACTTAGATTGTATACTTTTACCCGGGTTCATTCCAGAGGGGTCCAAAGTTGATGGAAGGGATTTCTGGAGGAAATTTTCCCGACATTCTCCCAATTTTCCCTATTCAAGTAAGTTATGCGTCCCAATACATAGCATATCTGTAAAGCTTGTTTCATGTTGAAGAGAATGAACTATAAACCAAGACTTTCCGATGAACAGTATTGATGCAATAGTTATTTCACTGCGAGTCTATGATTTTCTTTATATTAACACGGTTAATGGGCACCACGGACTTATTCCGTTGTCCATGGCACCTAATTGTGCATAAACATATCTTTGTTATGTTTACCGAATGGACTAGGTTTGATTCGGATGTCCGGACGACACGTTCATGTCCGTTCCTTGTGAGAAACCTATCCTCAAGGGCGCCGATCCTGGGGGGCCCGGGCCCCCCAAAGCTCATGAAATGAAATGAAATGAAATCTTTGTTTTACGTCCCACGGTTATGCAGGTTAGGCTAAAGGAGACGGTGATGATGAGTAATGCATGAAATGGTGGAATGAAGAAAGTGGGAGGAAACGGGAGAACCCCGAGGAAATCCACGCACACGGTGTTTGTCCACCTCAAAGTTCACTTGGCGGGGGCTGGGATCGAACCCAGGACCCCAAGCACCAGAGGTGAACGCTCTACCACTGAGCCCCCCCCCAAAGCTCATGTGGGCCCCCTATTGTATTTATGAATATACATTATTTGGCATAATTTGAATGCAATTTGTCTTAAAATCCTCCTATATATACCTTCTGCATCTGAATGCCCCCCCCCCCCGATTTACAGAGAAATCGGTGCCCTTGCCCATCCTACGTCTAGATTGTAACATCTGAAAAAACTACTATGCTTACAAACGAAGAACAGAAAACCAGATGTCCTGCTGCTGGTAATTCAGTTTAGTCAGAATGGGGTCAGCTACAGGACAGCTATAGAAATTGTTTTGCCTTGCACTGGAGCGGTTAGAGCGAGTATTTAAAGGTCATAAGTGTTTTTCTCTAAATGATCATATTAGAGGTCAGGATTGACAGGTAAGTTTCTAAATTACACGTACATTTATAGATACGCATTAGTAGATACGTATACTTTATTATATAAGCAGAGTCGAATTTTGGTTTGTAATATCACGATATTAACAACAATGAGAGTACGGCAGTTCAGTGGTTTGCCAGTGTGGAATAGCCGAGCGTTCTGAGGCGTTACTTAGGCTGAAGATTATGAGGTGAAACCCAGTCGAATACTTCTGGTGAGCTTGGGCGTTTTTAAGCTGTCATGTAAGATTCTGTGCTTGTGTTATTATAGCAATCAATTTTAAGTAGAAAAGTGAATAAGATTAATTAGCAACAGGCTTCCTCAATCCATTTCATATCATTACCATCCTTTTGTCAGCGAGACCCGTAAGTAACTAAAGCTACTTTTATTATTGCTGGTTATCGCTTACAGTTGTAATTATGTGTAAGCCTTAATAGAAACAGGAATAACAGTTTGTCAATACTTATAATGATGGAAATAAAAATATGTTTATCAAACTAAGATATTCGAAATAATCTTTTAAAATATGTATTTTCCGTTACTAGATTCTAATTATGTTTATCTTTTTTAATTCGTTTTGCGACTCCATTTATTTCTCTTGTGACCCGCTGGTTGACAAACAAAAAGTTAGATGTGTATAGGAACAAATGTCCCTTCCGGTTGAGGAAAATTTTAGGGGGAAAAGTGGTACAGCTATTACTGTACCTCTGGAGACAAAGGTCCATAGTACGATTACAAAGCATGTAACTTTATGATTGATAAAGTTATTTTTTTTTTTTTTAAAAAAAAAAAAGGTTGTGCCGTTTCCTCCCTAGTTCTAATTCCATCAACTCAATTCATATTCATTCACTTTCATTAATTGTCCGTCTGCTTTAGCCAAAAAGGCATAACCACAGTACATACATAGAACTGACAAAATTCACTTTTCATTTACTATTGACGAAATAGTTAGGTAGGTTTGTTTTGTTCTGGTTTGCAAGTTTTATATGTTTAACATGATTTTCAGTACCATTTAGTTTATTAAAAAATATTTTTCATGTTTATTGTTCTTAATTTTCATTCATGAATAAATTCAATTTAAACCCACTGTAAAAACATACCTCGAACAACGCGATTAAGCATAGCACTGACATTTCTTTGAAAACAATTATTACTGGTCTTGTGACTGGCCCATATGTGTTTGGTACATGAGATGTTGAGTTTGAACCTCGGTGAGAGATAGGGTTACTATCTGCTCCGATTTTGTCGGACAGATCCGATTTTGGAACAAATATCCCACTTCACGATGTAGCTCTATCGGGACTTTAAAATATTCGGATTTTCATCATTATTGATGAAGTTGGTGACTATTATTATCATTACTGGAATTTAGTTTTCACAGTATTATATAGAGGCCTTAAAAATAAAAGGAAATCTCACAACAGTGTCAGATAAACATTCAGGTAGCAGTCTATCCGACAATAGAAAGTCAGTTTTAGTACACATGGGAAAGAAAGTGTTTGGCAATTGACAAATTTTCTTTTGTCAATAACTCGGGAACAAATGAATTAATTTGGATCTTTTTGTTGCTATCCTTAGAATAGTTATAACTTGATAACTTGCTAAAATCGATACTCTAATAGGTTACTTTTTGTTATTAGGAAAAGAAATTTTGCCAACTGAAGAATACTTTCTTTCGTGACTGTACATAGGCTACATCCTACTTAAACTAACCATTTTTTTTTTAAATATTAAATCCCAAATAGCACAAGTACGTCCACGAAATGTCCGAGACTGAGCCCGCAACGGACGACGGGACATCCCGGAATTATCCGAATGTGCTCCGGGACATCCACAGGATTTCCGCGGGAGATCCAGATGTCCGCTAATATCCCGGGATACGGGATATTCAACGGGACCACGAAGGGATGTCTATTGGTTTTTCCTCGGACCTCCTGTTCCATCTGGGACGTCCCGTGGACATTCTACATGGGAATCCTTCAGGACGTCCATGGGATGTCTTCTCATTGTCCCGATAATCCCGGGAACCGACTGGGAAGATTGGGATCAACATGGGACATTCCAGGGACGTAGTGTGCTATGTGGGATGATACAAAACCTATATAGTTATCGCATATCCTTTCTTCAATTAGACAAATTAGGAGTTGTGCCCAAGGGTTTGGCCACCTGCATCGTTACAACAGTTTCAAATCTGCAAACTGCCTGCATATACTGCCAACAGCTGTTGGTATGTCAAGCTCCACTGCAGTGGCACCTGTTAGCGGCTACTTACAATTAGAAATCAATGTTAACAAACAGACTGAAAAATGAAATCCTTTACTTTAATGCCCCACGATTATGCCCTTTATGCTAAGGGAGACGGGTGATTAAGGAATGAGTGATGATTGATGATGGAATAATTGGTGGAAGAAGAATGTGGGATTAAACGGGAGCACCCCGAGGAAAACCCACTGACACGATGTTGTCCACGACAAACTTACTTGGCCAGGAATCGAATCAGGGACCTTAGCACCAGAAGTCATCGCTATACCACTAAGCTACCGTGCCCTCCGTGCTCTTTTCTAGAAAGATGCGGAAAAGGACCATAGTACAATTATGCTCTCCGTCTGCGTTAAGTAAATAGAAGAATGGAAATGATATTGTCCATTTGAAAATGGACCTCTTCATTTGGTTAACAGGTAGCTCATTTCTTTTACATTATGAAAATGCATCTAGTAACTGGTTATATCTTGTCTTTCGAAGAGCTGCAAACTCTATTGTTTGATTGAAAATAAAGCTATGGAGATATAAGTGTGATAATCCTATTTTATAGCATAAAAGATAAGCATGTCAGTGCGTGACGCTAAGTATTTTCCTCAAAATCGATAAACGCAAAGTCGAAACCTCCTCGGAAAACGCGTTTTTAAATTATCGTATTATAAAAAAAAATGGAGCACTAAATATGAGAATTGTTCTCTTGAAAGCACTAATTTGATTATTTGTTTGATGTTTCATAATTTAAGTTTCCGATTTGATAAATAATTAAATTGTAGAAATTGTTGCTCCTTCAAAAGGCGATTACCGAGTTTGTAAGAAAAATAAAATAAAATAAATAAAATCATCAATTCCTAATAGTAAACAGTCATTTCGAAGGATATAGCTTGCCTGCTTGATGCCAATAGATGTCGCTAGCGTACAGGCAATTTCCCGATTTAAAACTGTCCCAAGTAACAAGAAAGCTTTCGGCCAGTTGGCACGTGCTTGACTTTTGGTTTTCTAGGCTTGCACTTGAAACGCATGCTTTCATACAATCTGCCTTTTCTTGTACTTGTAAGTGATGCTATAATATCTGCCTTTTCTTGTACTTGTAAGTAAGCGTCATAATATCACTGGCCGTTGATTGGCTATTGACTTGATTTGACTTGTAAAACCCTTGCGTCAAGCTTGAATGGAGCACTGAATGCAAGGTTGGACCCATGTAACTTCGTTACTGGAATCTACCTTGCAGCATGCTTGCACGTTTTCCAATCAAGCTGGATGCAAGCTTGACCGACTTGGAATTCATGTTTACAGCAAGCAGTTTGAAAGTTGTCTCTACTACTAGGGGCTGTGATGATTTGAATGTAACTTAAAGACAGTGTTATTTCTACTTAATTGTTTCAAAATAGGACAAAGGATCTAACCGTATATAAATATGAACATTAATATTTGTATATGTTTACAGTAATACGAGTTGTGATGATTTAATTGCACCTTAAACTGTATTATTTGAATTTAAATTATTTAAAAATGAATGGTGATGATGCTGAATATGAACATACTTTGCTGTTTATAGGAAAAGTGCCGTAACTATGTTTAGGTTTGAGCATTAATATTTGTGAAACCGCATGTTGGTTGCTGGGCAAATAATTAGGTTTTAATTAAACATAATTTGAACGTACAATATGGAGCGAACAGAATAATTGGACGTAGCAACTAGTACAGGCACGCACCCAGACATTTCTGTCGGAAGGGTTCTAGAGTTTTTGGGGCTGTCCAAAGTTACAGGACACTATGTGTCCGTAGTATTGAACCAATGTTATTCTTCACCCGGAAAGACGATAATTATTGCTAATACTCCTAGTTGCATTCGCAACAAGAAATATAGAATTAGAATGACTTTTATGAGAAAAGAAAGAGTACAGATGAATTATAAGATCAAATCTTTATGTTACTTCAATCATTCTGTGCCAAACAAGCATAGTTTTGTTAAGAAAATGTACAAATATATGTTGAGTTACGAAGTTTTGGGAAGGGCCCGCCCGAACCCAATGGACTTCTTGGGTGGGTGCGACCGTGCACTAGTAGAAATAATATGGGTATATACAGATAGTTAAAGAAGGAAAATGCCAAGATGGAGGAAAAATAATTAGATGTAAATACGTTGTAAGTTAGACAAAAGGTAACAGCAACATTGTTCTCACGTCAGAAGGCTTATTATTATTATTAAAACGCCGAAGATAGTGTGAGATCTTCATTAATTTCTAGCAATAAATTAACGCTTTCAGTTCTAAGCCCGAACAGGACTCATAATACCTTTTTAATGCAAACGGACGAAAACCGAGTTCAGCTCGGGTATTATTTGTGATTCTCTAGATATCTTCAATGGGTGCCGGTAGTGTGAAAAATGTTCTATTGCTCGCACATAAAAATTAATATCCTTTACTTGATCTACTGATGAAATTTTGTCGATTTTGTATGCTAAAAGCTATTGTCAAATTTATTGTTTGCGGTACTTCGCTGACTTAGATATAAATATTTTGTGCTAAGATTGTTTTACTATTTTTTTGCTTTAAATTTCTGTAGTAATACATGCAGGGCATATAAACAGATGAAGACCAAATAATTAACATTACAGACATTTTACCCAATAATAACTATAATCAGCACGTTTTGCACTTTTTCCAAAGAGCATTTGCTTTAACTGATAATAAAGCAATTTTACCCAATTATACCAATTAGGAAGCTGAAAATCGAGAAACATGGGACAAACATTTCTAGAACAAACTGAAAGTTAAGAAGAAAAGGAAAAATTACTTTCATTAGTCCCAGGAGCTGCCAAAAGACAGAATATTTAATATTAATATAATAATAATAAACGTGTTCATGTCAAGTCAGAAAGTTTAAAGATCTATTTTGTCTTTTAATTTATACAGTCATTTTTATTGTACTACCGATACTTGATATTCATTACCTTGCAATTTTGATGATCAGAAATCTACATTTTTCAGTGTGAAAATATAAATATATATGGTTATAATTAAAAGTTAGTTCTAGGAGTTATTTGTAAAAATTATCATAAAATACATTTTATACTATAATTTACTCATAATTAAAAGTTTTGTAACTATTCAGTTTTTTTAAGTTAAGAAAGTAACTAAACTATTTATAAAATAAGCGAAACAGTCTGGATCAATAGTTTCTGTCTAGCCAGGTCTTGTGGCGAGACCTCTTTTGGAAACTTCTTGAAAAATACTCCCAAGTGTATAAGCGGAAAATAGTACTCTCATGTCCAAGGACCAGTGACGGACGATACCTTTTGCCGTCCTCTGGACTCGAGTTGCGGTCTGTGGTATCTAAATTTATAGCTCACTTGGGTATAACTTTGACGCAGTACATTTTAAATTACGGTATAGACTTTACCATACACTTGACCAAATAATTCACGAATATAGTTTTAAATCTAGTTATGGGTATGATTCTCCAATATGCATAACTGTACATGCAAGTATAGAGATAAGACGTTGTAATTTATAAGAACTTGTGCTTGAAACTTTGCTTTTTAAACAATTCAGTTGGAAATCGTCAGAAAACCTAATTGTAGTCTTACTACACGTAATTATGTTACGCAACCTAGAACATGCTTCCTTTCAAACTTATTGAAGCTGGCGTAGCAAGTTTTTACCATTCAAGTTGATCGGATTTGTGTATCTCTCTTGTTCTATCCTATCTCTATTCTATTCCTATTCTATTCCTGTTCTATCCTGTCCTATCTTATTTTAATAAAACTTTGTGCGTACCTACCTCTAACTTTTCAGTAAGCCCTATTGATTAGGTTCTAAACTATTAAGAATAAAAAGAGGGGAGTAAAAGGGTGTGAAATTACTCCATATCGCAAATTTGAATATATGCGTACAAAAACATTTTGCAGTGTCAACTTCATAGAAACTATTCGATTTTAACAAAACATAGTGTATAGTTTATTTAAAACATTCCGATGGTCATCACAGCTTGGGATTAAAAATTGTCTGGAATAAAATCGCGAATTTATCTCACCTAATTTTAAGATATCATCCATAATAATTTTCTCACAAATTATGTTTGATTTTGATTAAGTATATCACGTATATATATTCTGTTTGAGGTTTCCTTATCATTCACTCTGGATGGAAATAAAACTAGTAAATAATAAGATGGTGGACTTTATAAAATTATTCTTGGCAGTAAAGTTTTCTGAGAATTTCCACCTTCTCTACTGTTTGGAGTTGAAATGAACCAAATTTGAGCGAGTGAATCATTTCCCTCTTCCTCCCCCCAATATGATTTTAAATAAAATAATATATTCCGTAAAACCTCTATAAACATACTCCGATTTTTATAAAACATAGTGCGTTTTTTTTCTTTTTTACAGATTTATTCGTATAGTTTATAGGGTTGAAATTAGTGACACGAAAGAGAGGATCACTAACTTCTACAATGCACACTATTATTATATTGACCTTTAGTGTCCCTTTTCAGTACCGGTGCTGTATGAGACGTGGACCTATAATTTAAAGTAGAATTCAAACTACCAAATGCTCCCCAACCGGAAATGGAACGGGGAAGCACGGGTTTCAATGACACTAGTAATAGCCACTAGGCTAGGGGGCACCAGGAGGGTTACTTTCTTGTATGTTGTAGCAAGAAATAGTCTGAAGATAAAATCTTCCATGTTAATAACTGCATTTTACCAGTAGTGTAAAATACAGTACATTTTACGAAAATGTGTAAAGCCAAGTATATCAAATTATTATCGCTCATAATGTTGTATTAATGTGTGTCATCTTTGAACACAATACTGATGTAATGTTTGGAAGAGTTGTTCTGAATATTCTGTCAAACACGACTTGCATTGTCCAAATTTTGCCCACAAAGTTTTATTCAGGGAAGCAAACAATTGACAGTCTTAATGGGGTCATCTTCAATGGGATGTTCGGCTCTCTTACACTGGAGACTTTTGTAAGCTACTTCAAAAACTTATCAGTCCATCAAGTACTGTTGATTGTAACTTCCTATTCATGAAATTATACGTAGTGAGTAATTTAAGAATATACTGTATATAATTAATATATATTCGCTACCACTATGATGGGATAACAAGTGGATTATATCTTTTCGTTCCTAGTGAAGAACTGCAGTGCCACTCCATTGCGATAAATTTCGTTTTAGTGTCATAAAGGAATACTCACGTTTCCTTACCATTAGACAGGAAAATATACCCCCGCCCACCCTCACATCAAGACACTCTGACAAACGTCATTGTTTGTTGTGATGTTAATCCGGTATGTGTCTCAGACTTTTAGGTAGCCTGGGTCATAAATTATTGTTTCTATTTACTATCATTAACATTGTCACACATAGGTCCTGGATCATTACTTTAACTTCAGCTTGAATAAAATTCTTCATCCTTTGTTTGTTCGCTTTTGTTTCTGCTGTCATGGTGTAAGGGAATTAAGAAAAAATGAAATCTTTGAGTTTTACGTTCCACGGTTATTCCGGCTAGGCTAAAAGAGACGGTGACGATGAGAAATGAATGAAATAGTGGAATGAAGAAAGTGGGAAGAAACGAGTGAACCCCGAGAAAATCCACGCATACGGTGTTTGTCCACCACAAAGTTTACTTGGCACGAGCTGAGACCAAAATCAGGTATAAGGGAATTAAGATTCCTCTATTGAAACTTAAGATAATTTAGTTGTACGTGTTAATATGAACGAAGTTGAAAATCTTGTTCGTATCTCAATATACTATATTTGAAAAAAGAAAGAAAAAGAAAAAAACTAAGATGCATTTTTCTGTGCAAATATTCTTGTAAAGAAGTGTTTTTTCGTTCTACAGTGTGAAACTACGATAGACTTTCAAATTATGCGAATTCAATATTCAAACTTGAAGTAGTACAAGGGGGGCGCGGTGGCTCAGTGGTAGAGCGTTCACCTCTGGTGCTTGGGGTCCCGGGTTCGATCCCAGCCCCCGCCAAGTGAACTTTGTGGTGGACAAACACCGTGCTCGTGGGTTTTCTCGGGGTTCTCTCGTTTCCTCCCACTTTCTTCATTCCACCATTTCACTCATCTCTCATCATCACCGTCTCCTTTAGCCTAACCGGCATAACCGTGGGACGTAAAACTTAAAGATTTCATTTCATTTTCATGAAGTAGTACATCTGTAACCAGGGGTAAAAGTGAGGGGGACGAGGGGACGCCGTTCTCCCACGTCCCAAAATATCTATGCCGTTGCTCCTCTTCCTAAAAAAAAATTACAATGGATAAACATAGGCACGGGGATGGCTCATGCGTCCGCCTACCTTTTCAGCTCCACTTTTATCTCTATCTATAACTACTGGTTGCAACTGACAAATACGATCAAAGATACAACATTTTACTTCGACGTTGAATCCATATAAACAGCCATTACCCGCTATCTTTTACTATTTTACCCCTTTGGAAATCAATATTGAAATCACAAGTATCTGTAGAATTGAACTACTACCTGTTTCTGTAGAGTGTTGCAAATGATTCCTTTGTGATGCTGAATCAACTGCACAAAAACCGCATATCGTTATCTATTACCGTTTTGGCTCCATAGCAATCAGCTTTGAAACTGAAAATGGTTAATTTCTACCACTTCTGATTTGAATAGAGAATAGATTGAATCTATTCTTGGAACGCTGAACCAATTTTTTTTTTTTTTTTAAACTCGAAATATTTTACAGTTTTTGCTCTGGTACATGTCGAAAGATTGATGAACGAATATAGCCATTCTATAAGACATCCAATACTTATGCATAGAATAGTTTGGAAATCTAATAACATAATTCAAAATATTTTAGAGCAAAGACACCTGGAATTATTAACATAAATTATCAAGTCAAAGTTATAATTTGCGCATCCTACTTTTCTGCCACGAATAGTATGGTACAGATTGAGAATACGGATCATAACTTTTACGAGAAATCACAGGTAAAATCTATTAATTCATAAAGAAATCGTAAGGATTAAGGAATTTGTGTAAGCGCCAAATATGTAAGCCATCTTTCAACATAAAAACAGTGTTAAATAGTGAGTATTATTACTATGCACATAATGAAAAATTAGTTTGTAATGACTGCTTAGTAAAGATTAGTGTGTGTTTTTCGTACTTACATACCTTGATTTACACGCATACTCACCATTGCTAACGCCGGTAAATCGTCTTTTATCAGAGATAGGTTTGGAGGCACATTATAAATCTGCATACAGCTGTTGCGGAGACGCTAAGAAAATAAGAGTATATAAGGCATTAGGATTCCATTTCTGCCAAGAAACCTACTGCTTAAGCACAGATATTGTATCAATATGACATATTATACTCAATCTACACTGATATTATGTAGTATTCATAATTAAAGACAAAGGAAGGAAGATTTTGGAAATATACAAATAATAAAATTTCCTTGAAGACAAAAAGGACGATTGTCAGTCAAAGTGGATTTCGAAATGATATCCTGTTTAATATACAGGGTGTTAATGAACTATACCGACAAACTGTAAGAGGTGATTCCTCACATCAAAATAACAGAAAAAGTTCATATGGTCCTGTGGCGAAAAGTGCATAGTTTCAAAGCAAGGCTGTCCAAAATTGCGAAAAAGCTAAATTTTAACAGGTCCTATTTCGAATTCCAGAAACTAGGGATAGTGATCCTTATCAGCGTAAAGAAAGTCACGCATACACAATCCAAAAATGCATATATCATCCATTTTCAATAGGCGTACTGAGTATTCCCTACATTGTGTAATTCTCAGATATGCTCTCAATAAAGTTTTCAGATATATCCTAATTTCAAGGAGGGTCCAAAGTAGGCAGGATTTAAGCATTAACAACAATGAACACCCAATGCTTCGGAGGGAAATCCGAAGTGCCAGAAAAAGGCAGCGCCATGTTATTTTGTGTTCGGAATAACGTGTGCTGCGATGTATTTCGTCACGGTAAATTTCACGTTTTCTTCACCAATAAGCGTGAAAGAAAACATTGCAGTATGTGTTTTCCCGAGTACGAGAGACCGTCCTGCTATTCCTTAACATTTCCGACATTTCGCCAAAGGTTTCCGTGTTCACTGCTGTCAAGGCTTATCGTTTGCGTACTTTGGACCAATCCTAAAGTTAGAGCAGATCTGAAAATTCGGTTGACGGCATGGCTAGGAATTACTTCCTGCAGGGAATACTCTGTACACCTATTGAACATTGATGAAATATGCATTTTTGGATTGCGTATGCGTGACTCTCTTTACATTGGTAAGGACCACTATAGATAGTTTCTCGAATTCGAACTAGAGCCTGTTAAAATTTGGCTATTTCTCGATTTCGGACAGCCCTAGCTCTGAAACTATGCATTTTTCCCCACAGGTCGATATGAACTTTATTATTTCGATATAAGGCATCACCTCTTACAGTTTGTCGGTATAGTTTAGTAATACCCTGTATATGTATATATCGTTCAACAAGCAATAGCAGGAGTAGTAATTTAACCACGTGAAGGAGTTTGGTTTATATGGCGTATTATTTTCTCTATTAAAATTGAAGCCGGAAATGGTGCTAATTTCTACCTCTTCAATTTCTACTTAGGGATTTAAAAATACAGACTAAATATACTCTTGGGACGCTGGTTGTTTTGCAGGATACAGCTTCTTGTTGTCTATTATTGTTTTTCCTCTATGCTGATCAAAGTTAAAGCCGGAAATGGTTAGAATAGAGCAATAAGATACAAGATGGTGGCTAGTGTTTGAACGCTAAATCGATTTGAAGAAACCTTTATTTCGTAAACTCTATAACCTTCGCGTTTCCCTCGTTCCCAGTCACTGCTCATAAGTGTTTTTTTTTTTTTTGTATTATTTTTTCATCGATTTTAGAAGCAGCACTGACCCTCTGCGACATTAATGTTTAGTTCAGAAAGTGACCAGTCCTCCTCTTATACGCTCGTAGATGTAGGTCACTCCTGAGCACACGAGACATGGAATTTCTGCTGATGTTCATCTCAGCAGCCATCACACTTTGTGTTCGAACAGGATTTCTTCGAATTCTTCCCGACCTTGTGTAGTGCAATTACTGCTACACGATTTTCGTAATCGCCCCACTCCATCAGAACTCAGTACAATATCAACGTATGTCATGAATAGAGACACGATTTTTTGGTAACAAGCGAAAACGCGAAATGTATCAGTTTTATGCGCAAACGTTGTGTACCTAAAATATATACTTTTTCACCACTTGTTAGGACATATAACGCTCGCGATTAAACGCGAAATTCTGTCGAATTAGCGAAATTTGCAACAAGTCCCGATATTCCACGAAATTTACTCAAAAGTGACAATTTTTCAACGCAATGTGATGAAAATTCTCATTTTTGAGGAAACAGACCACCATGAATTTTTGAAATTTTACATGCGAGCTCCAAACGGTATCTACAGGTGAAGTGGATAGTGTGGAAAGAGTGTTGAGCGATATGTTAAATGAGCATTCAGAAATCGCTAAAAAGTGTCTCCAACTAATGTACACTCCTATCCAAAATTATTGTCGCATGTCTATAAATATGTTGTTGTAGGAATATAATTTGATAACGAATTCGCCCGATATTTCTTATAATGTTAGTATGTGTATAATCGGCAAAGACATGTATGTGACACATTTCATGCCAAAGGAACAGTAAATAAGAACAATAAAACGGAAATAAAACTTTCTTGTCCATTTAGCAACATTTTGTTTCACTCACTAATTATCGTTTTTATAATTCTTTCCCTATGAAATTTACCACAAATATTCATTTCACGATTATACACATAGTATCAGTATTAAAAGTATACTACAAAAGCATTATCAAATTATGTCTTACAAGAAAACAGTTATAGATATGCGACAATCATTTTGGACATGAGTGTATGATCTGTCAGGAAAGTAAATGTACACCTATTTTTCGAGTCTGGCATTCCTGCGCTCCATCCGTGGAGAGTATGAGAATTAAATCAATCAAATGTTTACTGAGGGGCAAAAAGAAAAGCTTAATCTGAATAAGACATTGCAGAGGGACACAAGCTGTGAATACGAATAGTGCATTGTGTAAATAAAGGACGACACCGAAAGAGAAAGCCAGAAACAGCTGTTAAACTTACAAAAAAAGAGTAAAAATTGTCGAAGTGGGAACATAAAACACAAATACAACAAATACGCCGACAACTAAACGATCACCATGCCATGATCTTGGTGTAGTGATTAAGGTGCTGGCTTACAAATGCAAAGGACGTAAGTTCGAATCGTCGGCAAGGACATTTTTAAAAATTTTTGTTAATAATACATACAACTCATGAGAGATGGTAAAAGAAGTCGTATTTAGTTTTTCGTAGCAATTATTATTGGTAATGTTTAGTACTGATAATACTTTTTGTCTTTGCGTATTGCTTTTATTCTTTTCTTCATTTCGAAAGAGAAGAATATCCGAACAAATGCCACCAAAATTCCTCATATTTTGAATGTAAACGCCATTTGCAATTAGTAAAGAATAAAAATTGAACGTTCCGAAGAAGCTGCAAAAAGTAAAAGGAAAAAACATGGAAGTCGACCATACTCATGGTTACTAAAAATACAATTTCTACATGCCTTACACCTCCCGACCACGTTTCTACGTTAGCAAGTAAGAGGCTTGTGTTTAGGTTAGGCTGGTTTATACGTTTTGCAAAGGGGCCCGGTTTAGCTCTGACGCACCACAGGTGCGAGAAGGGAGAAAAACACTTTTTCTCTCTCCCTCTGTGTGTCTATTTATCTATCTATTTGTATATATATAACGCTATTTGTGAATGCCATAACCACCCTAATTTTCAGCGGATTGAGACGAAACTTGGCACAAACATTAATTGTTGAAATATCTTGATGAGTTCGTTAACCAGAATAATCAGATGAAAATGTTCAAAATGGTGGCCCTTCAAACTCTTAAAAAGTTCCAAGGGAACCAAATTTCGCCCATAAATAGGTATTCAGAAAGTTTGAATAAATTTTCCTCTTTTACTGAAATATTTATGTGCAGAAACTTATTGAAATATTGGACCCGATTAATCGCCTAAAGAAGGTTCACGCCCTTTCGCTACGGTCAGTTTTTTTTTTTTTTTTTTGCAGGAGGGGGTTATTTTCCTATCGGAACAAGATGATTGTTAGTGATGATATGAAATTACACATTGAAGGTGAAGTAACTTGTGAAACGTGTTATTTGAAAGGATAATATAATAAATGTGCATTCCTCTAACACAGAGAACTGTAAATCATGTATTTCGAGTTCGGGAGCCTGAATGGCGAGGAGTGTTATTTGATTTGCTTTTTAGTAACACATTGCATTGCAAATAAAGGTAGGCAACATTAGTGGTAAGTAAAATAATAATAATAATAATAATAATAATAATAATAATAATAATAATAATAATAATAGGTGTTGTTTGTGGCTAGGTAATATCTTAATCAATTCTTCTTCAAACGTAATGATTGTAACGCCATATCTCCCTTACAAACAAAATATTAGCAATTTATATCGAGAGAACGAGAAACTGTAGAGCGATGGGAGCAACGTTGGACAGTATGCACTCATAGTACTCAGAAAAGTAAGCGATTTCAATGCAAAATGAACGAAGAGTCATTGTCATGGGTACTCATGGGGCCATGGCAGAGCCCTCTTTAAACAAAGTGTCAATAACTTATATTGAGAGGTGATAGTGGGATGGGACCAACTTTGGACACCGTGGACCCATAAAGCGCATCGAAAAAAATAGGGGGGGGGGCGCTAGCCAGTCTTACTTATTTCCACATAATAATATAAAATTATGTTGTCGAAATACACACACGAGTTAGCTACTAATATTTCATATTATTATTTTTATTATTATCGACAGCGTCTTTTCATTACGTGTGCGTGTTTGACATGAAGCCAAAGAGAAGATCCATCATTCGTAGAAAGAATAATAGTCAGTTACTTTAACTGTGAACGACAGCGAAAAATACGAAAAGAGTGGACTACCTGTACCGTAAAGAAGCAATATTTGCTCTCAAATGGATAAAAAATCAAGGCGAGATTGATTCGAACTCGCATGGACGGCGCGAAAAGCCAGTGCTTTGTCCACTTTTTTTTTTAACTGACTCACTGAACGTGTTTCAGTAACTTACTTATTGCTAATTTTACTTGCTTCACTCGTTTAACTTGCTTTTTCTAATAACTTATAACGACAGGGACACGAACACAGAAACATCGAGAACAGTTAAAAATCATAGATGCTCTCCCGCCGGGAATCGAACCCGGAACTCCATACACCAAAGGCGCACATGCTAGCGACTAGACCAGCGGGAAGGGCACCACTCTCTCCCTGTGTCGTTAGGGATTACGACCACTGTCTTGCCAGCTATCACTTCTGTGGGTTGTATACTATGATCACATGTTTCTTCTCTGCTGGAAGAGTAAAACCTACATTATATGTAATACATGAGGTATTTAGACCTACATGCTCTTCATATAATGTAATAAAAGGGCCATGCTGGGAATAAGAAAAAGAACATTCCTTGGACAAAACGGAAACTATTGGCATCAGAAATATTTATCTACGAGGCATTCGCAGTAGTATATTTCAGAATAGTTACTGTTTTGTTCAGTAAACGAAGAAAGGGGTATAAAAAAGCAAATATGTCGCGTCAACGAGATCGACCAGATTTGACAGGGGCGGAAGCAGATGTATAGTAATACAACCACTTCGCTCAGTTGATACGAGCCGAGCCGGTTGATATCACTACCCGAGTTGGTCTTCTGCTTGGGCTCAAGAATTCGACCGTGCAGGTCTCAGCCTTGATTTTAAGAAGTACAGTATATACTTATATTGGTGATTACGACATTTGAGGCTGTCTCGTAATAATAATAAAAAAACTCTTGTCTTCTTGTTATCTAGACGAGACGAGATACACTAAAATTGCCCCACGAGATGCACCAAAATTACGAGAGGAGACGCACCCTTGCCGTGAGCAACACTAAAAGTATCCCACATTACTGCCTACATTTCTCATGGCTTTTGCTTTCCAGTCTGATCAGGCCAATATTTCAAAACGAGTTAAAACGAGCTGAACGAGCGAGCGAGCCATTATAAAACTCGACTCAACTCGAAACTCGACCTCGAAAACAGCGCCTTGGCTTGGAACTCAACTCAAGAAAAATACCTTTGACTCGACTCGGATTGAACTCGAGTCGAGTCGAATTTTGGCTCGACTCCTGCTCATTCCTATTCGTATTTGTATTTTGTTTCCACTTCAACAATTTCTACTCTTTTTTTTCTTCGTTTACCTATTGTTTCTGGATTTCTCTGTCGGTGTCGTCCTTTATTAACACCATGCACTATTCTTATTCCCAGCTTGTGACCCGCTTCAATGTCTTATTCAGTTTAGGCTTTTCGCCTTATATTGACTTGACATGTGATTGATTTAATTCTCACTTTACGTGCACGACCGATGAAAATGTTTTTATTATTATTATTATTATTATTATTATTATTATTATTATTATTATTATTATTATTATTATTATGATTATTATTATACTATTGAACTTGCACGGCGAAATTACTGTATAATACGATATCATTTCAGTAATTTTATTCCATTGTATGTTATTTAATTTATTAATGGGCACTAAATTGTCTCCAGATCAACGAACAAATTAACTACGGCATGCACTTTGGTGGAAATATCATTACATGAACATGTTTGGAACGAACCAATAATCTTATTGTAATGATATTTCCACCAAAGTGCATACCGTAGTTAATTTATTCGTTGATCTGGAGACAATTTAGTGCCCATTAATAAACTAAATAACATACAATGGAGTAAAATTACAGAAATGATATCGTATTATACAGTAATTTCGCCGTGCAAGTTCAATAGTATAATAATAATAATAATAATAATAATAATAATAATAATAATAATAATAATAATAATAATAATAATAATAATAATAATAATAAAACATTTTCATCGGTCGTGCGCGGAAAGTGAGAATTAAATCAATCACATGTGAAGTCAATGTAAGGAGAAAAGCCTAAACTGAATAAGACATTGAAGCGGGTCACAAGCTGGGAATAAGAATAGTGCACGGTTTAAATAAAGGACGACACCGAAAGAGAAATCCAGAAACAGCAGGTAAAAGGAGAAAAAAGAGTAGACATTGTTGAAGTGGAAACATAAAATACAAACACGAATAGGGATGAGCACAAGTCGAGCCAAAATTCAATTCGACTCGAGTACAATTTGAGTCGAGTCAAAGGTAATTTTCTTGAATTGAGTTCCGAGCCAAGTCGCTGTTTTCGAGGTCGAGTTTCGAGTTGAGTTGAGTTTGATAATGGCTTGCTCGCTCGTTCAGCTCGTTTTAACTCGTTTTGAAATATTGGCCTGATCAGACTGGAAAGCAAAAGCCATGAGAAATGTAAGCAGTAATGTGGAATACTTTTAGTGTTGCTCACGACAGAGGTGCGTCTCATCTCGTAATTTTAGTGCATCTCGTGGGGCAATTTTAGTGTATCTCGTCTCGTCTAGATAACGAGAAGACAAGAGTTTATTATTATTATTATTATTATTATTATTATTATTATTATTATTATTATTATTATTATTTTATTTTTATTACGAGAGCCTCAAATGTCGTAATCACCAATATAAGTATATACTGTAGTTCTTAAAATCAAGGCTGAGATCTGCACGGTCGAATTCTTGAGCCCAAGCAGAAGACCAACTCGGGTAGTGATATCAACCGGCTCGGCTCGTATCAACTCAGCGAACAGCTCGAGTCGGCTCGGTTGGGATGAACCGATGACCCGAGCCGGCTTAGTTGGAACAAGCCATCGACTCAGCTCAATTGAGCCGATGGCTCGAGCTTTCTCGGTTGGGATGGGTCACCTACTCGGCTCATGTGAACCGGTTCGAGCCAGCTAGGTTGAAACTAGTTCATCAGCACGTTTCGACTCAGCTCAACTAAGCCGATGGCTCAAATCGGTTCGGTGTGGTGAGCTGTTGGCTCGGCTCACTTCTCGATTCGGTTCGATATTGAATGAGCTGTAAGCCGAGCCGCTCGAGCCGTTGAGAAGCCCAAACCCTGTCCCAGCTGTTTTGAATATGTTTGGATGAAGCCTATAACTTTTAACAATTTTTGGCTCGAGCCCGAATACTTGCCCCTTCGGAACTCAAACCCAGAACGTGACCGATGTCCTTGCCTCCTGAAGACTTCCAGACGACCGAGATCGACAGTCAATTAGCTTTTACTATTCAGATACAAACCGTATATCTTTTAAAGATTATACATGGAATTGATATAATAATAATAATAATAATAATAATAATAATAATAATAATAATAATAATAATAATAATAATAATAATAATAATAATAATAATAATAATAATAGTTTTAAACTTGCCCTGAAATTTGGCAAAACTTACTTAAAAGTAGAGATTTCGGGGAAAGGGTTCCGTACCTTCAAGACACACCTCTGCAACTACCAACATTTTAAACTAGAACCTTTCATTGAAGTTTCATGTAGAAAGTATGTTTTGAGAAAAATAACTGTAATAAGTATAACTGAATATCACGCGACAGTAAGGCATACAATAAACTAATTTTTAGAATATGCAGAGGAAAATATAAAAGCTTTGCTACAAAAATACCTACACAGAGCATAATTCAATGAGCTCTGAAATACAATGTAACGAAATAGCCTATGAGATTCAGTCTACAGAGCAATTGTTACTTAAAGAATGGACATAAACTATTTCGAGAATCGAGACAAGACGGGAAATGTTTACGATACTTTTCGTCTCGTCTCGATTCTCATCTCCAAAGAGAGACGAAAATTTTGATTTAGCCCTGACCCGTCTCGAATGTAAAATGTTAATTCTCATGTTATTTTATTTGTTTTAGAAATGAGATGAGAAACTCCTCTTCTCGTAAGCAACATTAAACCAAACCGAAATATTCTTTCCAAATGTCACGTTTCTCCTTGTAATGGTATGACCTGAGCGATAATTTAGCTTCTAGCTTTTAATCTTCTACGAGATAATAATAATAATTATTATTACTATTATTATTCGTGAAGATTTGATAGTTCAAGTATTGAAACATCCGAGTATTCAAATATCTGAATATAATAAAACGTATGTTATCACTGATCAATCGCCATCAAAAATTCTAAAGTAAGAAAAAAAAATGCAACGTGTATTCGCAGAAGCACCTTGACTACTGAACCGCGATCGCTACGCGGTAAACGATCCGTCTTTAGTCTGGTTACGTTAGGTTTCTTTGTCTCCGCTTGCAAACTTCTATGTTATATTTTTCGATTCAAAATGTCTTTCGTATTTCTTTTATGAAGTCGGCAAAGTTTATATAATTAACTTGAGTTTTTCTTAAACCACTGGTTCACAAGTTCGTTCTTTCTCCACACGAAACTACAAATATGACAGATTGAATTCTCATACTCCCCATTTCTTTCAAAGCAGTCGCCATTACCCGGTCAAAGACTTATTTCCGCCACGATTCATATTAACCAAAATAAATTCATTTTTCGGAAGCGGAACTTTCACTTTCCGGATTTCGCAAAATTATGGAATTCAGTTATACTCCGGAATTCAGAAGAATTTCGGAACACGGAAAGAATCCGGAATTTAGAAAATTCCGGAATTGAGAAAAACTCCGACTTTCGAAAAAATCCGGATTTTCCGAATTCCGGAATGTTAACGAAATCAGAAATTTCTAAATTCCGGATTTTCTGAATTCCGAAATTATTACAAAATTGGAATTTTCCGAATTCCGGAATTTGCCCGGCTTTACTTTCGGGAGTCCGAAAACTAATAATTCCGGAACGGGCTATCCCTAGTTTATACACAACCTTTCAGAACACTAAGCTAGTAGCTATCTACAAACAAACAAGTAATGCAAAGCATGTTGTATCCTGCAATACGTCATGTATTAAAATCCGACAGCATGACCCTTTTATTACATTATATGAAGAGCATGTAGGTCTAAATACCTCATGTATTACATATAATGTGGGTTTTACTCTTCCAGCAAAGAAGAAACATGTGATCATAGTATACAACCCACAGAAGTGATAGCTGGCAATACAGTGGTCGTAATCCCTAACGACACAGGAAGTGAGCGTTGCCATCGCCGCTGGTCTAGAGGCTAGCACGTGAGCCTTGGGTGTATGGAGTCTCGGGATCGATTCTCGGCGGGAGAGCATCTATCATTTTTAACTGTTCTCGATGCTTCTTTGTTCGTGTCCCTGTCGTTATAAGTTATTAGAAAAAGCAAGTTAAACGAGTGAAGCAAGTAAAATTAGCAATAAGTAAGTTACTGAAACGCGTTCGGTGAGTCAGTTAAAAAAATAGTGGACAAAGCACTGGCTTTTCGCGCCGTCCATGCGAGTTCGAATCAATCTCGGCTTGATCTTTTATCCATTTGAGAGAAAGTATTGTTTCTTTTCGCTACAGGATGGATTTTCTCTTTGGTTTCATGTCAAACATGCTCACGTAATGAAAAGACGCTGTAGATAATAATAATAATAATAATAATAATAACATAATAATAATAATAATAATATTAATAATAATAATAATAATAATAATAATAATAATAATAATAATAATATGAAATATTAGTAGCTAACTCGTGTGTGTATTTCGACAATATAATTTTATATTATTATGTGGAAATATGTAAGGCTGGCTGGCGCCCGCCTCCCTAATTTTTTCGATGCGCCTTATGGGTCCACGGTGTCCAACGTTGGTCCCATCCCACTATGACCTGTTTTCTCGATATAAGCTATCGACATTTTGCCTAAAGAGGGCTCTGCCGTGGCCCCATGAGTACCCATGACAATGACTCTTCGTTCATTTTGCATTGAAATCGCTTACTTTTCTGAGTACTATGAGTGCATACTGTCCAACGTTGGTCCCATCGCTCTACAGTTTCCCGCCAGGGAGATATGGCGTTACAATCATTACGTTTGAAGAAGAACTGAGGAAGATATTGCCTTGGCACAAACAACACCTATTATTATTATTATTATTATTATTATTATTATTATTATTATTATTATTATTATTATTATTATTGTTTTACTTACCATTAATGTTGCCTACCTTTATTTGCAATGCAATGTGTTACTAAAAAGCAAATCAAATAACACTCCTCGCCATTCAGGCTCCCGAACTCGAAATACATGATTTACAGTTCTCTGTGTTAGAGGAATGCACATTTATTATATTATCCTTTCAAATAACACGTTTCACAAGTTACTTCACCTTCAATGTGTAATTTCATATCATCACTAACAATCATCTTGTTCCGATAGGAAAATAACCCCCTCCTGCAAAAAAAAAAAAAAAAAAAACTGACCGTAGCGAAAGGGCGTGAACCTTCTTTAGGCGATTAATCGGGTCCAATATTTCAATAAGTTTCTGCACATAAATATTTCAGTAAAAGAGGAAAATTTATTCAAACTTTCTGAATACCTATTTATGGGCGAAATTTGGTTCCCTTGGAACTTTTTAAGAGTTTGAAGGGCCACCATTTTGAACATTTTCATCTGATTATTCTGGTTAACGAACTCATCAAGATATTTCAACAATTAATGTTTGTGCCAAGTTTCGTCTCAATCCGCTGAAAATTAGGGTGGTTATGGCATTCACAAATAGCGTTATATATATACAAATAGATAGATAAATAGACACACAGAGGGAGAGAGAAAAAGTGTTTTTCTCCCTTCTCGCACCTGTGGTGCGTCAGAGCTAAACCGGGCCCCTTTGCAAAACGTATAAACCAGCCTAACCTAAACACAAGCCTCTTACTTGCTAACGTAGAAACGTGGTCGGGAGGTGTAAGGCATGTAGAAATTGTATTTTTAGTAACCATGAGTATGGTCGACTTCCATGTTTTTTCCTTTTACTTTTTGCAGCTTCTTCGGAACGTTCAATTTTTATTCTTTACTAATTGCAAATGGCGTTTACATTCAAAATATGAGGAATTTTGGTGGCATTTGTTCGGATATTCTTCTCTTTCGAAATGAAGAAAAGAATAAAAGCAATACGCAAAGACAAAAAGTATTATCAGTACTAAACATTACCAATAATAATTGCTACGAAAAACTAAATACGACTTCTTTTACCATCTCTCATGAGTTGTATGTATTATTAACAAAAATTTTTAAAAATGTCCTTGCCGACGATTCGAACTTGCGTCCTTTGCATTTGTAAGTCAGCACCTTAACAACTACACCAAGATCATGACATAGTGATCGTGTAGTTGTCGACGTATTTATTGTATTTGTGTTTTATGTTCCCACTTCGACAATTTTTACTCTTTTTTTGTAAGTTTAACAGCTGTTTCTGGCTTTCTCTTTCGGTGTCGTCCTTTATTTACACTATGCACTATTCGTATTCACAGCTTGTGTCCCTCTGCAATGTCTTATTCAGATTAAGCTTTTCTTTTTGCCCCTCAGTAAACATTTGATTGATTTAATTCTCATACTCTCCACGGATGGAGCGCAGGAATGCCAGACTCGAAAAATAGGTGTACATTTACTTTCCTGACAGATCATACATATCAGTTTCGAAGGTTAATGTGGAGAGGGCTCTCACTTCTTACAATGACATACTTACCGACAAAAGAACAAATTTAACACCAGAAAACATTGAAACAATGCTTAAGTGTTATTTGCATAAGTTAAACTGTGAACACTAAAGTTATTTTTTTCTATTAATGTTCTCTCTGTGTGTTTTTTTCTTTAAATGATTCTTTTATTCAGTGACGATGCTTAGTGTTATTTTTTTAAAAACTCAAATATTGTTTGATATAGTCATGCATAAGCTCATATCATGGTGATTGATGAGTGGAAATTAAGGTGAAATAAAAGGTAACTAACTGTAATTGCCAAGGAAAATAGTGTTCTTACATTGAATTTTTATTCACGATTTTATCCCGCTTTACGCGTATTTTTATTTACCACAAAATCGTGTATCTAGTCGTGAACAGTCAAACTATAAACTATATGCATCTTCCGCTTTATACACAGATGACATCACTGTGCCACTCAGGATACCTACAGCACCACTTCAAACTTTGAAGGAGTATTTATGATATAACTAGGTATATAAATAATTTTGATTTTCTGTAAATATTGGACAAGTTCAATAAATTTAACATTCAAGCCCCATTTGTAGGGGTCATCTCCCAAGTTAGCTCCCAGTGACTATACTCGTACCTAAATAAGTATCACAGTCACATGGCATTTTAGTATGGTATTCGATATACTTCCATAATTTTTATTACCCCCTTCACTTGCTTCTTCATTGACTTTTGTCACTATTATTTAACGTTCTGTATATTCTAATAATAAATGTCCAACACTGCAGTCTGTGTGTCACATTAATACGGATAATAAACAGCCACGCTAATATATGTCACTAACCACAATATCGGGTATTAAACTGAGTAGACAATTTCCTATTTGTGACTATTGTGATGATGTAATTCCAACTTAAAAATAATATTGATTGAAAGTCAGTATGCAAAAATAAATAAATAAATTTGTTAGTTGTAACCAATCATATTTTTAATGAAGCAGGATTTTAAACTATAATGATCCTCGGGCCAATGACAGGTGTAACAGATTGTTAAGCAAGGTGTATAAGAAGTTTAACTTTAGAGGGGACAGAAACACTGCACATTTAAAAAAAAAAGACATTAAAAATTGCATATATGTAGGAATAAAACAAGCGAGAAAGAAGCAATCTAAATAACTAAGTAATATTTGGAATCAAAAGCAGATAAAAGTGTTACCGTGTTAGGGTTATAATCTCAGTATCAATAGTTTCTGTCTCGATTTCCACCGTCGCCATCTCTCGGCTAAGAATTGTACTAGGGCAGCAGTTGTGTTGTAGATCCTGCCATCTGTCGACGGAGATGTTAAATTGTTGGACATTGTATTTCTCGCATATTTTGTAAACGCTTGAAAATAATGTTCACATATCATCATCACCTCCTAATTTAGCAACAGTTCAATATTTTTAAATTCAAATTGCAAAATAGCTAAATATGTCACCCATATAAAAGGAATAGTTTACAAGCAGGAGCGAATTTAGGGGGGTCTCGATCGGGGCGATCCCCCCCAGAAGAGGAAACTTTCCTATTTTACATATAAATAAAACGCATCTCAGAATTTGGAGCTCTTAAAAGTAGCTTTAACTAGCAGTATTACAACCCACCGCCCCCCCCAGAAGTCCGTCCTGGATCCGCCCCTGTTTACAAGAACTTCTTCACTCTATTGCCTACTATTGGATTCAGAATGTGAATAACTTTCTCACTGCCGATCATGAAACAACATTCAATTCATCGCGGGAGTTCATGTTGATCGGATCCCACGTTAAGCTGTAGGACCATATCTCATAAAGTCACGCAGCTGAAAAGGACAAACATGAAATAACGTTGGTAAAACTGACTCTTTACAGTTGCCCGTAACGATAAAGAAAAACTCCTATTCTGGACTTTGATAAATAAACGAGAGTCAGTTTTATTAGATTTTCTCCATTGCTTCAGTATTTTTAAATGCCTTCCTTTTGCATTAGGGAATATTTCCTATGCCTTCCTTTTACGAATATTTCGACCGTTCGACCTGCATAATCAGGAAATACGCCTCTGTTTAGTTCACCCTCACTACTCGGAACGTCTTATACATACATACATATATAGGGTGTTCTAAAAATGGCGCCCATGGCTAATATACAGAGCATTATTCTACAAGTCAAAATACAGCAAGAAATGTATATATTTGTATACCTTTCGAGTCCTCGTCTGTAGACACAAATTGAACTATGTGGCAACGTCCTAAATAAAGAACCATATATTAGATGTACAAATCTACGAGTATCAAGTAGTTATACCGACTCCTTCCAGGTAGCAGCTAATCTCTATATTGATTGAAGCTAAAAACATTAATTAGTGTAGCAATCGGTTCAAGTGTCCGTTGGATTCGTAAATGGTTCCAAGGTTATTTGCAACATTGCTACATTGTGAAATTTTGATTCCTCATAGCGTCTGAAGAGGGCCTCGGAGGGCATAACTTCATATAACATTTTCGCTTTATTTTGGCCTGTAGAATAGTGCTTTGTTGTACGTGAGCGCCATTTTTAAAACACCCGATATATGTATGTATGTATGTATAAGACGTTCCGAGTAGTAAGGGCGAACTCAACAGAGGCGTATTTCCTGATTATGCAGGTCGAAAGATCGATATATTCGCCCATTTATTTTCAAACTATATTTTCTAAGGGAAAATAGAAACGTCATCCACAAACTATAAACAAATGTTCCGCTCAAACTTTTGGCCCTTTGTACCTATAGGTTAAAATCTTATTTACTTAAAAGCTCTCCTTGTTTATTTTTAACTTTTTTTAAAGATTGTTTACCAGCACCCCCAAACATCATATCAAACAAGTGAGAATGCAGATAACATTATCTAGGGCCGCGTTTAAAAATTTTACGTCCCTGGTCCATAAACATTTGCACCCAGGCCCAACAAAATGTTGGGCTCCCTTTTTTGCTTGTTAGTATTCACAATAAGTCTAAACAATACTTATATGATTGCGTACATTGAGCCATCAGTAATGGGATGGGGATTACAAAATATATGAACCAAATGTATGTATTACACTGGCAGCCATGCGTACGTTGAGCCGTCAGTAATGGGATGGGTGCGTGCAAAATGTATGAACCCAATGTATGTATTACATTGGCAGCCAATAAACAATAGCTTCAGTTCCTTCTAGCACCAGCGTCATAACAAGAAAACTTAGTGTCGCGTTACGGTACCTACATAGTTTTCAGTACAAATTTCCCTTAAAAATCTCCATGTCGTGAACAGTCTTTTCCTTTTTTACACATACCATATTTTAATGTCAAATTTCTTAATGTGTGCCGTCCTGGCATGGCAATACCTATTAGCGTTAGATAGACAAATAACGCGCAGTTAGCGACATTCATTAGCGTGACTGTTTATTATTAGGATTTTTAGCGTGAGATATAGTCTAACAAGGAACATTCGCAAAGTGTCCCCTCGGGATTCGTCTAAAATTGATTCAAATACGAAGTTCTCCGCACCCCAATGTATTGTACTAATTTTAGCGGCCCATACGGGTGATTTCAATATTTATGGGAATTCATATTCGGGATTCAATCATAAACTATTATAACGCTCGGTCACAAAATTACTTTTAGTTTCTTTAGATGTAACTGAACATGAAAGTGGACATATGAAAAACAAATTGTATCAAGTACTGCTTCTCTGACACGTGTTACCCTCCCTGGCCGCCAGCTTGGATCCGCCATATTGGATTCGACTTCCGGTTTCTCAAATGGGATTAGGTGAATGTGATACATCAAATTCATGCAAAATTTTCTCGTAGCTTGTACTGTTTGCAAGCTATTGTATGTTAAATGTCAGGCATTTCACGGATATTAAACCAAATAGAAAGTTGTGCAGGGCCTCGTGTATATATGTAATCGTTTATGTGATTTATTGTTGACGAAATATTCTCTGAACGTAGATAGCCTACATACAGACACACAGACTTAATTACGGAAATGGTAGGTGTAGAGACTTTTATAGTGAGTTTGTATTATTGCCATTATATTCGCATAACGTTTCTCTTTTGTTTTAAAAAAACAGTTTGTGTGTGTGTGTGTGTGTCAGCAAGTTGAGCACCAAGAGATCCATACAAGACGGTCCTCCGGAATTCGTAAAAAAAGACAATATAACAGTAAGTTGTAAGTGTTTCAGTTGTTGTGTAGTTAGTGCAAATAAACATGTATTCATTTATCACAATTAAGTTGTTTTGTGAACATTTATTCATCAAAAGACAGAACATTGGTCAGCTCCGACCGGATCACAGTGAACTAGCGTTTGATACAAACTGTGAATGTATGTGAACAATTGTTACATTGCTCTTTGTTTAGTTCTGTTCATGTGTGCAGTGACATTTATTAATTCTTCTGGAAACTATGTGAATAGACATAAGTGAGAACACGTTCATCAGTGTGGACTTGTGTGTGGACTTGTTTTTATTAGTTAGTGTGGACTTACAATATTTTTCAAGATGGAGGACTCGGACAGAAGCAAGTTAGTGAAACAACGTGGTGTGTGCAAAAGTCAACTGACAAGAATTCAAAACTACGTAAGTAATATTAATTCAACAACTACAATTAGTCAGGTGAAAGTACGTAAGACTGCAATGATTGAGTTGTATAAAAAGTTCGATGAAGTACAATCACAGTTAGAAATAAATTACGAACAAGTAGAGGACGATGCATATAGAGAGGAGTTTGAAACCAGTTACTATGATGTATTAGCGCAACTAGAGGATTTTATTATTCAGCGTAGTCAGGAATCTCATTCAAAGAATTCCTCGAAAAATGAGAATCAGGTGTCAAATGATCAATTAAAATTGCCTCGTGTTGAATTGCCATCATTTAAAGGACGATACGAAAATTGGCTTTCATTTTCAGACAATTTTAAAGTTATGATTCATAATAACGATAACGTGTCAGTGTTGCAAAAGTTCCATTACCTTAGGAGTGCATTGAGAGGGGAGGCGTATGATTTAATAGCGAATCTGCAAGTTACAGAAGCTAATTATAAAATTGCATGGCAATTATTGAAAGACAGGTATGAAAATAAGCGTTTGATTGCAGCTACTCATGTCCGTAATTTGTTACATATTAAATGTATCACAAAGGAAACTACATCAGAATTCAGAGAATTTATTAATACAGCTACTAGTAACTTGAATGCATTACGAGCTTTAGATTTGCAGACACCACTAGAAGAGGTTTTGTTAGTTCAACATTTCGTTTCTCAATTAGACAGTAACACTAGGCGTGCGTGGGAGTTACAAATCACAGATCATTCTTTCCCTCCCTTATCAGAGTTCTTTGCTTTCTTGGAACGTAGGTGTCAAGCATTTGAAACTATAAAAAATACACCATCGCAGGAAGTAGTGTCAAGGTCAAGGGGCGATAAAAATAGACAGAGTGCTGAACCAAAACAAAAAGAAAAAACAACCAAATCATACGTGACAACAACTCAGTCTTTCTGTAACTTTTGTAAACAAAACCTAATACATCAGCTGTTTAAATGTCCTGCATTTTTAAACGCTGAAGCAAAAGAAAGACAAGACTATGTTCGAGATAATTTATTGTGTTTCAACTGTCTCAAAAAAGAATGTAAAGTAAAGACGTGCAGATCAGGTGGCTGTAAACGCTGTTCCAAAAGGCATAATACCTTGCTGCATTATGATATAATGTCAAAAGCAGATGAGAAAACCAGTGTTGCTAATTCACAATCAAGAAATTTTTCGAGTCATTCTAATACGAATAGGGAAAATATGACACAAGGTTCTTATTGCATTTTCAAGGGGAAACCAAATGTTACTGTTATGTTATCTACTGCTATAGTAAATGTACGAGATGCAAATGGTAAATTACATCCATGTAGAGTATTATTAGATTCTGCCAGTCAAAGTAATTTTGTAACTGAAGATTTAGTTCAAAGGTTGCGTCTACCTAAAAATAAACACCGAGTTCCAATTCAAGGTATTAATAGTGTGATTAGTGAAACAAAGCATTGTGTAGATGTACATATAGAATCAAGAATTCGTGAATTTGCAATTGATGTAAACTGTTTAGTTTTGCTCAAAATAACAGATAACATTCCAAGTAGGCCATTAGATCATGCTGATTGGAACTTGCCGACAGACATAGTGTATGCAGATCCTGACTTTCACCAACCAGATACTATTGACATTTTGTTAGGCGCGGAAGTGTTTTTGGACATTTTGCGATCACATAAACTGACTAGACCAGGGAATTATCCTGTAGTACAAGAGACTGAATTTGGGTACATTTTGGCGGGTAAAGTTCCTACAACAAGAGATTCTAGTATACCACAAGTGTCATTTTTTGTGCAAGAAAGTAACCTTGATAGACAGTTACAGGCATTTTGGGAGCTCGAAACTATACATTCAACAGTCATGACTCAAGAAGAAAGGCAATGTGAACGACACTTTGAGGAAAACACTACCAGAGATAGCAGTGGTCGATTCGTTGTACGTCTGCCAATTAAGCCAAGTCATAAACCATTAGGAGAATCATATAATTTAACTCTTCGTAGATTTTACCACCTAGAAAGACGGTTGCAGCAGTGTCCAGAAATTAACGAGCAGTACTGTAACTTTATGAGGGAATATGAAGAATTAGATCATATGAAACCAGTGCCAGAAGAACATAGGGAAATTCACATACCGTTTGAATTTGAGTCCGAGTCAGGTGTTTCAACATTGGGTTTATCGTGGAATCCTGCATCAGATAAGCTTCTCATCACCAACAAGTCAGTTAAAGAATGTCTCACGACCAACATACCAACCAAACGTCAAGTGACTTCGACCATAGCAAAAATATTTGATCCTTTAGGACTTGTAAGCCCTGTAGTTACTCCGTTCAAGATTTTCTTACAACAAATGTGGATCCATAAGATCAATTGGGATGATCAAATACCATCAGAGCTCTATCAACAATGGTTAGATCTGTGTCATCATCTTCCAAGTGTTAATGAAATACAAATTGATAGATGTGTAGTATTGAAGAATTATGTTCATGTCGAAATACATGGGTTTGCTGACAGCAGTCAACTTGCTTACGGCTGTTGCATATATGTTAAAACTGTGGACATTTCAGGCAAAACTACTGTTAAACTTTTGGGTTCTAAATCGAGAATAGCTCCTATTAAAAAGGTAACTTTACCAAGACTTGAACTTTGTGCGGCAGTACTTTTGAGCAGGTTGTATCATAAAATAATTCCGATATTAAACATTTCAGTGAATAGTACTTACTTCTGGACCGATTCAAAAATAGTGCTTGCATGGATATCATCTCCAGCTGCCAGATGGAAGGAGTTCGTGGCAAACAGGGTTGCAGAGATACAGGAGATCACATCAGTCAACCAGTGGCATCATGTGTCGTCAATGGACAATCCAGCCGACATTATTACACGGGGAATGGATCCGAAACAGTTGAAGGAAGCAGATATTTGGTGGCATGGACCCGCTTGGCTTGAATCATCTGCATGGCCCGAACAATCAGAAGTGGTGGACGAAGATGTTCCAGAAGAAAGGAAAGTAACGACCATATCTTTAGTCAGTTATGAAGGTGACATAAGCTTTCTGGAAAAATTTTCATCATTGTGGAAACTATTGCGAGTTATTTGTTTGTGTCGTCGTTTTATTTACAATTGTAAAAATCACAACGAGAAGAAAGTAGGAACTATTTCCACTACTGAAATTAGTGATACTTTACAACAATGCATTAAGCTAATCCAGCAGGTTAGTTATTCGCAAGAATTCAAGGACTTAGCTTCATCAGGCCAAGTTTCATCCCAAAGTGAACTTAAATCTTTGTATCCATTTATAGATAATGAACAGTTGCTACGAGTGGGAGGATGGCTAAAAAATTCCGACTTACCGTATGATAGCCGACATCAGATCATCTTACCACCTAAAGAGCATCTCACCAAATTGATAATTGAAGCGGAACATAGAAGATTGTTACATGCTGGACCGCAGTTACTGATTTCATCATTGAGGCAAAAATATTGGATCCCACGAGCTAAACAAGTCGTTCGATCTATCATTCATCAGTGTCTAGTTTGTTTTAAATTGAAAGCGTCAGCCTCAGAACAACTCATGGGTCAATTACCATCAGCACGAGTACAGCCAGCTCGAGCTTTTATTCACGTAGGGGTGGATTTCGCCGGTCCCCTAATGATTAAGCAAGGAACTAGATCTCGTAAAGTGACAAAGGCGTATGTTGCAATATTCGTGTGCTTAGCAACCAAAGCGATTCATATGGAGTTAGTGAGTGATTTGAGTAGCCAAGCATTTTTAGCAGCTCTTCGAAGATTTGTATCAAGAAGAGGTAAATTTTCGAACATTTATAGTGACAACGGAACCAATTTCGTTGGAGCGCAGCGATAACTTTAGGAGCTTCAACAACTACTCAGTTCACAACAATTTCAAAACTCAATTCAAGATGTTGCAGTGCAAGAAGGATTTACATGGCATTTCATTCTACCCAGAGCAAGTCATTTTGCAGGCATTTGGGAAAGTGCAGTGAAGTCATTTAAGTTTCATTTAAGAAGAATAGTAGGTTGCACAATTTTGACATTTGAAGAACTCAACACAGTTATAACACAAATAGAAGCCTGTTTGAATTCAAGACCAATCACCGTTCTATCCAATGATAACGATGATCCTTCATTTTTGTCGCCAGGACATTTCCTTATTGGTGAACCTTTGATGAGCATTCCTGAACCAGATCTAATGGACATTCCGACCAACCGATTATCAAGATGGAATCATCTTCAGAAGATGAAGCAGCATTTTTGGAAAAGATGGTCTCAGGATTATCTACATGAACTACAGCAGAGAAGAAAATGGACAACAAAACAACCTAATATTTCTATTGGAGATGTGGTTCTAATCAAAGGAGACAATACTCCTCCATTGTCATGGAAATTAGGTGTTATTCAACAAGTGTTTCCGGGAAAAGATGGACTAGTGAGAGTAGTGAGTGTGAAGTGTAAGACAGGGACTGTTAAAAGACCGATTACTAAAATTGTAAATTTACCTAAAAGTGATAATGTGGATTATGTGTAAGTTGATTGACTTGGTTCAATCAAGAGAGGGGAGAATGTAGAGACTTTTATAGTGAGTTTGTATTATTGCCATTATATTTGCATAACGTTTCTCTTTTGTTTTAAAAAAACAGTTTGTGTGTGTGTGTGTGTCAGCAAGTTGAGCACCAAGAGATCCATACAAGACGGTCCTCCGGAATTCGTAAAAAAAGACAATAGTAGGTCTTCACCCAAATCTCATCGTAGTCTATCTGGATTTACAATTAGGCATTTTGACCGTAACACAATACTTCCTTGTTATAGTATACCATTGAAGTAATAATAATCACTCACATAAATGTAATAAGATTATGGCACCAATGTTATAAATAGTTTGTTTATACCTACAGTATTTTTCTAGTTAGAAATTGTATTGATTTGTCAACATCAAAAATGTAAGCGTAACTGATATTACTCTGCAATGTCTATTTGCGAAGAGCCTGGAGAGATTTAACATGAAATACCTTCCAAACAGTACAAGCTACGTTAAAATTAATTACACCAGTGAATTTTCGAGAAAATTGTACATCAATTTGATGTATCACTTGCACCTATTCCCATTTATAAAACCGAAAGTTGAATCCAATATGGCGGATCCAAGATAACGACCGGGTTGAGTAACATGTGTCAGAGAAGCCGTACTTGATCCAATTTGTTCTGCATATGCCCACATTCATGTCCATTTACATCTAAAGAAACTAAAACCAATTTGTGTCCGAGCGTTCAGTAGTGTATCATTGAATTCCGGACATATGAATGCTCATAAATATGAAAATTACCCTATGGGCCGCTAAAATTAGTACAATACACATTGGGGTGCGGAGAACATTCCATTTAAATCAATTTTACACGAATCCTGAGGGGACACTTCGCGAATGTGCCTTCTAAGACGTTTGCTGTTTGTTATTAGGATGGAAACGACAACTGGCTTTCACAAAGCAGTTTTGTACTATTAGTCGAGCGCTTCATTTTGTACAGAACTTTTGCTAAGTTGTCCCTTAATACCCGGAACATCTCACATGTACACTCATGTCCAAAATTATTGTCGCGTCTCTATAAATATATTGTTGTAGGAATATAATTTGATAACGAATTCACACGGTATTTCTTATAATGTTAGTATGTGTATAATTGGCAAAGACATGTATGTGGCAAATTGGATGTCAAAAGAGTGGTAAATAAGAATAATATAACGAAAATAAAACTTTCTTGTCCATTTAGCAACATTTTGTTTCACTCATTCTAATTTTCGTATTTATAATTCTTTTCCTATGAAATGTACCACAAATATACATTTCCCGATTATACATGTAGTATCAGTATTAAAAGTACCATCCAAAATCATTATCAAATTATATTTTTACAAGAAGACAGTTATAGATATATAACAATCATTTTGGACATGAGTGTACCTATCATCTTTTTTTCTTTTTCATCTTTTTGTCTTTAAATATCATATATATAAAATTTTAAGGTTCTCTTTTCTCTGTCAGTATGATAGTAAGCTATTAGCTATGAGACACACTAGGTGATGTTATAATAATTTCATAACTTGTTTTTTGAACGTATTGTGTATTGATTGATGAAACAGGTCATTAAACTGCAAAGAGAATACAATAGAAAAAAAGAAAATTAATATAATTATTTATCCTCTCCTATACAGGCCCGTAGCCAGCCCGAAAATGTAGGGGGTGGGCGGTGAAAGAAGGGGCCCGATCCAAAAATATTATAGTTTATCACCATGTTATAGTTCATTTGCAAGCCTACTGTGAAACTTTTAGAGGGGGTCAATAAAAATTCCCCCCCTGACCTCCCTGGATACGGGCCTGCTCCCACATTTCTTTAGTGTTATACCGATACCAATTTTCAACCTTTCTCATCTGTCAGTAGATGACAGATAGAATTAAATTTTAGAATATTAAAGAAAAATAAATTTATGTTGCAGTAAAGTACATAAATAATTAATTGTAAAGTGATAAATAATATATAGTTCGGTTGTTTTATTCATTATTATTATTTTATGCTTGAAGTGAATCAGTTTACCTTAAACTTAATAGTTAGCGCAATGGTTTTTGGAAGAAATTGGCTCAAAAGACGTTACAGATGTTCCTCAATTATGTTTTTCTTTTTTCAAAATTGGCACCTTTCGGATTCCTACTATTAGTATTGATTGTGGTAATTGATCCAGTGATACCAATTTAGTCTATTTTTGGCGAAATCTGGCCTATTTGTAGAGGTATATAGCCATAGAAATCTACGAAATGCTTATAGCCTTAAATGTAGCTTATTTTATGAAACTCTTTTGCCATTTTTGGCTTTTTTATTAGCCGATAAATTTATTCTAAAAATTACTTTTTCTTCGAAAATAAATCGTAATTTTTACAAATTAGTCTATTTTTCATTATATATTATCGTATTAATTGATTTCTCTAGGCAGAGTACGTTTTATTACGCAACAAACACTTGTTGTTCATTCTTCTCTCTCCCAACCCACAGATTTACAACTACTTAACAATATTTATCGACTCAGAAAGAATTTTTATGTCATTCCTGTAACGGCCCCGGTTGCTACTTTTTAATTATCACAATTTTCGCATTTTATTGTAAGAATGGAAGTTTTCTAATACAAATTTAGTAATTGTTCAGTTCCTCAAGCCACAGATATTGCTTTTGTTTATTAAAGGAAACAAATATGATATCTAATTAGCTTGAAAACTCTCAATGCAATCATGATTATTCATGTTGGGGTATGGAGAAATAAGAATTGTTTGTAAGGATTTTGATCTGTCAAAAGAAGTACTACTGAAAATTGGGACAATGGCAGTCTACACAAACACAACATCCACAATCCAACGATATGCATCCAGTTCTAGGGCCTCGGCTAGCTGCGACGTCATCGATGATGACATTTCAATTTAACTGATAATATGGCTATTGACTTTCACAAATCAGATGAGTTGTTGATGGCTTTTATTGTAATTTAAAGTCATGTATGTTGCTTGTTAGTCTTCAGCGAATAAAATTCAACATTTCCAATTTTACTATGACAGTTATAATCCTACATAAAAAAAGATTTTAAAATCTACAATATGGGTTATAGGTTAATAGTTTAAAATCTAGCCATTTCTTTGCGTATAAAAGCTTATTTCTCAAGGCCATCTAGCCAATTTTCTTCTGAGCTTGTTGGCAACACTGAACCGGTCGGAGAGGTTTGTTAGATTCACTTGCGAGAACCTTTTGAAATGCAGCGAAATCCATTAAAGTTTTTAATTCTTTTAATAAAACCCTCAATCCAGTACCGTATCCAAGGGGGATCTAGGGGTCTGCCCCCTAAATATTTGTTGGCCTCTCCTAAAATTTTCACGGTAGGCTTGCAAATGACCTATAATATGGTGATGAACTATAATACGTTGGATCGGGTCCCCTCAACTTCTGTCAGTCCCCCCTACATTTTGGGGCTTGCTACCGGCCTGCCTCAATTTCTTAATATAATTTATAGACTGTAGAATACAATTTACGATAATTTTCAATTTTCAAATCATATAATCTTATTGGAAGAAATGTAGCAAGAATACCTGAACTCCTTAATTCAGGTATTAATCATTTGGTTTGATTTGATTTGATTTTCAGTTTAGCGTCCCTGGACAATGTTTACCAGAAGGGGTTCAGCTATTTTCTCTAAAAATATTACAATTTCGGTCGTTTCTGTTCACATTAGGTTAGCTCAGGTTAGTTTAGGTTAGATTACGTTAGTTTCGTTTAGGTTAGATTATATTAGTGTAGAAGTCCAGCATAATTATCAAAAAAAATGAAAGAATTTCACTTATTTCTATTACTATTAGGTTAGTTCAGGATGTTAGGTATAAATACTTGCATCTTCAATTTCTCTCGTAAATTTTGTATCTTTTACGTACTTCTGGTCCCCTTCTGCTAAACATTTACCGCGTACCTTTCTGCAGTGTGGTTACATGAGATGTGAACCTACAGTTTCACATGGGATCCAAACCACATGAGCTCCTGCCAGAAATCGAACCCGGGTCTCCCACTTCATAGGCGCGTATACAAATCGCTCAGCCACGAGAGCTGCTTTCAGGTATTAATAATATTGCATTTTCAATACAGGAACCTATATTGCACACTCAATTGTTTTTAGTGAGTAGCTGCCATTTTCATAATGTGCCCGTAGTGGCTAGCGTGTGTATCTTTGGTGCACGAGTTGTCGGGTTGAATTTCCTGTAAGAGAGCATGTAACTCACTCCAAAGGTTCACACCTCACTTTAAACTGTAGCTTCACAGATGACTGATCGCATGGTTGATTTGAATTAATGTCCTTTGGCAGCAGCTAAGCGACATAGGCTAATTGGAACTAAGTTTGAAGTGGAACTTGAACCATTGTTGTGCGTCGATACTCTCTCACTGGGAATCAAACCTAGGACTTCATTTACCAAAGGCATATGCTCTAGTGACTACACAACAAAGATATTTTGTTACTACACTTCAATTTTAACACAGACCATTTCTCAGTATGGCTTGCACCTCAGTGTTATTTCAATACCAATAATCTGGTGTTACGGTTAACACAAGCCAAGTGTTACCGGTTTGGCACACAGACGATGCTGCAGCGGTGTTAAAGAACTAGATGAATGAATGAAAGACAAAGGATTGGATCAACATTACGGTGTTCTTTTAATATATACTCTTGTTGTTAGTAATACCCCAGCGAGAATGAAAGACAGTAAAGTAATAACATTAATAACTGTTCTATTTGTCACTGATCACCTTAGCCTGTCATTTGCTAAAACAATGTTTTAACGAAGATGCTATACCCGCGCTGAAAATTTTGTGTATCATTTATAAATTCAGCTATACTGTAAATTTTAGCAGCCACATTGCTTTGAACAAATATCACAAATACTCGGTAACTGACGTTAAGAATTTGTATAAGTTTTTTTTCTAAGCTATAAGCTTGATATTTGACACTTATACAAATTAACGAATAATGTGTTATATTGTCTGAATATTTCATGTAAATAGTTTCGGGTAAATGTGAATTTTCTGACAAAATTTACATTTCATAAGTACAACCATCTATTTTTATGTTTTTACAATTCTTCTCGGTGTATTTCAACCCATAATGGCTATGCCAGGTAGTCAAACTATGGAGCTCCTAAGAATTCCAACCTGGAGAGAGAGGCCTAGCTAGGGACGAAAGTAGCATTGTAAACATAGAACAGGGAAAAATAATGCTGTATGTATTGACTATATGTGAGATCATCTTTTCCCTTGCAAAGAAGAAAGTTCATCTCGTGGCAATGTAATCTAACAATTATAAATGTATGAACGGAAATGTGTAAAGAAAAGTATGGATGATACTTGTATATTTTATTTCTAAGTTTGCTTGTCTATTTCTCAAAGTCAAAGTATATTAAATAAATAACGGTAATGTTAGTTTCTTTTTGGCTAAACTCCCCCAAAAAAGGCCCAGACTCTTTTGCTGCCTAGGAGACCTGGGTCTCTTAAGTTAGAGCCTGGTAATGACGTATTTCGTCAGACAGATGTGTAACGTAAGACATTAGTTTGATTAAAAAGAAAAGCTGTAAGAGACAAAGTTGTACATACGTACTTAGAAATTCTTCTTAATGAATCGATGAAATAGTCCTTTGTGGCCAATTGTAATCATTTTGCGAACATGTTTTTTTTCTTATTGATTGAAGTCAATTTATAGTATCATGTCTTGATCACAAGCATAATCAGTCTGCTATTCTTCCAGCATACTGAACAATCTGCAATAGAGGAGCACTTCCAATGAATTGATAAACATTCCATACGTTGTACTTTTCAGGGAATCGTTTTGTGTGTGTGTGTGTGTGTGAGTAAGTGTGTGTGTGTGTGAGAGAGAGAGAGAGAGACTAAAGAATTTTCTTTGGCATATCTCCTATCAACTTGTCACCTATTTCCCTTCGCTACGCCTTCCGCCAGAACATGAAATGAGTTTTCTAATTTTACGTCCCACTATTATGCCCTATAGGTAAAGAAGGCAGATGAATAATGGAATTAAATGGTTAAAAAATAATTGGTGAACTAAGGGTATCAGAAAAAAAATGGATAAAACCCACTACGTACATGTACATGGACAATAAGAATATTGTTAGGACATATATATACCAAACTAATGACATCATTCGAATGTAAACTCAAGCGTTCAGGCAGTCTCTGTTAAATGGATATAGTCTGAAGGCGATGACTTGATCGTTAACAAAGTTTATAACTTAAATTTATAATGTTCAGAATAGATGTTGGGTACTAAAATATAATGTGTAGTAACAGTGGCGTGGGGTGACACTTTCACAGTTGTTACCGATTGTTCTTTTTACAAGTATCTCTAGTTTTTCAATATCAGAAAATCTAGTCTTTTTTTCCTTTTAGCGTATCAATCATTTTAAACTATAGGCATTGGCAACGATTTTTCAGGGAGGAGTCAAATCCTACTTCATTTACCTTGATCTTTTGAAAAGTATGGCTTTTTCAAGTTCTTCCATTTTTACTAAATATAATCGAAACCGTCTCTCAATGAACTTAGATAATCTTCAAAGTCATTTATTTTTTCTGCAAAAACTTACATCTTGAATTTTCTTCTGTAAGATAGTGAACAAGATTTCTTATCTTGACCCTATAACATAAAACAGTTTAAGTAAAAAATTGAAGTCAAAACTTTAAAGGGTTTGGTGGAATTTTGCTGCACGAACTCTGGTTTGAGAATCTCATTCATCGATATTTTCGTCATGGATTTAAAGAGTCCTAAAAGTTCATCTCTAAAAGCTATACAACACATCATTTATCCTACTTCTATAGTTTGTAACGTGCCTTAGGTATGGCTCCGTCGTGGGCCACCGGCCGTTAATGACCAGGACAAATATCTATAAAGGGAAACATGCCCTACAATAATAATTGTTAAATGAGGGAAATTAGGCGAGATCCTCCTAGTGCAAATGTTAACTATATTTTCTATAATAATTCCCATCTATAGAATTTCTGCGTATTTCAGCTTAGCAAAACAAAAAAACCATGATATAAATAATCAGAAAGATGCTATTAGGATATTGAAATAAAAGGTTATATATGTGAATTGAAAACTTTATAACAATAATTCAATCAAGCAATATATACTTTCAATGGATTTGAACAAGAATAGTAGTTTCTACATATGTAAATTTATATCCTGGTATATATATTTTTATACTGGATGAAACTGTTTTTACTGTAAGTATATTTAAGGAGTCTAATAGAGTAGCAGCATCTACCCTACCACAATTCCATATTATTAATTTTCTAAAAAAAAAAATATATTCAAAATTGTTTTAATAACACACCGTTCTATAATTCAAATAGATATAAAATATATTTAGTCCTAATTTATGTAATACCTTAAATCAGAGAATATAACAAATTAGTATAACAACTCACCCATTTACAAAAGTGATATCTTATTCCATTCACTCCTGATTTAAGTAAGTGGGTGTCACAGTACAGAACTTTTCATCCACACAATATCACCAAACCGAAATAACACTATTCAGAAATTAGATACCAATACTTAAGAAATATCCGAATATAGATTTCTTTTTCAGGAATAAACGGTAAAATTCACTAATTCTGAAAACCCGTAATATATATATATAATAACCTTATATACAGTTGAATATAGTAGAACAGATAGTGCCCACTTGCACAGTAGCAATCGAATGGCTAAGCCATCCTCTTCAAGCACCGTCGTAGGTACGTAATTCACCACTTTCCGCCAGAGGCGCTAAAAAAATGTATACAACTCTATTTCGGGTTGCATACTCGTCAGGCAATCCACTCCAAGATTTTTTTTTTTTTTTAAAGTGTGGATAAAATTTCCGCACGTAACACACATCGCCCACTCAGCGATAAAAAGTTGGCACAACTTTTTATAACGAATTTTGCAACATGTAATTATCCTTATTTTCTTAATTATGAATAGAATTTAATTTATCGTTAGTCCTTGTCAGTCGCTGTTAGTAATTTACCACCTCTATCTGCATCTATTATTTCTAACTAACTCATTCTCGCCAAACTCATTCACTCCAACTAAACAAAACCAAACTAAAGAAAAAAAATCCCCCAAAATACAAACGCTCTTCACACATTACTATAGTTACAACCACTCACGTTAGTTAAAGAAAAGTCATCAGTCGTTATCCTATTCATAAAATACACAAATTTCAAAATGTGACATTTTCTCAAGTTTAATATCAATAACCATTATATATATATATATATATATATATATATATATATATATATATATATATATATATATATTATCAGAGGTGAGTTCATCAAATTGTATTAATTTAATATTACTCTCTATAATTCATAATAATAACAATAAAATATTACAATTTTATCTTAGTACTCATCTTACATCCATTCTTGCTCGCTACATGAATTAGGCATCTTGATATATCTTCCATAAAATTTTCCGAGAATTACCGTTACATTGGACAATTAACAAAACCATGACAATTATACAACACATCCAGATCTGGAAAACCTTGTAATTCCGGATATTCCTCCAAGACTTCCGGATCCACTCTCAATTGACATGGATTCTCGATAGACAGCTTATTGAAACTGGTATTGGAAAAACCATTGGTCTCCACTGAGCTGGCAACACTGGACTGTCCCCTGGTCGGTTCCTGAGTAAATTCCCTAACGTGTGACTCCCGACCAACGTTTGGAGGTAACTCACTCGAAGATTCCTCCCTCAAAAATAATTTTGTTGAAATTTGGGATGGTTCTCTGCAAAACAAATCAACAGCACAAGTATCTTCACGTAAATCAGGTGGGGGGTCCCTTAATGAAAAGTTTAAAGAAACCACAGAGTTCTCTAAAGGAAGGATTAACTTGTTGGTCACTAAATCGATCTTTGCCTTTAACTGCTTAAGTTCATTAATTCCCATAATAAAAAGTGGTTCAAGATTTTCCACCAAAAAAAACTTTAATCGATACACTCGATTCTTTAATTTAATGGGAATCCTCACACATTGTTCTAGAGTTAACTTCTGTTTATCTATCCCTACTCCTGTAAACTTTTCATTAAACACTTGCACAGGATATTTTAAGTTTTGATTCCACCTATCAAAGTTTTGTTTATCAATAAGTGAAGCTGAAGAACAAGTGTCTAGTCCCCCTCGCCTACGAGTTCCTAGCACAAAAGCATCGACAAAAGCTGCAATTAGTTTTCTTGAAGTATTATTTTCTATTGTTCCATCCTTTCTTTTAATATTCACTGTATTTTTATCAACAAATTTTCGGGGCATTGTTCCTCCCTCTCCATGAACTTGTCTCAAAGTACTAAAGTTCTTACTACTTTCATTATTAGCAGGTGACGAACTAAAAATGTTTAAGTTCGCATTTTCTACACCATTCCGAGACACTGAAACTCGATTCCCTTTAAAATTACCACTATGCATTAAATTACTCACTGGTCTAGATGCATAATGCTTTGTTTTTACGTTGTTAATTTGAGAAACTTCACTATAAACACCATCACTCTTATTAGGGTGTCCATGTTCAATATTATCTACCGGGATTCGAAGTTCGGACCTCTCCATAGGAAGCGTATACTGCTGCCGATCACTCTTAGCTGCAAAGCGTCTCTTATTACTCCTATCACTATTCATAAACTGATTATTGAAAGAATTTGAAACACCCGCACCATTAAAAGATTGAACACCGGACCCAAGTTCCTGATTCAGAGCCCCTGACCGGTCACTATTCCCTGCAAAGCGTCTTTCCATAGTCATCCCCATGTTCACTTTCAACAACTTTTTATTCAGCAAGTATTGTTTATTAGCAGAACAATTGGCTACTCGGTGCAGTCCACCACAAAAATAACAGGAAACCTGTTTACGCTCTTCACCTCCTCTACTTGAAACCTTGGTTAATGCACTGTATACCTCCAAATTCCTTTGATGTAAGTCATATTGATTTAATTCACTCAACAACTCATCTAATGACGTTGGGTAACGATACTTATATATGTCATGTTTTAAGTGGGGATTCATTCCTTCCATAATAATTTGTATAACTTCTTTACTATTCCCATAATTTAGGGATCCATAGCAAACAATATAAGAGTCTATTATTTTGTTTACATAATCTAATAAATTCTCTTCTGGTTTTTGCATAACCTTAATATATCTATTTATAATGGCTCGCTTACCTAATGGTGTAATGTATTTTTGAAACAAATGACTTGTAATTTGTGACCATTCGGTAGTCATTTCATATAAGGAAATTAATTCTTGATTTAATCTACCTTGCGCTTTTCCTAACGCAGCAATTAAAACGGTTTCTACTGGAAATAATTTCAATTTAATAATACCATAGACTACACTCATAAATTGAAAAAGTTTTACATCATCTGATCCGTCTACTACAGGAATTCTACGTACGTGTTCATTAAACAAATTACAAGAAGCATTAACCGTTAATTTCTCCATATTAAAATTAAAAGGCACAAAACTATTCAGTAAACGTACGTTCTGAGGTTCATTGCGCATAATTTCAACTTTATTTTTATCGCAAAATGGATTTGTGCTTTTCTTTTCTTTCGCAATCATCTCCCCAGCTGATTGATCAAGGTCAATAAACGGATTCAGGGAGCTACGACTACTTGTTGTAGACACACACAAAGGTTCCAACTCGTCCCTCAACATTCCGCTGCTATCAGCAAAGTCAGAACACACACCTGTTGAAGACAGGTCAGTTACATTATCAGCAGTGAACGACGATAAATGTTGCCTACTTGATTCTGCTTCCCCGTCCAAATACGACAAATCCCAACCTTGACCTACATTAGGCGGAATAAATACTCCCCTTTCTCCTCCTACAAACCCATTTAATACTAGCTGACCAGGCCTTCCCGCAGGATTTTCCATATTTATGAATAATGAAGAAATAAAAGTTAATGCTATAATATACAAAAATATTCCCACCAGAAAAATATTTCTGCCTAATAGCGACTGCACACTTACAAGCATTTGTTTCGTACAAGCAATCCGGTATTACCATACAGCCTTCTAACCATCCAAAATTGAAACTTTTTTTTTTTTTTTTTTTTTTACTACAAAAAGAATGCGGATATATTTAACAACTCTAACAACAAACCTACCAAGTAACGAACAAACAAATGCATATACATGTATTATGTTGCACGTTCCCTCCTATAGTCTCAAGAAAACAGATTTTACTCCAGCACTTTAAACCTATCAAGTATGTAAGGCATGTAGCGTAACTAATTTTAACAACTTTTTTTTTTTAATTATTATTATTATTGAACATTCGATTGCTACTGTTTGTAACGTGCCTTAGGTATGGCTCCGTCGTGGGCCACCGGCCGTTAATGACCAGGACAAATATCTATAAAGGGAAACATGCCCTACAATAATAATTGTTAAATGAGGGAAATTAGGCGAGATCCTCCTAGTGCAAATGTTAACTATATTTTCTATAATAATTCCCATCTATAGAATTTCTGCGTATTTCAGCTTAGCAAAACAAAAAAACCATGATATAAATAATCAGAAAGATGCTATTAGGATATTGAAATAAAAGGTTATATATGTGAATTGAAAACTTTATAACAATAATTCAATCAAGCAATATATACTTTCAATGGATTTGAACAAGAATAGTAGTTTCTACATATGTAAATTTATATCCTGGTATATATATTTTTATACTGGATGAAACTGTTTTTACTGTAAGTATATTTAAGGAGTCTAATAGAGTAGCAGCATCTACCCTACCACAATTCCATATTATTAATTTTCTAAAAAAAAATATATTCAAAATTGTTTTAATAACACACCGTTCTATAATTCAAATAGATATAAAATATATTTAGTCCTAATTTATGTAATACCTTAAATCAGAGAATATAACAAATTAGTATAACAACTCACCCATTTACAAAAGTGATATCTTATTCCATTCACTCCTGATTTAAGTAAGTGGGTGTCACAGTACAGAACTTTTCATCCACACAATATCACCAAACCGAAATAACACTATTCAGAAATTAGATACCAATACTTAAGAAATATCCGAATATAGATTTCTTTTTCAGGAATAAACGGTAAAATTCACTAATTCTGAAAATCCGTAATATATATATATAATAACCTTATATACAGTTGAATATAGTAGAACAGATAGTGCCCACTTGCACAGTAGCAATCGAATGGCTAAGCCATCCTCTTCAAGCACCGTCGTAGGTACGTAATTCACCACTTTCCGCCAGAGGCGCTAAAAAAATGTATACAACTCTATTTCGGGTTGCATACTCGTCAGGCAATACACTCCAAGATTTTTTTTTTTTTTTTTAAAGTGTGGATAAAATTTCCGCACGTAACAAGTTCCACCTTGTGTTTGAGGCTGTTAGGATACTTTTGTTGACTACACAGGCCGGTAGCTAGCCCAAAAACGTAAGGGGGCGGCTGAAGTTAAGGGGGCCCGATTCAACCTTATTATACTTTATCACCATATTATAGTTCATTTGCAAGCCTACTGTGAAAATCTTAGGAGGACAGCAAAATTTATGGGGACGCGGCCCCCTGGATACGGGCCTGTGACTACATGGTCCAAAGCATTTGTTCTTTTTGAAGACTTCGAGAATAAAGAAGCAAGTCACGACATAGTTTTAGAAAAAAACTTACACCGTTTTGTACAGTCAACGGACTTTTCTAACACTAAATGAAGCCTATGGGCACGACAATGAAAAAAAAAAAAAAAAAAACAGACTTCTGTATATCTTTGTTTAACAAGAGGCTGCTGCTTCCTACCTCATCAACCATTACCGAAGCCCCATTTTATGTTTGAGAACAAGTTTGTATACTGTTAAGACAATGAAATAACTTTATGAATACGGAAATTACAGCCAAGTTTCCATAGTTGGATTAGGAAGCAAACGAAACAGTATAGTTTAATCACACTGCCAGCTCGATCCTCTATAGCAAGAGGAGAGCGAGTAGAATAAACATGCTGATGATATTTTAGATTCTCCTTGTTTTGACAGGGAACGTTCCTATTTTTTCCTGTTCCACTCAGCCGAACGGTAACATAAGGGCCATTCCGAACGTCCAAATACGAGCGCGCAGGATGCTTCTGGCCCTGACTGGCACGCTGAATGGTGCTTCTGAAGTGAATGACCGCTATCGGGGTTCGCGTTACCTCTGAAATCTATGGTATCAATAACAATATGTTCCTATTTGGCGCTGGCAGTTTAAATGCGGGATAGGCCGTCCGAACTTAAAAAAAAGGAAAATATGTAAACATCTTCTCATGTTGATGATAAAATTTAGAGACATATGAAAACAACGAAAAACTGTCATATTTTTACCGTTACCGCCGGTAACAGCGGTAATATGTACTACACGTCCCTGTGTAGTAGATAGAAATTATTTATTCCAGGAAAAGGAATGAAGAAATTACATTGCAATGCTGTACAAGATTCTAACTAATCTCCACACCGCAGTGGGGTTTACAAGCTTGTTCCCAATGGGATTCTTCTATTTCTGCTTTCAGAATAACATTTCTTCTAAAGTAACATAATAAATTCTGTTCTCCTTTGTCACTGAGCATTGTGCATTTTTAGGCAGGGTTTTAATTGAACGAAGCATCGGACAGGAGCCATGCTTTCCATTGGGAATGTTTCTTGACGGATGATGGTTAACGTATCTACTCTGAAGGACCTCAACCGTCGTAGATTATTTCTTGTAGTCGTTGGTTTCCGGTTAGCCTCTTGTTATTTTTCGATGACTACCATGCTCTTCTTTAAATTTTGCTGCAGCGTAAACTTGTTTGATTGTGTGTTGAGATGTGCCAATTGTGTGCGTGTATGAAGTGTCACGGTTATGTTTTCAGCAGGTAGTGCTTCCTTACAAGGCTCAGGGGAAATACATGTGTTCTTGACTATTCTTTTTGTGTAAGGGTTTGAATTTGTGTTCTTCTTTGTGGTTTTGTATTGTATTTTGTAAATATCTCCGTGCGTTAACATTACAATGTTTATATTTTTGAGAAGGAGGTATCTCGATAATTTGAATATTACGTTTTGTACTGTATGTTGATTTGAGGATTTTACAGTCATGGTGACAACGTAGAATATACCCATTATATGATTTTCATCTATATTTTGTTTTGATTAGTTTTTGGTTTTCCCCTTCCATATCAATATTTTTTTTTTAAAATGTAGTAGTCTTTTTCAGTGCTCCTTTCAAAATGTATGTTTCCTTACAATGAAGTATTCTTTATTTACTATTTGATACATTGTATTTGCTGCGAAATTGAAAATGGAATCTGTCCATAATAACATAATAATTCATAATAATTTTCGGGTAATTGTGATTATATGTATTAAACTTTCTACATCTGGATTTGATTAAACACTAGAAATTTATGCATTAATATTCATGTCATAGAACACTATAGACTACTATGGAAAATACTATTTCAGATCTTAATTTTTCTGTTTGGGAATTAATGAGTTTTGTTTTCTTAAATTTGAGTAATAGATTGGGCTTTACAACCTTGAATAACAGCTATAGTTCATGAAGAATGAGATGGGAAAACTTATAAAGGATCATGGAAGAGCCAAAAATGGCGGAGTTATTTCTACTGAAAATTATGAATAATTTAAAAATAAGAGTTGTTTGGATTTTACAACTTAAGAATCAAGTGAGTTTGTCGTCATATGTGAGATCAAAAGTTGCTATAAAAAATTCTAATAGTATTTGGTAATTCTTCAGATTTCAACTACAGTATATTCACATGAATAATAGTCTTGGATGTTGCACAAACAAATTTGTCGACGTAGCTTGCTGATTATAATTCAAGATTGTATCTAACAGGTGAAAAGTCTGTTCAAGTAGGTACTGAGCTGAATTAGACAAGTAAGTTTACTTCGGTATGTATTTCTCAAAGAATGATGTTCTAAAATTTGTAGTAGCCTGGTAAAGTTAATAAAAGTGTTGCCGATTACCAGGTGTGGAAGAAGAACATCTAGTAAGTTTTGATTAAATCTAAATTAGTTCTAGCTTGGCAATATCGGATTGCGCTATCATGGTTTCGGGAGTTTACACTACTTTCAGGTTACATTACTTTATAATTTGAGTTTGTGGGTTGGTAGTTTCGAACCATTTTTCCAAGTTCTATACTAGCTTCCAAGGATTACATCAGATAGGAAAAGTCTATGCTGCTTGTGTCATTGCAGCCTAGCGTCCTTTTCAGACTATATAAGACGTAGACTTATACCTTAACGTGGAATTCAAACCACATGAGCTTCCACCGGAGATCGAACCGAAGTTTTCCTAAGATGTGTATAGTAACCATGTAGCCACGAGGAAACTCTGTTGTTGATTGGTAATAATTACTTAGGAAATCAATGTCATTTACAAAAGTGAAAGGAGAGTGTAGAGTTAAAAGGTTAGTGTTCGGTGAACAATAACAGAAATAACATAGAACTTTCCAGAATCCTTTGGAATTGAAGAAATGTGTAGAATAGACTGCCATTAATGGGTACATAAGCATTTTTTAAAGGTAAAATTGTGTATTAGGCAAATACTGTATATGTAGGTCGTAAATAATAGAAACAAAGTTTATCAAAGTTTGTTGATTAGCCCGCTATGTCAGACATTGTCAAGCGCTTATATAAGTACAGAACCAACTCTCTGGTAATAGGGAGGTATGATGGCTCAGTAGTATAGTGCTTACCTCTGATGCGTAGAGCCTTTGGTTCGATCCCCAGCCAACCCGTTTCCTGCCACATTCTCATTTCATCTATTCTTCCATTGTAATTCATTTACGTTAATCACCCGTCTCTCTTAGCCGAAAGGGCATAATTGTGGGACGTTAAACTGAATGATTTCGTGTCATTTTATCTAATTTTCTTTCTACGAACTTCATTTCTAACTTACCAAATCATAGGAATTGCTCATTGTTTGTCTTATTTTTGTACTTGAGTATTTCTCTAAGGCTCTGCACTTGAGCCTCTGGACTGTATGCAGGGCGAGACACTAACGGATCCAGAAATGTTGTTTGGAGGGTGCGGATTGCCTGCTGGAGACTAATGTAAGCTTGAAATAAGAAATTTTACATCAAATCTGAAAAAGTTGTACAATATATTATATACAGGCCTATCAAAAGGCAGCTCCTGGGGGTCGAGGCTGCCCCCACCGGCTTCCCCGTGGATCCGTTAGTAAGGTGAGACTTTTCTCACTTTTTAGTTCTTATTTGACTCTGAAGCAGTCGGTTGCAGAGATCAAACATGGTGTCATTGGATATAACTAATCGAATCTTTCCCCTTGAGAAAAGTTCAAAAATACGGACGTATAGTATCTTTTTACCTATTCGAACTTTGTCGGAAAGATATAATTTCATAACAGAGAAAAATAGTGAAAAATAATTCAGTATGTAATGTATATACATTTCTAAAGGAAGTTGAATTAACTAGAACAAAAAATGAATGCAAGAGTTTGATATGTGCTGCATCATATTGGATGGCAGTCGAGAGTGTAGAGAAGCAATCAGATGTGAATACTAGTGCAAGAGTAACTATTTTGCTGTATTAAAAGGATACGGTACTTTGCTAGTAGCATTCGGTTTTTCAGGTGAACAGCAAAACAATGCTGCCATCTAGTGAGTTTTCGTATATTTAGGATGGACTGTGCGAGTGACAATGCTCTCTAGCGGCAAATTGTTGAACTAACTAATCCAAGCAAAGTGAGAACTTTCGGTTCTCTTTCTGACATTAGCCGATTGCATGCGAAGACCAGTTGGGAACTAACGTAATTTGTGGGTGACTTATATTATTTGTGAGAGAAGAATGATGAACATAACGCAATGTCGAGTTTCTTCCCTCTCTCTTCCCCTTTCCCAATTTTCTTTCTGCTAAGGTAATCTAGCAAACAAGACTTTTTTTTTTTTTTTTTAAAGCGATCATTCAGAATACATGTGAAATTGGAAGTCAATAAGGCAGCACGGAAACTTATTTTGCCGTAATAATTCTGAATATCCGGAAAACTACACTCAAAGTGCACTATATGGAATATGATACTTATAAGAATTTCGGTACATAAGCCTGCATTTTACAGTATATATAAATAATAAACGAAATATGGTGTTTATAAAACTATAATATATAGATAAGATAAACTTCGTATTTAAAAATATGATCAGACTTTTAAAAAGCGCTAAAAAATACAGAAAATAATTTAGAAGCTCTGAAAAGCGAGAAAAATTGTTTCAAAGAAAAAATAACAAAAATCAGTGTACCTATGTCGAAACTATGCGTGATTTACAGACAATGAAAAAAATGAAATGAAATTTTTGAGTTTTACGTCCCACGGTTATGCCGGCGAGGCTAAAGGAGACGGTGATGATGAGTAATGAATGAAATGGTGGAATGAAGAAAGTGGGAGGAAACGGGAGAACTCCGAGAAAACCCACTCACACGGTGTTTGTCCACCACAAAGTTCACTTGGCGGGAGCAGGGTTTGAACCCAGGACCCCAACCACCAGAGGTGAACGCTCTACCACTGAGCCACCGCAGCCCCCTACAAATAATGAAGTCAGCTAATGATGGTATGGAAACTGTCATCCATTAAGGAGTTTCGTGGTCTAGCCCCGACAGCTATCATTAGATTCTGCTTAAGTTTACGCAAAACCACTGAGAAGGCATATTCTTTCAAATAAGAAGAAATAATAATTAACATTGGTGCACCCATATCGAGTTATGCTCTTACCTCTGGTGCGTGGGCTCCCTGGTTCGATTCCCGTCAAAATAAGTTTATGGTGGACAGCATTGTGTCCATGAGTTTTCTCTGCAGTTTTCTCCCACTTTCTCATTTATAAGAACATATGCTTATAAACATAATACGACAAGTAAATACGTATGAATAACTAGTAATCAGAAGAATAATTATATTAGCAGATTAACACAATCCTTTTCGAGGATAACTAGATTTTTACCTTTTTTTATTCTAAAAGAAGTCTCACCACATTACATTTCAATAATCGTTACTTCATACATATCTATTTATTATTTCCACCTAGCAACCTCAAGACATTTCTTTTTTTTTTTTTATCTTCCTTTTCGCATAGCTGCTCAACTATGACGCCTCTGATCCTTTACATAAAACAGGTACAGATTGACAATGACAGGGGCGTACAGACAATGACAGTACAACGATAAACCGTTGTATATGTCGCCATGGACGGGAATTCCGCAGTAGCTTTACTACGAAGGAAAGAACCCTGGATTAATCATTACAGAACATTCACTTTTGGAATAGACCTCGTATTAAATAACGTTACATTGCCACGAATATTTACTTCTCATACCATATTACAATGTTTATATTCTTTTATATTTACAATTATTCATATATCCATATATATATATAAAAAGTCGATAGATCTATTCAATAGGGTTCTGCAAATTTACTAGTTAACTATTCCTTTCTGCAATATGCGAAAACATCCATGTACAATCGATATTGTTTACAAATAAAGATCATTATCATATTAAAGGTTAACAAAATGAGAAGGCAATATAGCATGCAAACATACTAGCGATCACCATTTAGCGCATTAGTAATTGAGGTTAGGAAAATAGAATTAAATTATCTAAAGTTTGCAAATAACGCAGTAAATTAAAGGAACTTCAATTCACGATCGATATCAGGAATTTTAACGGAATACAATCTGCCCTCTCTTGAGCATATAAAATAAATGAAGATAAACATAACATTGAAAGTCATTACAATGGGAAAATAAATTAACAACAAAAAAATAATTAAGACAACATATATACTATATAATCATTTCATACGGTATCAAGTTCAAGCATTGCTTTAAACGCGTACATATAAAGATGGATTAACGAACATAATTTAAATTCAAATTAGCAAGAATTTCAGGAGTAATTAGGGATTTTACAAGACTTAACCATTTGTATTTAGTGATTTCAGAAGGATGCCATACTTTCAATTCATCAATATTGCGTAGTCCGATGGATTTGCCCGTTTTAACATCTATCAAGTCAAACACTTTAGGATTCACTTGTTTAACACATATATACGGACCTGCATAAACATCGCAAAACTTATAAATCTTCTTCAAATTAGCATTACTTTGAGGATGAAGTTTCACAAACACAAGATCATTAACTTTAACTTTGTATTTGCCCTCCTGTTGTATTTCAATCTTTTTATTTCTTCGCTGAAATTTTTGCAAACGACGCACTTGAACCATACTCACAAGTTTTGAAGGGTCCATATTCTCGGAATCCATTAACCTTACATTAAAATGATGTTCAATGGAATATAACGTATCCGATCCATTATGAATATTCGCTGGAGCTACTCCTAACGTATCAGAAATAGAATAATTGAGGAAGTAGGTAATTTGTGTGACATATTTTATCCAATTGGAATGTTTGTCTTTACATAAATGTCGGAACAGCATGCCAAAATTACGATGAACATTTTCTACCACCGAGCTACTCGGATGATAAGGAGTAACAAAATGCACTTTAATACCTGCATTATTCATTGATTGCACAAACTTGTCACTTCGAAATTGAGATCCATTATCACATAAAACATGCTCCACTGGTCCACAATGCGGTATATATACGTTTAGTCAAAAGACCGTGTCGATATGTTGTGTATAGTTCTCCATATTTAATGAACGCCTGCACTCTTGACTTAAGACGTTCGTAGAGATATCGAGTATCATCTTCGGAAATAGGGTTCCATAGCTTACTGCATCTGATGGCATCTTGTTAGTCGCTGGAGTTACATATCGTCTATTGTTTAATGTAGTTGAGTCAGATCTGGTAAATGTTCAGTCCGTGGAAAGTGCACATGCTTTGCAGTGTGTTAAGTAACATAGACGGTGATGTGTAGTCAAGCATTGTTCGATAGCAATAGTGCGTTTTTCTGTGGTGCAGGAACGACAATAGATGTTTTGGATATATGTTGTACTGTTCAAATTTCCCTGTATAAACTATAATAGCGAGCGATTGTTATAGGTTACGGGATCCCACATCATGGTGCCTAATATTGGTCCTATACATCCCTGGTGCATACACCATGGAAGATACTCACGATGCTTCAACTTCAAACGATCATCATTAATATGAAGAAAGAACCTACTCTCACATCTAGACACACTGAGAAAAAAATGTCTGTGGCGTAGTAAAATTGTATGTTAAATGCGTAATTCCTGTAGTTTTTAGACTTAACATACAGCAAACGTATAACTGAAAACGCATATTTTATAATACTTTATGTATAATTGTTCCATCTGTACGTACTTTCCGTATGAAACAATATAGGAGATCAGAATCTAATACGTATATAACATATAGCTGACGAAGGTAACATACATATATGTATGCAATATAAGGAAGACTGTTAGATATCAGACATCCTGCAATGGCATGATGTAAGACTTAAGGGCAGTGGCTATGTAGCATACGAATAACGTATGATCCGTACTGATTTCTGTAGTAAGCAAGAGGATTCCGTATATTTGTACAATATACCGCTATCCGAAAAACGGATTTTTCTCAGTGCATCATGATGTGTTACTCATCTGTTCAAAATAGTTTCTTTCGCGACACAAACTCACCAAGATATACATATATGAAACCTTTCATTATGGCAATGGCAAAGTATTTGCATTCACTATGGTTAATGAGAAATAATAACCTAAAACTATCATCAACTAAATTTAAGTATATTTTAATTAATGTTTTCAGAGAACTACTTTTCTATTGTAAATAAAGAATATTCTGGTATTTAGGCGCGCATGCATATTTTTTTTGGGAGGGGTCCAAAGTTTTTTTTCTGTGAGGGCAGGGATCCAATACATCTATGTACTATTAAACCTGTGTTACTCTGCACCAAAAATGACTATAAGTAATTGTTTGTTACTGCCACCCATAGCCTCAGAAAATCTGATAAAACTTGATTATTTTATTGAGTTGAGTTGATTTTAGTTTAGCGTCCCTTTCAGCAGCGAGGCTATATGAGACGTGGACCTACTGATTAACGTGGAATCCGAACCACATGAGCTCCCGCCGGGAATCGAACCCGGATCTCCCACGCCGTTGATTATTTTATAAGGAAAGGAAGAGTACATTGAGGAGTAAAATGATATCCTTAGGAGACGCCAAGCATTTCTTTGTTAAACAAGTATATTTATGTTAAGAAAGTGTACAAATGTTGGTCGAATTATTATACAAAAATTTTTTGAGAGGGGTTCCGGACCTGGTGGAACATATTTATACATATTTATACAAAAAATATAAGACTTTTGAATCTTCAGATTTTTTAGAACGTATGTTGTATTTATTTTTCATATTTGAACGATATAGATATACGTATGTACTATGTTGGTGATATGTTCTTGCATAACGTCAAAATAGTTGCACCGCTTTTGATGACTATTTTATTATTATTTGAAAGGATATTTTCACGGTGATTCCATATCCATTTCATGAGGATCTAATTAATTAGTAGTAGTCGGACCTAGACCATGAAACACCTCAATGGGTGCACAATGAAAATGAATTGTGGGAAATTAATATAAAATCAGTTTGGATGATAGTATTACGGGTCATTAATTTGTTAGTTTGCAAAGACTTCAACCGTTTTTATAGATAATAGTCGTGGATTATTTTCTGCTTTTAAGCGCTTTATTATTATTATAAATTTGCTACTTTTCACCTTTTTTGTTAAATCGGCTAATATAGTAAAATGTAGTGTTATCTATGTTTTGAATTTTTCAAGTATAAAGAAATTATTCCTTGTTATTGACAAGTGTCAGTAAAGCTGGGGTGCCAATCTTCTCTTACCTTCCCCCTGCCTTCCCCGACCTTCCATGAAGCAGTGTCGTAAAATTTTCTGAATAAATCCCCATGAAAGCAACATCTACCTCTCAAAATTCCGATCCAATGGTTCTGATCTGTAATATCTTTGCTCTATCTCATGAATTGCTATATCCTCGTAAAATTACACTTTTTAGATAATACACTATCGCTAATTGACTTAAAATACTGCACGTTTCGTTGAGCTATGAACTAAGATTGTGGGCACCTCCTCCTAAAGCTGGGGAGTAACAGGGAAATCCTAGACTCTCATCTAAGTTAAAATATTGTTGACAAATTTAAAATTCTTTAAGTTTTACGTCCCACAGATATGCCGATTAAGCTAAAGGATACGGTGAAGATGAGAAATGAAGGAATGAAGAAAGTGGGAGGAAACGGAAGAACCTCAAGAAAACCCACGCACACGGTGTTTGTCCATCATAAAGTTCACTTGACGCGAGCTGGGATCGAACCAAGGACCCATGCACAAGGGGTGAACGCTTTACCACTGAGCCACCGTGGCTTCTTGTTGACGAATTTGATTGGGAAGTTCAACCACACTTGACCTGTATTCTAGAACACAACCGAATGCTTTTTGTATAGGTAGGGTTACCATATGTCCGTATTTTGTACGGACTTTGTATTTTTGTGTCCGTGTCCGTGTTCGTATCATGCAAAGCATGAAATAGGAAAATGTCCGTATTTGACAGTTTTTGAAGCTGCTTGAAAATTTCCGACTCGGGAATCGCTAAAATCTAGGGCGAAAAGAATTGTTTTCATCATATAACTTATATTTTAGTTTCTATAAATAAAATAGGTTGTTTTTAAAAATGTATCATTTTTCCATTCCAGAATTCTTTTGGTTAGATTTAATATACGTTTTAATGGCAAGATTGATCTGTGTTAGTGATAAAATATTAAACATGTTAGTTTCCAATAGTGTTTTAAGTATTATAGTAAACAACTGTGTGATGACCTATAAAAGAGATTTTTAGGTAAGAAATCTCAAAATATTTATTCTGTGTTTAGGCACCGTATCTTTGATGGGTCGTCATTTTAACACTTGTCCGTATTTTGAATCAAAAAATTATGGCAACCCTACGTATAGGGCGTCATCCTTCCATATACTGTTTAAATGTTATTCTTTAATGGTTTTACGAGACAGTGCCTTGCACTAAAACTAGAGT